>NC_060898.1:14098415-14470915 GCF_014805685.1 Silurus meridionalis
AACGAAGTCATGATGGAGCAATGCATACTTTTTATTCTGTCCAGTTTGTACATTGGTATTTTGTTATACGAGCACCTATTAAACTCGTACAGTAACTCAGACTTGTGTGTGTGTGTGTGTGTGAGAGAGATTATTTTAATTTGCATAATAAATAATCTGTAAAAGGAGAATTATTTCATTCCACAATGGGGAAATTTCCTTTATTCGTCCCACAGAGAAATTTCCCCACTGTGGGACGAAATAAAGGTATATCTTATCTTCTCTCATCTTATCTTATTGATGATTGTTAATAACAGTATGTAGTCCACCAGTTATCAAATGTGGAAATTAGATGATTTGTCCAAATCAGATGAGTCTGTGCCATAATGATTCTTGTTCTTGACTGACATGTAAAACATGGTCTTCTGCTATCTTAAAAGATCTACCACAATGATGCTTTTCTGCTCAGCACGTTTGTAAACAGTGATTATGCGAGTTACTATTTTCTTCCTGGCAGCTTGGAACAACCAAGCAATTTTTTCTCTTTTAACAACATTATTTCCACCTATTCACTCAATGTTTTTCTGTTTTTAGCATCTGTCTTCTGTGTAAAAAAAACTCTAGTGACAATTGTATGATATTACCAGATTATGAGCGTTCTAAAATACACAAACAAAATTCACTTTTCAAATTTTGTCTCAAAGCAGCTTTGAAGAATGTAAGACCAAAAATTGTTGTTATAGAACAAAAATTTTAATAAGTGAACTGTGTATTAATCACTAATGAGAAAGCCTGGGGGTGACTAGTGGTGTGAGGAAGATACCTTGAGAGGAACCAGACTCAGACTCTTCCTAATTTTTTACCTTAAAGTTTTAACCTGTGTGAATATTTATTTTTTTAATTTTTAATTTTATTGCAGATGATTAGATAACTGCCTGATGGTGTAGGTATACAGATGTGGCTAATAAATAGGACTGTGAGCGTATAAACAGCATTCGGATATTTTTTACCTGTTTAATCCCAATCACCACACATGCCAACTCAGTAGTGCACGCAAGTCAAGCTTTATTAAGATGTTCATACCAGTTAAAGCAGATTATGGATGAAGGACATCTCAAGAGGCATAGTTAATGAAGGTGGAGTGTATGCGCATGTTGCGCGATTAAGTGCATTAGGCCGAGTCTTTAACTGCAGATGATGAAGTTCCTGAAGAATGAAGAGGAACAAAAGGTTTTAGTACAACATTTATGAAATGGGATCTGCTCAAATTTATTCATCATACTCCAAAAATGTATTTTAGTCTCTATTTAGTTGAGGCTTTTAGATAGATAGATAGATAGATAGATAGATAGATAGATAGATAGATAGATAGATAGATAGATAGATAGATAGATAGATAGATAGATAGATAGATAGATAGATAGATAGATAGATAGATAGATAGATAGATAGATAGATAGATAAAAATTACAAACAAAATATTTATGCATTATTAGTAGAAAAGACACAATTCCTCACAGATACCTAGACATTCAGCACTATGATGGGTTCTTCTAAAAGTAAATGCATATTCTTTTTTGGTCTAGAACCCTACAACAGAGCATTTCTCTATCAGAAAAGCTTCTTAGTCGAACCATTTAGAAACATCCAAATATTAATTAAGGAACAATTTCGACTAGAATAGTGTTATATTAACAATAGTTTAGTTATTGAATCGCTACAATTGCTGTACTCTAGTAATTACACTTGGTAGTGATGATTTAGGACGGAGCCTGAGATTCAAGCGTGACCCCACCTGCAGTGCTTTCGCTGATTGAGATCCCGAGTCGTCTCTCTTCTCCTTCCAGAAGTTTCCTGTAGGTGGCGATCTCAACATCTAACTTCAGTTTGATGTTAAGCAGCTCCTGGTAGTCAGCAAGGTATTTGCCCATCTCCATTTTAGTTTCACACAGCTGGTTCTCAAGCTGCTCTATGATAGCTTCCAAGTTGGACACCTTGTCCAGGTGAGACATCTCCATGTCATCCAGCTGCTGTTCCAGAGCCGCATTTTTGGCCCTGAGGCCATCTATCTGGTTCTGCAGGTCAGACGCTGCACTGCTCAGGGTGCTGATCTCCTGCTTCATGATGCTCATCTGGGTCTCACGCTTGGAGGCGCTCTCCTTCAGTGTGTCAAACTTCCCTTTGTACCACTTCTCTGCCTCCTGGACATTTCGTGCGGCGACAGCTTCGATCTCAGCACGTGTCTTGCGCAGGTGAGCAGCTAAATCAGGCCGATCTGTGTCAAGCTCTACGGTCGTCTTTGATTCCTCAATTTGCTTCATTAGCTCAGCCACTTCCTCACTGTGCAGCTTCTTCAGGAACTCGATCTCAGCCACCAGCTGCTCCACACGTTTCTCCAGGTCAGCCTTCTGCAGCGTGGCATTGTCCACATCCTCACGGAACTCACGCAGGATCATCTCTGCCTCCTCTGTGAACCAAAAACCACATTTATATTCAGCTAGTTTTTGTTTTGTTCTGTTTGCCCTGTTAAACTTGACCTTAGCTAGAGTGTGTTTGTAGAGTATAGTCATTGAGAGATGACTAATGATTTATGAAGTTATAATCTGTAGTGTGTAGTATGCTGAAGTACTGTATTCTAATTATTTCAAGTTGTAACAGAATTTTGGAATAATATAAATCTAGTGTTAGGAGTCACCTTTAAGTGTGAGTTCTTCCTCCAACTTCATGGTCCAGAGCTCCACTTCCTCCTCTACATATCCCCTCTCGATATCAGCCGCTCCTTTCTCCGCTGTCAGTGCTGCGATCAGTTCCTTCATTTCCTTAAATTTGGCCTCATACTCCTCAGCCAGTCCCCCCGGTCCTGCCTTGTATCGGCTCTGCAGCATCTGCAGCTCCTCCCTGAGCGTGGCATTCCTCTGCTCCAGAGCCTGAACCTTCTCGATGTAGCCGGCAAAGCGTGCGTTTAGTAATTGCATCTCCTCTTTCTCGTTAGCATGAAGCTGATGAAGCTCTGTGCCAACCTCCACGGCACCAGCCTGGAAGCCGGTACGTCCACGGGTCACCGATGAGGCTGAAGAAGCTCTGCAACGGGACGGAGACGGGCTCTGGACCCGCATCCTGCTTGACCCATTCACTGTTAGAGTCTTCTGGGAATAGCCGCTTCCTCTCATGATGGCTGTTGGAAGTTGTAGGGGGCTTCTTGCCTTTCTGTCCTTCTGATCTTGAGCGGGTTGATTGTGAGCCACTGGAGAGAGGATTCACTCTTTTTATACAGACAACAGGAATGTAGCAGAGCCTTCTGAAAGTCTCATCCTCCGCTGACATGCTGTAAATGCAGATTGTGACGTTCTTCCTAAAGCTCCACGGCTGTGAGGTCTCATTAGTGAAAAGAGCAGCGAAACCCATTGCACCCACATGCTACATAGCAACTTTAGCTTGTGCAGCTGCTATTTTTACACATAGGAGATGGAGCAAGAGACACTGCTTGTGTTTAGATTTATTGATATTGTAGATGTATGTGCATTTTATGTGACATTAGCAAGGCCTTACTGAGACTTGTGAGAAATTGCAAGACTTGAATCCACACCCTGTTGACTATATAGGACACTATGTTGGGACTCCACAATTAGTTGATGTTCAGTGGGCTAATCTTTAAACCATTCTTGTCTATAAACAAAAAAAATGGACATGACATTAGAAATATAAACACAAAGGTGCCAAAAGTAGGGTTTTTATCTTGAAGTGGAGGAGAAAATTTGTGGAAGATTTTACTTTGTTTAATACGGGGGTAAAGGGCAAGGGCCAAGCAAGGGCCACACTTTATAGTCATTGAAAATGAAAATCTTTAGAATTAAACAGTTTTAACTAATTGCTTGTTTGGTTAAAATTAAACTTGCACCACACTGGCTCTTTGGGGAAAAGAATGGACACCCACAACAAAGGTATCATCATAAACTTTGTGTAAAATACACTGATTTTTAAGTGTTGTAATTGAAAAAAAGTCCTTCACAAGGAACAATTGGAATTTACAAAGATTTCATTTAATTACATTTTGTTTGTATACCACAATTACATTTAGTTTTATGGCATTTGGCAGACATCCTTATCCAGAAAGACTTAACAATTACCTCTTAACAATTAACATTATCAAAAAACATCTTTACAGAAATTTCAGCAAGCCAGAGGTAATTATGGCAAGGAAAAACTTTTTGATACAATATTAGGAATAAACCTCGAGTTTATAGCAGTGACTGATTACATCGATCAGGTCTAACATTAGTACAGGTGAGTAAATAACACTGATTATCTCTTCATCATGGCACCTGTCAGTGGGTATATTAGACAGCAAGTGGACATTTTGTCATCAAAGTTGATGTTTTAGAAGCGTGAAAAATGCACAAGCGTAAGGGGTTAAGGGCTTAAGGAGTTTGAGCATTAGGGTCAGAGCATCTCCAAAACTGCAGCTCTTGTGGGATGTTCCTGGTCTGCAGTGGTCAGTATCTATCAAAAGTGGTCCAAGGAAGGAATAGTGGTGAACCGGTGACAGGGTCATGGGCGGCCATGGCTCATTGATGCATGTGGGGAGCGAAGGCTGGCCTGTGTGGTCCGATTCAACAGATTCAACAATTTACTGTAGCTCAAATTGCTAAAGTAATTAAAGGTGTTAATGCTCAATGGGTAAGGACTGTTTTGGCAGCAAAAATGGGAATCATTGTTATGTCTCATTAAGTCCTTGTTATGCCTCATCAGTGGCCATAAAGTTATGCATGGTTGGTGTATATTGATTGATTATAGCAGTAGCCATAAGACTGTGGATGGAAAATCATTCTACTCACTTCAGAGAATTGTACAGTTTGACTAATAATTTGTATGACTTTCATGATTGAAATAGACTAATGTCAGAACTACGCCTAAAACCTCCTATGATAAAGAACTGTGGAGTTTGAAGAGTTTGTGGCCTTCACAGTGTATAAGGTCACAAACAGGTCACATTGAAGCGATTATGCTGAGACATTTCAGACAGGAGACTTACTGATTCAGATTTTCTTCTTGGAGATAGTTTGTGTGTGTGTGTGTGTGTGTGTGTGTGTGTGTGTGTGTGTGTGTGTGTGTGAGAGTGATGTCATCTGACCCTCTGCTGGATTTTTGGAGCCAATGTGTTTTCACACTGGCATCATTAAAGCTGAGAAGATGAATATGACTACACGAGTAACGATGCACTGGCAGATTAAAACACCACTCATACGGTCATCATACACTAATGTCACACTAGAGTGCTGTCATTCCACACACATCACCGGCTTTGTTCCAGTCATCTCACTGCTTCTTATCCTGAAGATTCCTGTGCATGTTCTGTGTTCTATATACACATATGAAGATAAATAGATAAATAGAGACAGTTGCATGAGAAAACATAATAACTGAATTATTAATCGATAAGCAACAGCTGATAAATAGTACTACACTATAGCCCACAGACTTCTATTCCTGCTCATGGTTATGAATTAAACACTGCTTCTGCTCCTCCTTGGGAAATGACCACTCCCATTCAGTGTTGTCAATTATACACTACTCTTTTTAAGGGTTGTGAACACATTTTAATGCTACTCAGAGATGTTGAACAAACACTAGACATACACTCAGGGTTAAAAATGAAATAATCCCTATTAGGTTTATGAATTAAAGTCTGAAATAAACATTGCTTTCTTTACTACAGAATTGTGAAGTAAATGAAAATCACCCCAAGTCAGGTTTATAAACACCTAGACATTTTCACTTTTCTCTGTTGCTGGGTTTCATGTTGTGTTTAATATTGTTAACTAAACATCAATGTAATTGAAATAGTATGACAGATATGAAATCAGATCCACATGTAATGTGTTTTATCCCAAAACTTTCACAACACTGTTGTGTGATGTGTGCACAACGTGTGCACTTTAAACTCCTGACTGTGTCTCATTCTACAGGTCTCGCCCTGATTTTTCCTCTTATTCAGAACTAACTGCATCCTGTCCTCTGTGTGTGTGTGTGTGTGTGTGTGTGTGTGTGTGTGTGTGTGTGTGTGTGTGAGGATGAAGGCCTAGTGTGGAATTCAGTACTGTAGTTATAATGAACAACAGCAGCAGTGCCAGCATCACTCACAGTGACAACAAAACTCTGTGACTCAACACAATTAGACACACATAAAAAAAAAATTAAATAAACAAATACATAAACAAAAAAAAACAAACAAGTGAATACAATCATAATAATTATACATTAAAAACTTCTATTAGTTTGTTACATTTAAATAACTTGTATCGACTACATTATCATTATATCTTATAACAAGCCAAAATATGAAATATAGTGTAAAATTAAAGCTCTTTCCTGTGTGTGTGTGTGTGTGTGTGTGTGTGTGTGTGTGTGTGTGTGTGTGTGTGTTTGTCTGACATTAGGGATTGTTATATTTGATGTACCATCAATTTAAGTGCTATTATTTTAATATGCACTTGAAAAATGCTACTTCTTTTAGGCCACCAGACTCCTCAACACAAATACCATCCACCATATCTCCAGGAAGAACTTGTATCCACTCTGAACATTGAATTGTTACTGTCAAAAACTCAATAACAATCCAAAGATATAACATAACTGCATAATTTATACATGAATGTTTTACATTTGCACTGTCATGCACAAATATTTCTTATTCATTTCTTTTTTAGTCATTTTAATCTAATAAGAGTACGCCAGGTTTTAATTTCACTCCAAGTTATATACTGTATATAACTGACAAACAAAGAATCTTGAACACTGATGACAGTCACATATTTAAAAAACGTATTTGTTTATTTTATTTAAAACAGTACAAGAACCATAATTTGCATAGGAATCAGCACAATGTGCAATGATATAATACATCTTCAGTGTAACTGTTATTGTACTGTAACTGTTATGTACATAATAGTAATATACAGTATAGGGGTGTAAGGGTACATGTATTCCAAACCAATATTTTTCGGTACAGGTATATGTGTACCAAATGCAATCCTTTTTATGTGAGGAACATAGTTAAAATCTTATTTCTCTCAGGATCGTATAGTTTGTTCAGTCTCTGCCTCATACTTTGAGTAATTTTTTTTTTTATTGTTAATAAACTTGAAAACATACACAACAATGCCAGGGGTATATAAAAAAAGAAATACTTTAAGTTAGTTCAGTGTCACTGTGGTTACTCACTCTGTACCGGAAATTGGCTAACAGCTAAGTGGCTTGCGCTAGCGCTATGGATTCTTGAGTTGTATGTCTAGCTTTAAGAATTTCTTTTAAAAGGAGAAAATCCTGACAATTCCGCATATCGAGGGGAGTGCATTAATGAAGGTGGAATGAAAACATTTAAGAAGACAAGTATGCTGAAATATGTAGAAGTTAAGTAGATCATATTTTTAGAAAAATAAATATTAAATGTAAAACATACACACACACATATATCAGTATTACCCAAATGGGCTCTAACAAATGTGGCAATTTAATTGATAACTCAATTCAATAAATATAATAAAGTGTATTGCATTAATCTGATTTATTCTATTTTAAGCATAATTATTTTTTCTTTTATATATTAGTGCCGGTCCCAAGCCCGGATAATTGGGGAGGGTTGCTTTAAGGGCATCCAGAGTAAAAACGTGCCAAATTGAACATGCGGATCATGAATACGGATGATCCGCTGTGGCGACCCCTAATGGGAGAAGCTGACAGAAGGTTTTTTATTTAAACAAGCAGGCTTTTATTTAAAATTGTAAATGTAAACTGTTCAAATGTTGATCACAAATGTTAATAATAATAAACCTGTTAATAAAAAAATGACAAGAAATTTTATGTTTTGCAATTTTTCCCCCTAAAAAATACCAAAATTGAACCAAACTGTGGCAAAAACCGAGGTAAGTACCGAACCGTGAATTTTGTTGTGTCGTTACACCCCTAATACAGTACAGATTTAAATAAACGGCATATAAAACACATTCAAGTTCAAAAGTGTGCAGATCCACTTAAAAAAAAAAACATAAAAAATATTTTTTGTTATTTGTGATCAATTAAATGAGGCAGTTCTAATAATTGAAGTAATTCTAACAAATAATAGGTGAGGCCCAGGTCACTGCCATGGCCCCCAGGCACCGGCTTTTTGGGGGTCGCAGCGGGGATCATCGGGAGGAAAGTTGATAGGCTTTGCTCCTTCCTGCAGACTTTTTAATCGCTTTAAGAGGAAATCCACAATTTCTGGGTGCTGATGAGAAATTTCATTTCTCTCTTGGGGATCAGTGTCAATATCAAACAGCATCACCTTCTTAAGGGGCGGGACTTCATCTGAGACTCCACCTACTGTCTCACCTGGACGAGGGAACCACACAGGACAACCTACACACACACACACACACAATAATTCAGTAAGTCAGCTTATTAACACACCCTTCAGAATACATTGTGTTACAGCAGTGTGTGTTAGTGTTCAAATGTGTCCAAAAACAGTAAGATCATTTTCATATTCTTGTTGTGTCACTGATGTTAATTCTAAGGCACATTAACAAAACACAGTAACACACTATCATTAATATATTAATGCACTACCACACTAACAAACACTAACACATCAGTGCGCCACCACATTAACACACTAAAATAGCACCACTACACAGACTTTGTTTGTAACATAGAAGAAGTCTATAAAAAATTACTATATTAAGCATCACTTTGGTCTTTTTAAGCTAAATCATTGGATGATGATCATTAATAATGATTAATAACACCTACACCAACATATTACTGCATTACCACACTAACAGACTAGGATACCTTATTGTAAATAAAAAAATATTTTGTGCAAAATGTACAACACACTCACCAGGATATCCAGTCAGGAGCTTCCAGTTCTGGTAGCGAATAGCAGCATGCATGGAGACATTAAAATGTGACGCAGAAACAGACCCTGTCCTTAATGAGTTTCTCCTGAATGCGTCTCTCGTTAAGGAATCGAACATTTCCTGTTCAGCTACTGCAGCTTTTCCTGGACCTCCAGACAGACATGACAGAAAACAATCACAAACCTAATAAATTAGCTTTTTATTATTTCTCACCAATTCTGAACTGCATCACTAGTGATCTGCCACTATGTCTCACTGTTGACCTGTCATCATGTGATTTGGTCACATGGTCAGAATTATGAAAGTGTTTTTTTTTTTTTTATTCTAATTAAAAACTGATATTATTATTGTTAGTAGTAGTAGTACATCTCTACTACTAGATAATAAGATGATAAGTATGATGTACTCTGCTGACCTGTCCCAATATTTACGTCACCCTTCAACATACACTTTGCAAGAATATTTGAAATGTTTGCTATTCATGTTATCACTTACATGGTGCAACGTCAACATATAGTGGATCAATGTTGTGTAACAATTCCTGTCTTGGAGAGGCTTTTCCTTTGCTGACATAAACACACACACAGGTCAGTTTCTCATGTTATATGGTCTAGTTTATAAAGAGAATATTACTTGCTATAACCTGCAAATTAATACTGCAACTAATAATAATGTTTTTGAAATACATCAATTAAAAAATATATAAAGATAATAGATACCTGATAGTGTCCCACATGTTAAATCCATCTAACGGCTTTGTCCCATTGGTTGATCCTCCAGCAACATTCACTAGAGTGGGCAGCCAGTCAGAGATGTGTATTAGCTCTCGATTCACAGTGCCAGGTTGCTTCACAAGTGGTCCAGTGACAAAAGCCACACCCTTGACGCCGCCCTCCCAGAGAGACCATTTCCTTCCACGCAGAGGCCAGTTACTGCCCCCAGACAGTGTCTGACCGCCATTATCTAGAAATTATTATTATTGACATTGTTATCATCTCTTTAAACTACACATTACTACAATAAACATGACCTATATGCTGTGTGTATTATGTGTTTCTATTACTTATGTACCTAATATTATGTGCAGTAAGTTGTGTGTGTATAATAGATGTATACGTATAGTAGTGTATTCTTGCTTGTGTACCTGTACTGAAGATGAGAATGGTGTTGTTCCAAATTCCTGCATCCTGTAGCGCCCTAGTGATATTCCCTACAGCTTCGTCCATAGCCGAAACCATTCCAGCATAAACCCTGCGCGAAGTGTCCTTAATGAAGCTGTAGGGATGTGTGTAGCGTTCAGGTACCTGTAATGGAGCATGAACTGCCTGCAGAGCTACGTACAGGAACAGAGGCTGCGGAAAAGAAATCACACAATTTACTATATCCTACAAACTAAACATGTCATTCTATACTGTCTATATTACTTCATGAATTCTGTTGAGCTACATACAGGAACAAAGGCAAAAACAAATAAATGTCTGTGTGATTACCGCTTGGGTGCTGTGGTTGAGTATGATGTTGACTGCTTTGTGTGTGAAGAGTTCAGTAGAATACACTTGGCGGTACATCGTTGCCATCTCCTCGCCATCCCTAAGGTCCAAAGCGCAGCGTGTGACATTTAGTGGCGTGATGAAGTAAGAGCGCTCATGAGTGTAATAATGCTCTGATCCTGTCAAATAGCCTGCAAAGAAAAAAATATATGTACAATAAACTATAAAACTACACAACAAAACAAAAAAAAGGTAACAGCCAAGTCAACGGCCACCCACCAAAGAAGGAATGAAAGCCTCGGCGGGTGGGCAGACACTCCCTCCGGTACATGCCCAGGTGCCACTTGCCCACCATGTGAGTGGAGTACCCCGCCTCCACCATTAGCTCCGGCAGCAGCTTCTCCTCCAGGGGAACACAGTATGGCTGACAGGGCCAGATAATCTGATGCTGCATCCCTGTATGGATCTGTACACACACACATACACACACACACACACACACACACACACACACACAAAGCTTGAATAGAAACACTTGTAGACCTGAATATTAACCCAGTTATCTAATCAGCCAGTTATTTGGTGTTGTGGTTGATTAAAATCCAAAGTAATACGCTCAATATACAGGGTTGTGGTGTCAAAGAACAAGGACTCCATTTAACAGTCAGGCAGTTAAATGGAAGCACCAAACAAAACACAGTCCATGCCCATCTATATAAAGCCTATTCCACATCTTGTGTAACATGTTTTTTTAATTTTTCCAACTATTTCCACATTTGCCACAAATATCTCTGAATGCTTAGGTTCTTTACAATTTAATAAAATAATGGTGGCAAAACTCATCATCACTCTTTAACAGAAACCACCTCAAACCCTGACCCCTGCTATGTCCCCCTTGTGCCCCCTCCAACAGCTCAGACTTATCAGAGTATAGCATCTGAGGAGCAATGCATATATATATATATATATATATATATATATATATATATATATATATATATATACACGTTAATGTATGCTGAAAGAGTTTATGCTTAGTTATGTTATTCAGCCGAATTTCTTAAAATAGAAATCACACAATCACTTCTGCAAACAGTCTGCAGTAACGTGGTAAAACACTAAAATGTTTTTTATGGTAGTCTTATATTTTTTATTTATTGTCCAAGAACAGCTTCACATTAATCAGATGAAAATGTGGCTATTGAATATACTATTTGTGTAATATTGATGATTCGGTTAGAAGTTTGTTTATTTTTAGACAGAATTTTGTGGAAAAAATGGAAAGGGGACCAAGTCAGGCACAGCAGCAATACATTCAAAGTTTCTTCAAGAAGAAACCATGTCAAAGATGGGTAGATGCAGCACAGTGAAAAACAATTATTGTCTGTTCAATGGTTTTTGATTATTAAAAAAAAAAAGATGCGCTATAGAGGCAGTTGTGCAGTGCCTTTTTTATTTCATCCCACTTGTGTTGGGGCACATGACATCTCATGGCCCCCCCTGACTGGTTCTTAGTCCTCCCTGTGCCACCCTGTTTAAAAAATCTGCCTGACCGTCTTTATATAGTGACACATTTCTTAATCTTGACAAATCACCTCTTTAGAAGTTAAGAGCAAGATACAGTTCAGTCACTGATGTTTTAAATATACGGATTCTAATCACACATTACTCAATTGCTTTGAATCCAGATGTCTAATACACGAGAGAAACATATAGTAATGTAAACAAAGCTCCATATTGGCTGCAGCGAAATGCAAAAAAAAATTGATAAAAAGTCACACTGACAGGTCATGTGCTTCAGGTAGTATTAGTTATGTTGCTGACTGACTGATTAAAAATCCTGCATACATGTCCAGGTGTTCCTGTGGAATTGGACTGTGACAGTAGGTGTATGATTGTACCTGGTATCTCCCTGTTAGTAGCTGGTTCCTGGATGGAGTACAGAGCGGCTGAACATAGTAGTTCTCCAGTCGGACCCCTGCAGCGCTGAGCCGGTCCAGGACTGGAGTTTTAATCTCCGATCCGTGATAACCCACATCATTAAAGCCCATATCATCAGCCAGAATAAACACAACATGAGGGGGAGGTTGACAACTCACATACAGTCCACACAACACACACAGTGGAATGATGAGCGCCTTCATTACTGCTGCTCCGGAATGCAGGCGACAAACTTTACCACTTTATCAGGGTTAGGGTTAGGGTTAGCGCACACACACACACACACACACACACACACACACACACACACACACTTCCGCTTCTCTTTGAACGCAAATAAAGAAATTAACTGTCTACAACACCGTCATACAACACTAACTATTCTCCAATGCTCTATGCTCTAATGAACGAGGCATGTCTTCAGATCCAGACTGTCCGGAATTGTTCCGTTTAATCTGCATCTGAAGCATCAGTTCTGCACTTCTGAAAAAAAACTTCCTCGGAGCGCTTCTGACCAATCAGCTAACAGCTCGTCACGTGATTTCGTCACGCCGTCAAAATCCCGGAAGTATTTTTTTTCTATTTCAGTTTATTTTTTTCCTGAAATATGGGCTGCTGATGATGATAATATTAATAATAATAATAATAATAATAAGAATAAGAATAAGAATAAGAATAATAAGAATAATAAGAATAATGAATTTAAATAATTAATCATAATAACCATGCTTATTATTACTGATATTATTAATATAATTATTGTTATTATTAGTTGTAGTAGTAGTAAAAGTAGTAGTAGTACACATTCGTATGATGTACTGTTGTTTTGCTTGCAGGAAAGGAAAGAAGTTATTAACACAGCACTGAAATTATTATTAAATTCATTTTACTGTAAATTTTTGCAATTAATTGAAACATGTTTAATTTAATTACATAATTAATTTTACCTAATTGCATTAGGTGTGCACTGTATTTCCTGCATAATAATTAGGTGCATATGCTGTGTGTATTATTAGTGTGCACTAAAAATGTATGTATGTGTATTGTGTATGTGTTTTATTGATTCCAAATTCAGTTTCAAATTCATGCATTCTGTAGTTCCCTAGTGATGTTACTTTAAGCTTTATCCATAGCTGAAATCGTTTCATCATAATGCTTGCGCAGAGGCCTTAATGGAGCAGTAGGGATGTGTGTAGCGTCCGGGTACCTGTAATGGAGCATGATCCCTCTGCAGAGCTACGTACTAATATTAATAGAATCAGATCAAAATCAGGTTTATTGGCAGGGTGTGGACACACAAGGAATTTGGTTTCAGCTGTTAGTGACTCTCAGAGTACAGACATACATACAGACAAACCATACATTCAGCTTGGACTATACAAGACAAATTAGACAAGACAAGTCAAAAACAGATTATATAAGACAACACAGACAATGTGAGACAATATAGACAGTATGAGTATTAAATAGGCATACAGATATGACAGATCAGTAATGTAATGTATATAAAGTGTGAGAGTGCATGGTAGTGCGTCAGGTACGAAACAGTTTTGTGCGTCAGGTACGATAAAGAGTTACTTTAGAACTTTGTACAATATCTAGCAGCCAGTGTGTGTAACTTACATGGATAACGTGATGACTGACAGTTCTGGCAGTAATTATAGATATTAAGCAGGGAATATAATTAATAATTAATTATTACTACTAATTATTATTATTATTATTAGTAGTAGTAGTAGTAGTAGTAGTACACATCTACTACTAGATAATAAGAAGTCTGATAATAAGAAGTGTGATGTACTGTTATGTGATTAACACAGCGATTAAATTATCAAAATAAATGTATTTAAAAAATCGAAATTACTTGAAACTAATGGAAATTTTCCTCGCACTCTCCATTTATTCATTTTTTTCTTGTTTTGTCTCAGCCTCACAAAAGGTTGGCTGTCACGTGTTAGCAGCAGGCAGGTTTGTCTGGTTATGCGGTGATCTAAGTGAATAGTGTCTCAATAAACCGACAGACCAAGTTTGTAAAACTAAAACCAACATAAAAGACCCAACCTCAAATATCTAGTCTACATATCATTGAATTAATAAAAGTGATCCTAATGTTTTGGGTTTTCTGTGATTGGAATATTCACGAATAGAGGTAGGTCTGTGCTCCAACAATTGATTAAATAAACGATATTTAAATTGTTGCGTTTTATTCAAGAAAGGACATTTTATTATAGTGATTATTAGGTGGAATTCTGTAACACTGCTCTACAACACACATATAACATAACATATATTTGTTTTGTGTAGCACCAGAGTCCTGGGGAAACGTTGACTTGATAACACACACACACACACACACACACACACACACACACGCGCGCGCATACAGCTATTAATGCAACAGAGATCACCACCACCCTGTGTTTTCCAACGTACCCGATTTTCACCAATCACGACACGCGTTGTTCGCGTTCTTGCGTCTGATTGGCTGCGCTCCGTGCTCTGTGATTGGTGGAGTGCCCGGAGTGCGAGATTTGAATGCGTTTGTTAAAGCGAGTTTACCTCAGTGTGGATTTCTCCGTGCAACGTAGTGTAGGTAAAACTTAACAGTTCAAGAGTAACAGGTAAACATATATTTATACTGATATACTTTGGATTCCCCCCAAAGGAGTAAGAGAGTAAGGTAAGACTGGTTATTAAAATAATTTGTATAAAGTGAACGAATTTAAATAGATAAGAACCTTCCTGAAAGTGTATCGAGTGGTTAGCATGATTAGCTTAACCTCAGGATTAGTTTAAATGAAACTCTTGAGTCTTTTTTCTGGACACACGCTGATCTAACAATATATTTGTAGATTACTTTTTTGTTCTTTTATATGATGTTTTGAGAATAATGTATCTGCCTGTGGCAATGTTAGTATAGTTAATTACAACCAAACAAAAGCTTCAGAAATGTGTTAGTTTCATTGTCAGGTTAATATGTATATATTAATTATTATATTTATACACCTTTTTACATACATTTCTACATTTAATAATAACAAAACCAGAAGAACAGCATTACAACACAGTCTACCTTCCAACACACACACACCTTTTAAGAAAGAAGCATAGATCTTTATCATTACTGTATGCTTGCAGGTGTGTGAGATGAGTGCACCGGTGTATGTCTCTGATGAGGAGGAGTGTGTGCTGGAGTCAACAGCGGCTGACCTGGGCAGTCGCACACATGCCAGACGCTTCCAGGCTCCAATAACAGAGCTGTCAGTCATCGGCCCTGCAGAAACACACATGCAGCAGGTCAGACAACACACAGTCTACACCGTTTACAGCATGGGTTATCAAACCTACCCAGAATTCCCGCTAAGGATTTGTGTGGAGTTTTTATCCAAACCACACAGGTGCCACATCTGTTGACTGAACAAAAACCTAGATGAGCTGATAAAACAAGTTGAATCAAGTGTGACTTCGGATTGGTGGACTTGAAAACATATTCCCATAACAACCCTTTGCAGAAATAATGAATAAGGCTTGCTTTATAGCTGGAGTGTAATACAGTGAGCTAATGTGCGTGTGCACGCAGGTTAACAAAGGCGAGCGGGTGGAGGAGAAGCTGCAGGTGTTTCTGCGTGTTCGGCCTCTTACAGATGCAGAGCGACAGCGTGGAGAAAATCAGGTCACTTTGTCAACCTAACATTTTATTTCATTATTTTGTACAGTGCGAAAGAAATTAGCTGTTTGGGATACATGACTGTATAAATGGACTGTTGTCATTGAATTGTGTCGTTTGTAATGCTTTTGACACGATGTGTGTGCATGCAGGGCTCGGTGTGTGTGCAGAGTGAAGATACACTCCTTCTGAAGGCCCCTAAAGACTCACACAGCATGAAGAATGCAGAGAGAGGAGTGTCCCAGAGTGTACACAAGTTTATCTTCACACGGGTACACACACAAACACACACACAAAATGGTTTACTGCCTTATGTCTGCTAAGTCATGGTTTATGATTGTCCACTGCATTTATGTGTACATTACTAATGTGTGGTATTTTGGATAATAGTACCCACTGTTACACATACACACTTCTCCTAATACTGCACTGTGTTCTGTTTGGGTTTGTGCAGATTTTTAGGGAAACAGCATCTCAGCAGGATGTGTATGAACAGATGATGAAAGAGATGGTGCGGGACGTCCTTCAGGGAGAAAACAGACTTCTGTACACATATGGAGTTACAAACTCGGGCAAGACCTACACCATTCAGGGTAACACAAACACCGAGTGCACGAAAAGGACATCAGCAACTTACTGTAGACATGAAGATGGTGAACACAGCAGTGTATTAATGATTGTCTCTGTGCAGGCTCTGCAGGTGAAGCCGGTCTCCTACCCCGAGCCTTAGTCTCTGTGTTCAGTACACTGGCTGGACAACTTTACCCCCGAGCCAACCTGAAGCCCATTCTCAAGCAGGAGGTTCGCCAACTTAGCGATGCAGAGGTCCGCACCGAGGAGGAAAGACGTTATGCTCTGCTGAGAGAGGTACATGTGCGCATCACCAACTCCTTTAAATCAGACAAATTAAAGTCTCCTTTCTCGCTTAAGTTTCAGTAGTGTATGTGTGCTTTCACGTATCCAGTATTTAGTGTATTTTACTGATCAATTTACATGTAAGGTCTGTGTGTTGGATTGTAATTGTGTGTATGTGTATTACAGGAGGAGATGTGTAAACAACGTGGGGGTGTTAATGCAAGTGTTAGTTGGGACAGTGGGATCAGTGGACTCTCAGCCATCACACGACTGGAAGGTGAGATGGGCAATGCAGGCTCTGATGATCTGATGATGTAAAGCATTTCACACTACAGAGTGACGAAGTACACGCAGGACTGTGGTGTGGTTCAGAGAAAAAAGGGGCAAAGCTAGAAACAGTGCAGATCACTGAAAGGTAAAACCCAACGGTGCCAGATTCGTCCTGATCAATGTCATTGACTACCAAAGTTTGTGTACTGCACATTCCAAGTCAGACCCAGTCCTATATCACTTCCTATTCACTTTTCATGCTGCCTGATAAGGGCAGAAGATAAGTGTAAATATGACCTACACATTGCACTACAGTGCTATATACAATGTCATTTGAAAGTCACTTGTAATTTATTGCATTTGTAACAACAAACAAATAGCTAATGTGTATTTAATTCAAATTGGTATTGTT
Organism: Silurus meridionalis; assembly: GCF_014805685.1. Taxonomy (NCBI): domain Eukaryota; kingdom Metazoa; phylum Chordata; class Actinopteri; order Siluriformes; family Siluridae; genus Silurus; species Silurus meridionalis. The sequence goes on from NC_060898.1 coordinate 14,115,930, forward strand.
TGGGTCATTCAACAGCAAACACACCACTCAGCATTCCCATTTTTATTAAATATACTGACGGCAAATATTGAAAGCACAATAGCCAATATTACAGGGTTTTTTTTTTTTTTTTTTTTTTTTAAAGGAGTGTATACAAAGAGAAAGAATGAAAAGCACAAGTACAAAAAAAGACAAGACACATAATAGACATTACTTATCAGAATAAGCCCACCCTTACCTGACCTGTTCAACATTCATAATACATAGATGTGGCAAATAGTGATATGCTATGCAATGTAGTTTTCAATTAGGCAAGCGATAAAAGGGTGCCAGAACATATTAAATTGTTCAGATTGACCCTTTAGACAATATTGAATTTGTTCTAGACGTAAAGTAGAAGTCAATACTCCAAACAATAATTTGACGAATTGTTTTCCCCAGAACTGCATTAGCAACTTCTTGTCTGTAATGAAATTGTATGCTAGCTATTTGTTTAGCAATATGGTTAGTGTAAGTGTAAAATGGGAACCTCACAGGTCCCGCCCATACCAAAACACAAAAACGTGCTAATGCTAGTATGCATACTGTATTGTGTAATTACAAATTTATTACATATATAACGTAATTGTAATTCATCTCCTATTATGTAGAATCTGTGGAAGCTTAATTTATCAATGCGTAGAATAAAACTGACTGAAACAAGTTGTAGGAGGAAGCAGTCATCTTTTAATAATAAAACACCTACAGACCACGAAAGTCAATAAAATGGAAATTAAATAGACATTAAAACTTTTTGTGCTTTCTGTGCGGCCTGGTACTAAGTGATCCACGACCCGGTGGCTGAGGACCCCTGCGTTAGGGCATGGATAGATCAGGATTTAGATTAGGCAATAGGTACCAAACTCCACTGTCTGCTGGAAAAGAGCCGTTTGGTAAACATGTTGATCAACATGTTTATTTACTTGAACTGCAGTGTGGTTTTTCTATATAAATGTATCCTAACCTCACACTTCTGTGCTACAGATTCAGACGGTGTGTGTTTGGACATCGATGGAATAGGACTCTGTGATGTCACTGTGGATAAAACAGTGCAGTTCAGCATCTGGGTTTCCTTTTATGAGATTTATAACGAGTTTGTTTATGATTTGCTGGAGCCACCCACATGTCTGCAGACACAGAAGAGGAATACCCTGAGACTAAGCGACGACAAGCACGGCAACGTCTATGTCAAAGGTACACACAGTATCTGCATATAACCTTTTAAATGCCAAGGGCTCGACCGGAGTGAGGAATAAATGTTTTTCACAATCTTGGAATTATAATTGATTATAAATTCTCCAGGACAGGGGAAATGTATTTGCACCCCCCCAGTTGTTGTATCTACAGTTACTACACCAGAGCATCTTTTCGGCAACTTCTCAGGTCCAGGTTTTAGAATGCAACATGACTTGACTTCCACAAGGGATATGGAGAGCAGGGGGTCTCCTGACTTTTTTAAATGTGGTGTTTTTTTTGTGCGTTGAGTGTGTGTATATGTGTGTTGCAACAAAGAAAGGTGTGTGTTGTGTTTGTTATGTGCAGATCTGACTTGGGTGAATGTACGCAGTGCTGATGAGGCATGGCGAGTGCTCACTGTAGGGCGGAACAATCAGAGCTTTGCCAGCACACATCTCAACCACAACTCCAGTCGCAGGTATATACTCTCTCACACACACACACACACACCACCCGCACAAAAACCTCCAGCTATAGGTCAAGATTTTTGCCTTTTCAAGAGATTTAAAACAAACTAATGTAAATGTTTTTGGGTTTTTTTTTGTGGCAGAAACACAGTATGTAAGTTCACTGTTTATGAACATCACCGCTGTTTATACACATGTTCAAGTGATGTGTGTTCGTGTGTGTTTCAGTCACAGCGTGTTTACTGTACGAGTGCTGCATCTCCAGCCAGAGGGGGGCGCTACACACATCAGCGAGTGAGTTACACCACTACACACTTATTCTCCTACCTTTCACTTATATTTGTCAATGTGTAAAAGAAAGTCAGAAATGAAGCTACATTTGCCATTCCTAGATTATTTGAAATTCATTTTTTGATTCGATTTCATCCAATCATTTTTGTTTTGTGTTTCGACTGAAACACCTTTATTTATTAGTATACAAAGATATTAATACAAGTGTGTTTTGTTTTAGGTTGTGTGTGTGTGACCTGGCCGGCTCTGAGCGCTGTAAAGATCAGCAGAACGGAGAACGGATGAAGGAGGCAAACAACATCAACACTTCTTTGCTCACACTGGGACGCTGCATCAACGCAATGAGACACAATCAGACGTACAGGTGAGTTTACACATTACACAGTGTTCATAAGACACGAACCTCCCAGCGAGTAATGTCTTCTTCGTTAGGAGAGGTTAATGTATTAGCTCCCCTCTCACTGGTTGGTTAACTGATCACCCTAAGAGAATATTGACTGTGTTGTAGGCAGCGTCCAGCGCAGGTTGTTCCTTTCCGAGACAGTAAACTAACCCGAGTACTGCAGACTTTCTTCTCCGGACTCGGCCGCGCCTGCATGATGGTCAACATTAATTCCTGCAGTTCTAGTTATGATGAGACACTGCACGCCCTCAAGTTCTCTGCCATTGCCACACAGGTAGCACATGCGCACAAGTACACTCAGTGCAAGGCTTTGAGTCATTTCAGTCATTTCCATTTAGGTAACACACTCATTTTGTGATGTTGCTGATGTTCTAGCTGGTCCATGGTCCTGCCTCTAAGAGCCGTGTGGCCTACATTCTCTCCTTGCTGCGGGATGACCCCGCCCATGTGGACCATACCTTGATAGAGGAAGATGAGGAGGAGGAGACTGATGAAGAGGAAGATGTTAGCATGTTTCAGCCTGAGGTGAGTGAGTGGCATTGATACACAATGATTTCTTCGCTGTTGAATTCTCTTCTCGTTGATACAGGAAATACTCCTAATCATACGCCATTTCGGCCTTTTACACAGAATAATAATCTGATCAGAGAAACATAATAACGTTATAACATTATGACCGGTGAAGTAAATAACACTGATTATCTCATCATGGCACCTGTTAGTGGGTGGGATACGACTGGGTCAGAGCATCTCCAGAACTGCAGCTCTTGTGGGATGTTTATGGTCTGCAGTGGTCAGTATCTATCAAAAGTGGTCTAAGGAACAATGGTGAACCGGCGACAGGGTCATGGGCGGCCAAGGCACGTTTATGCACATGGGGAGCGAAGACTGGCCCATGTGGTCCAATCCAACAGACATGCTGCTGTAGCTCAAATTGCTTTTAATGCTTGATGGGTCAGGACAAAGGAAGACCAACACAATATTGGGCAGGTGGTCATAATGATATGCTCGGTCAGTGTATATTCCACTACATGCTACCTCGAAGTAACTGCAAAAATATTACAAAATGTAGAATTCAGAGAAATAGGGCTGTAATTAAAATATTTTACCAATTATTCCATCGAGTATTCGTACTTTTTCTTTATTAAAGAGCAATACTAAATATACAATTGAAAATGAGACGGGTCTCTTAAACTAAAAAAAGTAATTTGTTTCCTTTTTTAGAAAAATTTACATTTTATTGCAGAAATTGCACATGAATATCTGTGAAAACTAAACCCATTCAGTGCATTTAATTGCCATATTACATCTAAATGCAAATACACATATATAAATATAACATCCTTAATAAAAATATACAAATTAATTTTAGATCACTCAAAAAAAGAAAAAGTAAGTTCATGTATGGTATTTTCTTTTAAGTTTTTTTTTTTTATGTGTGATCCAAAACTTTGTTTTCTTTGGCCTGAATCTATGGAAGCCTGTTTCCTCCACATAAAAAAAGTTTTCCTATTTCCGTTTAAAAGTTTTAAATAGATATTTCTCTCAATTGCGACTTTATTTCTCGTGAACATCCAACATTAAGAGAAACAAAGTCAGAACCGCGAGAAAAAAACAGGCAGCGTCTTCTGTGTTGACCTGTCAAGAGCGGTCCAGAATTTAACGGGTGGTGCGTCAGCAATAATGGTCCGTGGGTAAACACAATGCTCTGTGTGTAGTTAAATGGACTAAATGAGCATTGAGGAAAATAATTACATTTTTAATTTAAAATAAAATCTTTTTTTTTTGTATTCAAATTACTCAATTAACTCAAGGAATTGTTTGAGCTTTACAGACAAATGACACTGGTTTAAACGGTCCCAAGTTTGCATACTACCAACAAATATGATTAGTTTGCAGGAATTCCTTTTTAATCTCACGATTGACATTAATGTTCATGTGTAGGCTCTGTTAAAGGCGATCAATGTGCTAAAGCGAGAGGTTCTGCGTCAGCGGCAGGAGAAAGATGAGCTGGAGCTAAAGATCAGAGACCAGGTGTGTACAGAGATGATGGAGGTCATCAACCGCATGCAGCACGACTTCAGGTAACAGATGCACACACATGAATAAATACACACATCTTAACACCTATTAATAATAATCTTGGATAGATAGATAATCAAACAAGCAGACATTGTTAAATAGTCAAAGAAAAAGATGGATTGACGAAGAGACGAATAGACAGATGGAATAGAGTGCTGCAGGACAGGTTTATTAGTGAGTGGGAGATCAGTACACAGAAAATACACTGGTCTCAGTTTAGGAACAAATTAACTGTGAATGTAAAATTAAGTATACATTTATCTCTGTTTCTGATTGCAGCGAGACAATGGAGAGCGAAAGAGAACTCATGGAGAATCGGTGCGAGAACAAAATCAACAACCTGAAGAGCAGCTTAAAGAAATACTACAGTCAGCAGCTGGAGGTGAGAAACATGACTCATTTCAAAACTATGCTCCTGACCTCTGCACTGCTATTAAAATCTGAATTCTCTAGAAAAATTAGTGACAAATAAAACATGTCGAAACCCCCTCTGTGTTTCAGGAGCAAGATGAGCAGATCCAAGAGCTCAGTGAAGCACTGAGAGAAATGGAGGGAAGAAGCACAGCTCCTATGTTTCCTTCTCTGGTGGAGTGTGATGGACCGCGGCGATCTCAACGCTTAGCTTCGTCACACAAACACAGCGACCAGCAAGAACATGCGGAGCTGGAGCACACAAAAGCCGATCTAGCACAAGTTAAAGCTGAGCTGGAGCAGTGCAGAGCTGAGCTTGATCTCAAACAAACCGAGCTTACGCTCAAAACACTTGGTAAGATACAATAACACACTGAACACATAGTCCGTTAGCCAAGATGTGTCTGTGGTCATTTTGTCTGAAGATACTAGCCGAGGAATATTTTTTAACTTAACTAGATTTTGATCCCAAAAAACATTTGAAACTCGTAGTTCTTTTTTGTCTATTTCTGATTTTTGCACCAAAATGACATCACCTGTTGATATCATCTGGAATATATAGATCATATATTTTGTGCTACTATTAGAGGTTGACCGATAGTGGATTTTACCGATAGCTAGGTTGGATCATACTTGCCGATAACCGATTAATCAACCTATAGTTTTTAAAATAGATGGTGGATAAAACAAAAAAAACAATCATAACACTCCATGTAAAATAGTACTGAACTTTATTACAAAAATGTAATAAAAAAAAGTGTTGAATCATGAAAAATATGCTAAATAAAGTAACTATGAATATATTACTGAATAAATATAATGATGTAATTTATAAATAATAAATATAAAATAGCGCTCTCCGGACAAAACGCAGTATCACGTGTAAAAACAAACAACACGTGGCATCAGTGATTCGCCTCTAGAGGCCGCTCTTTTAATGACAGCGGCCCGGAAGCTATCGGTGCCGGTTAATCTGCAAAACCGATTAATCAGTAGACCTCTAGCCGCGATCACTGATTAAGGACGTGTGTTGGGACAAATATCTAAAACAGCAGTAAGTGGCCTGGAATATCTATAACTAAAATAATATGGTTATGACAATAGATGATTCTATTCTTATAGAAGATTGAGATATGTTACTAGTCTCTGATTGGACAGTATAGGTCTGTGTGCCCCCTTCCCTGTGTGACACTGTAGTTCACTTATATTTTTTTTATTTATTTCAACATTGTTAATAGCAACCAAGAGGCCATTTTCCTGATGTTTATCATGGGAAAAACAAAGTTCTAATAAAGTTAATACATCTATGTCTCACCTCTTTGTTTTCTCTTCCTCAGAGCTAAAGCGGTTTCAGGATCATCCAGGAGCCTCAAGCCTGACTGCGACTGCAGAGCGCAAGCTCATTGATGGACAGAAGGTGTGTGATAATACTGTGCATATATTTAAGCTTGAAGTGTTTTATTATAATTTTGAAACAGTTTAGAAAATCTGAAAATCTATATTAGTAAATATAGAGTGAACTGAATGAAACACTAACCCAGTTAGTGCTCATGATTATCATAGTAGGTAATAGAGAGCGGTTTGGGTCACAACAGGTAAAGCGCTCCTGTTTTACAGCATTTCCTGATGTTTCTGTGCATGTTTAGACTCTGAGGCAGTTGCGTGCTGATCTGCGCGCACTGGTGTTGAAGCTCCAGTCTGGAGAGCGAGCGTGCTGTCATTATACAGACGGAGAGAAACTTCGCACAGCCCTCAACACTGCCGACTCAACACTCCTCAAACAGGTACTAACAAACACACACTCAAATACTAAACACCAACATTTATCAGACACACACTGTACTCACTCTGTTTGTGTGTGTTTATATAGGATCAGATGCTGATGGATCTTCACTCAACTATGCAGCTCCTTAAAGCTCAGCTCCACCGTAAAGATGAGACTCTGTCAGATCTTAAGCGACCTTTCACTACTACTACCCCTGTCACCCCTGCAACCTCCAGCTCCTGCACTAGACGGGGCTGCGGGGTTGCCGTGGCAATGGTGGAGAACCAACCGCCTGGGAAACGAGCTTTCCTGCGGCTCTTTACGCCATCACGTAGCAGCAAAATGAGAGAGAAGCCAGAAACCACGACACCGTATGCCCGCATACTGCGCTCACGCCAACCCTCTCCCCCACCCAGCCCCGCCCTCGCACGCCGGGGCAGGTTCTAACCACACCCACTTGACTTCTGACTCTTCTCACATTTACTGTGTTAACGTCAGCACGTTGTTTCTGTTACTTCCCAACTCTAGTCCCATTGTGCTTTTTTTTCAGCTTGCTTAACACTGATATTAATCTATAACACCAAATCTCACCACTCAGCTATTTACTATAATACTTTCTGGGTCGAAGATGGTGTGTTGGAAGCAGGGACACTAAAATATGCAGGACCGGGGCATCTCCGGGACCAGGGTTGGGAACCTGTGCTGTAATTCAAGATGCTTAATTAAGCAAGCCTAACGGATTACACAGCAGCTTCTCCTCACTTTATACTCTCACATCACAACATTTTCTTAAAGAACTACTCGTTAACGGCTCTTTATTGTAATACCCATCATGCTTTTTTTTTTTGCAAAAGTATTACATAATGTAATACTGTGTGTATATATAATATTGGTTTATTATATAATAGTAGTACAATTAAAGAAATAGTATTTTTTTAAAAATATAATACAACTACATTTTGGATCTTTGTAACAGTTCATTTGGGAGATAACGAATGCAGTGTTAATTATGTGAATGAGCTGTGATGAACACTAGTCACGAGTCAGTAAACGTAAAGTTCGGAAGTGAAAGTTTATTCCAAATATTTGATTGGATGTTTTCTCCAGAGGAAATTTTTTTTAATAACGTTTAAAGCTTTAATAACGCAGTTTGTACAGTTGTGTGTATGCACCTTGTTGCACAGAGGCATTTATTCTTTTTATATTTACACTGTAATATTGAAATGGCCAGTGTGTTTATACTGATAGTCATGTGTGTGATGTGATTTTAGAGACTGGTCATGTATTTACATGTTCATGTAATAAGTCTGTCTTCAAATCTATATGCTGTTAATTACACACTTTTCACATCCACACTGTTATGGAGTGAATAAAACACATTCGCTGATACAGATATGACTGCAAATGTTTTTAATCCACACACACACACCCTAAAGATTAGTTGAAATGTGTGAACCATAATGGGATATGCACAGAAGATCAACAGGCTGACACCTTATTAAATATAGTATCGTGTAAAACACTGATCACACACAACTTTTACATGAGATTCAACAACTCACACAATCACGAAGAAAAATAAATACACGCGCATTCTCCATTTAATCACAGCACGCATTTGCTGATGCATCACTGTGTGCAGTTTTATTTAAAATAGTTGTAGAAAAGTCCAGTAAGAGAATTTTATACCACTGAATATGAAGTCATGTGACCTGAACTACACCAGATATACATCTCTATTTTGACTGCTCCAGAAGGAAGTGCTAGTTGGTGAAGTTTACAATCATCGTTAATGAAATTCCTTCAGACCATAAGCTTTTTCCTGTATTTTTTTTATCCTCAGTGTCTCCTGCAGGATGTTCTCTAATCACTGTGAGAACCATTTAGTCACGTTGCTGAAACTGAGCCACAGCTCTGAACTTCTCATGGTCATGCTCCTGTAGCATTTTCATTTAAACCAAATTACACATACAACTATTTCTGAGCAAGCTGAAAATATCAATCTGTACAGGATAAGACGATTAAGTAAGAACTATGTGTATGGGTGTGTGTCAAGGTGTGATGGAGGACAGGTCGAGAGGTGAAACTCTTCGAATGGGTGTAGTGGTGTTGTATACATTCTGCAGGGTGTGTGTGGCAGTGTTAAGTGGGTTAAACACACTCTGTTCAGATGATGGTTCTCCCTGTTCCCTCACGGCGGAGATCTGACGGAGCAGAGCTTTTCCCTCCTCACGTGCCTACACACACACAAAAATTGTTGAAAAACTTTTGAGAGAGCTGCAGATGTATAATAATTAATAATGCATGTGTGGGCAGTTACCCTCGCAATTCCACACACTTCTCATAACATTTATCATCCGTGTTAAAAAGAATGTCTGAACTAATGCTGCTGTTATTGATTCATTTAGTAATCGTATTCTAACAATTATTTCATTGATTAATCGAGTACTTTTTCTTTATTAAAAAGCAATACTAAATGAGAGAGAGAAAATAAGACGAGTCTCTCATGGATGAACAATCATTTGGTTTTCTTTTTGGAAAAATGCAAATTTTTCGTTGCTGAAATTGCATACAAGAATATCGGTAAAAACTAAACCCATTTAGTTGCCATATTACCTCAAAATACAAATCCAGTTGCGTTCAAAATTCAGCATAGAACTTATGGGAAAATATTTGTTTAATGAAAAAATTACTCTCAATCGTATTCATTTATTCATTCAATCTCGCACAGTATAAATGATGTGGTATTTCTTGTCTGTGGAAAAGCTGCTTGAAGTTTTCCCCAAATTAAATCCATGTGTTTATCGGCAGATTTAAAAACGTGCTCCACTACCTGCTCTACACAGCCACTGCAGAGGGAAATTTTTACTATTAAAAATATATTTCAAATTCATTTAAAAATGGTAACCGCACTGTTTTTGTTCAAGGCCAACAGAAATTGAACATCCACTTCAAAGTTTGATGAGTGCATGCTGAGATGTTTTTCTACTCACCACTGTAAACAATATTATAAGTTACTATGTGCTTCCTGGCAACTAAACCAAATCTGGCAGTTATTCTCATTTCCCCCTAATCCAATGTTTGATGTGAATATTAATTGAAATTGTTGACCTGTCTGCATCTTGACCTGTGCAGCTGCTACATGATTAGCTGAATCAATTACTGCACAAATGATTAGGTATCACAGACACCACGTCATATTATTGTGTGTGTATATTTGTATGATACTCACTTCATTGTAGTCACAGCAGCGTTGTGCACACAGGGATGCCTCGTCATACAGTTTGTTCTTGAAGTAATACTGACCAAGATAACGCAAAGCTGTGCTCACCTCCACATGCTCTAACTGCTCCTGCGCACACACACACATACACATGTTTAACAACTTCCACTTAAAAGTGCCTTAAATACTTGTTTAAAAATGCTCAGTTGTATTTAGTGATTAAACATTTAAATTTAGGTACAATACATTTTCTAAACCATGTATTTGAATAAAATAATGTCTAACCTAAACACAGATGTTTTAAATCACATCAGAAAACACTTTCAGTTTGTCATAATACTCAACAGGAAGACTCTCAAAACAATAAAAGTGTACACCATTAAACACTCATCCTTATAACAATAAACAAACACTTACAGCATTAATACTTACCCCACATGAGAAAATGTCCTGGATGTAGATGATGTAGCACTGAGCCGCATCGTCTGATTCATTTAGCTGCTCATGAAGCCTGGACACACAGACACCAAACACATGAACACAGTTCATCACACACACCTGCTTCCAATCACTTTGCACTAACAATAACAATAATAATAACAATAATAACAATACTTGGCAAGTTTGAGCAGCGCCATCCTCTCCACATCTCCTACTGAATAAGCTCGCCAGTAACACTGCAACACATACACACCATATTAGCATCATCCACTTAAACATCAACATAACTCAGTATGATGTTCAGAGCTCCTGACCTTTTTAGCTTCAACCTGCTGTGAGAGTTTTTCATAACATTCGCCAAGAGCTACAAGCATACGGGAGTCATTGGGCCTGGAAAAAACACACACACATTCAGTAACAATGCTAATAAACCAAAAACAGAATCGAAGTAATGGTTCCTTGTGTCTTTATACATTTGGAGTTTGAGATTTGTGATCCACTCTGTAACTGTGCTGCATTTAGTTCCAGTTATTGCAGGTTAAAGGAAAATGAGGGTGAAAAAATTCGCACAAAACAACACCTACTTTGTAAAACACAATAGCTAATTTAAAGTCCCATCCTTGCAGTGAAACCTTCAGTCATAATGTATAAACTGTTGCGTAATTAAAAACAAATTTGGCTTACGCTAAAAAGCATTTTACCACAAACTCTGATTTCCATCTGATCACATGACCAATATTTTGCAATCATGTGACATGACATGCAACATGTTTTATTTATTTTATTTATTATTTTTTTTTTAATAAATGAGTGACTCCACTCTCATCTCCACAGCAAGTCAGAATTGATCATTATTATATAATGCACACTACACACCTGAGTTGGTGAGCTTTCCTGTAGTAGTAAAGTGAGTAGAAAGGCATCTTGAGGATTTCGTAGGTCTGACCAAGTCCGTACCACGCCCGGTAATCACGCTTATTCACCTCGATTGCATGTCTTACATACACAAACACACACAATTTTATAATACATTACATAAAATAGCATAATACTAAATACTGAGGCAGAAAAGACTTAATTTTAGGTTCATTTACAGATGTACACCAAGTACTGATAGACAAGGTAGAGCGGTGCCAGAATGAGTAATTATGCACATACAAACGGACCTGGTGGTGGTGGAATGAACATGGCTACAACATACATACTAGATCATTCTGTAGAACATGTTGACCTAGATGGAGTTTAATGAGGTGGATTAATTATACTGGTAAATCAAGAAAGTGTGGTAATTGGACCTGTAGGCTTGAATGGCGGCAGATGTGTTCTTCATCTCCATGTACTCATGGCCCATGAGTGTCCATGCCCCAAGACAGCGTGGGCTGAGTTTCAGTGCTCGCTGGAAATACAGAGCCGCTTTCTCGTGCTGACAACGCATACTGTAGTAATTACCTGCACAATTAACATTGTCATGATAACACACACTGCTGCCTCGCTCATTTGTGTGTATGTGTACACACACACACACACACATCATATAAAACTGTGTATAATGAGATATATTAGTGTAATACTAATGCTAGTGTGTATGTAATTACTGACCAATGACACAGCAGGTCTCCACTCGGTACTTGTCAATTTCAACCAGGCTGTGGGCGAGATAGCTCAGCTCCGGCTTCATGCTCTAACACACACACACACACACACACACACACAATTACCATTTCTTATACATTCATTCAGCTTCAGCATTATCCAAGTAATCATCTAGGTATAAGGTAAGTACACCCTGCAGGCTACATTACAGTTCAGCTTCATATGAAATTGGATGTAACATGACATCACTACTGTTTCAATGTTTATATTCAATCTTGAGACAATCCTCAATATTGGCCAGAGTTCTGATCCACATTAAACTCTTTTGCTGAGTTACGCCTAACCTAAAAAAAAACTGCTCAAGACCTGTTGTATGCTTTGTAGCAAATATGATGAGAGTTTTCCTACCCGGACGTACAGCAGGTTAGAGAACGTGTCCATGTTCTCAATGCGGAATGGATCCTGCTCACGGAGCTCATTAAATAGATCCAATGCCTGGTCAATATCTGTGCACACACATCGACAGTAAAACAAAATCAAATACAATCGATACAATATCACTTACTAGGGTTTTTACTTTCGTGAGCAGTGTCTTCATACAGTGTGAATCGTTATTGTGCGAGGATGTATGCATATGTCTCATAATTTCACTGTGAGTGATGTGTTTATACAGTGTGTGTGTATAAACCACAATGCACTGGAAGTGGCAGTTTGGTTTGTGGCATTAAGAATTTCATTGTATTCTCTCCTATTAATATATAAAATTTGCATTTTTGTAAAGACTTTTCCATGTACGTGTATTGTAGGTATGCATCGTCCAAAAATGCACTTATAAAGCAGATAAACCAAACAGATGTGTAATGACAATGTGTACAAGAAAATGGTTCAAGACTTCGAATGTTGTGGTAGGCAACAGCTATCTGGGAGATGATATAGGTGCTCTTGGAGAATCCAGCCTCCTTCAGACTCTGGTATTTCTGCAGCGCCTCCGTTATCATCTGTAGCTCTGTAAACATGTGGGCCATGAAGAAGTCCCTCACCCAACAGTCTGGCAGGGATAGAGACTTCAGCTACAGACATACAGACAGAGACTTCAGTTTTAGGCAAACAGACAGAGCCTTGCGTTGCCATCACAAAAAGAGAGACAGAAGTCAAAGTCTTTATGTGAGAATGTGAGTGTGTTGAATGTGTACCATATCAATGTTGGTAATGAGGTTGCAGAGCTCGAGCCAGGCACCCCAATGCAGAGGGAGAGCGTGGGTCGCCTCCACAAACACATCCACAGCCTCCTTCATCAAATCTAGCTTCCTCAACACAACCCCATACCTGTATAAAGGTGGTTTAGAGGCAGAATGAACATTAAAGAGACAGAAAACATTCCCACAAGAAAGAATGTGGTGTGTGAAATGTGTGTGTGTTTACAGGTATAGTGTAAATCCATCCAGTTCTCCAGCGGTGTGTTTCTTGCTGAGCTCCACTCTCAATTCTCTCAGAGCTTCATTACGCACCTGACCCTTTTCCAGAGGACCTAAATACCCACACACCAAAATATATACTTATTTTAAATCCAGCCACTGGAACCTTTTGATAATCATTTATTTATTATTGAAAAACATCATACAGTGAAAAAACAGCTAATAACTGTGTATGAATGTGTCTCACCCAGACTGTCCACTGTCTCATCGTCTTTCTTCTTCTCTCCTGACTGCAACACACACACACACACACACACACACACAAAGAAAAAGAAAAATGCTGAAAATACCAGAAAACAGGCAACACCTCTTGGCATAAATAAACACATTTGTGTAAGTAGGCAGTAACAATGGGCTTGTCTTACCAGGTAGCGCGAGTACATGTAAAGGAAATATGCTTTCTGACTGTGGCAGTCACGCAGGAAATATGCTGCACGGTCATATTCCTTTAGATCAAAATACGACTTTGCCAAACACAAAGCATCCAGGTCATGGGCTTCATCCTGAACACAAAGACATATAAACAATCAGAACAAAGAATAGAGTGAGAATGCTACAGTAATAAGTGTTGATTCTGGTGTTTGTATATGCACTAACTGTGGCATGAAATCCTTTCCTGTATAAAATATAAAAAGTTATCTTATAAAGATTAGTTAAATAGAAAGGATATTGCACATACAGATGATAACCTCATACAGATACACAGTGTTTTAGAAGGCACTCTGACTACAGTGTAGTCACTTATCACATCACATAGTGTCTCTTTAACTTTTACATTTAACAAACAGAGAAGATACATGTTCGTGATCATAGCTGTAAATGTATTTGTTTGGGTGTTGCCTTGCGAAATCATTATCGCAAACAAATGTATCTTGTCCTGATGATCAACATCATTCAAACAGTAACTAAATTATGAGAAGTGTTGTGATTGGACAGAACAATAAAACCCACTGACCTCCGTGACCTGAGATGGAGAAGGTATCTCACTGAGTGGAAGAGGATCGAGCGAAAAAGCCAACTCAGAAGCCCTGTGCGTGCGCGCACACACACACACACACACACACACACACACACACACACAATGATGCATTTTAATCTCTGTATCAAATAATAAGGATGACATATTGATAAATCATTATTTATTTATAAAAACAGTACAGGAAACATATAGAATAATAAAAGCATACACACAATAAGCAGACAAGAAAGAAAAATAATTTAATTCTGACAAAATTCAAGTGAATACAATCATATTTGAATGTAATTAGTGAAAGAGTTTCACAAAAAGAAACAACATAACTGTATAATATATTTAAATTAACTTAATGATGTTCAGTTTATAAATGCTTTAGTATGTTACTATGAGTATTTAACCTGTAAAATATATAACAGTTTAGTGTTGAATGTGTAAAATATATAGATATTAAGTGCATGTCCGGCTGTAGGTCAGAGAAACGTCATGGCTCTGATTCTGAATAAATGTTTACTTAGAAAAATTAAACTCTGGTTTCTGTACTGTTTATATTGTTTGTTGTTTAGTGAACATTAATGAATGAGAGAATTTGTGCATAAATATAAATAAACTTCATTACTCCCTCTCAGGAAACACAGACATTAGCCCGGCAGCTACAAACCCGAGCATATCGGTTATGGAACACACTTATGGTGAGGTTTTTGTATAATATGCTATAAGCTAACTCACCACTTGACACTGTGCACCAGTCCGCGCTCTTTACACTGCGATATCATAGAATTCAGCTGCTTTTTAATCTGCACCAAGTCACTGAACTCACTGCTCAGAGCCGCCGCCATTTTTTCGTGTGTCTACGTGACGTCACCGTGGCTCAGAAAAGCCCCATTCTGATTGGACCGGCCACATCGAGACGGGCTGTGTTCCAAATGAAGTCGAGCATTTCCGTAGATGTTAGTGCACAACACAAGTCTGTTGTGGACACATCTCAGGCCCCGATCCAAATTTCGTATAGGTGCACTACATCGGACATTCGCCTTACACGATAATATTAGTGCCATGTTATGATCAAAGATACACACATATGATCCCAAATACAGTTATTCCAGAATGTAGCTGCCAGATATTTTTACTACAAATAGAAAGTTTGATCACTTCCTCCATATTTCATCCATGCTACTCCAATCCTTATAACCTTTTAGTGTCCAGGACCATGGCATCATGCACACACACTAATTCATACACTTCACACTAACTGCAATTTATCTTAGCTGGTCCACCTAATGACTCTTTAAAAGTTTTATAAGTGGTACCTTAATGGTTAAGACTCTGGGTTACAAATCAGAAGGTCAGAGATT
Organism: Silurus meridionalis; assembly: GCF_014805685.1. Classification (NCBI taxonomy): domain Eukaryota; kingdom Metazoa; phylum Chordata; class Actinopteri; order Siluriformes; family Siluridae; genus Silurus; species Silurus meridionalis. The sequence continues at coordinate 14,131,603 of NC_060898.1, forward strand.
CAGTCCCCTGCACCACCAACTGTTGGGCATTTGACCTTCTATTCTCCAGGGTCCCTGTATCATGACTGACCCTGTGCTCTGACTCCAGCTTCATAACAAGCATGGATATGCATAGAAAGAATTTAACTGTGCTGTAATGTACATCCGACACAAAAGCCTCACTTTACTTTTTAATTTATTGCCATGTGCATAAAGACTGCTCTAATCATTTATATACAATTAAATACAATTAAATACAATTATATACCTCTTTCAAACCAACTACCTGCATGTCTTCCCTCACCACATCCATGAACCATGAATCCATGGCCTTCTTCTTTTCCTCCTCCCTGGTGGCTCCATCCTCAGCATTTTTCAACCGATAAAACCCCATATCCCTTCTCTGCACATGTCCAAACCAATCTCACATAAAATACATTTCAGGGGTTTAACAGTTGGGTCACTTGATGTGCAGTCATTTGTATAGAGGAAGAATAACAGTGGGGAGAGGACACATCCCTAAGGAGCACCTGTTGTTTCCTGCCTGTCAGGAAGCTGGTAATCCACTGACAGATGGCAGGGATTATAGTGAGGTTTCGGAGTTTGGAGTGGAGAATCCTTGGAATTATTGTTTTGAAAGCCGAAATGATGTTGAAAAATAGAATCCAGGCATATGTTCCTGGGCAGTTAGGGTGTTACAGAATGTAGTGCAGCCCCATGTTGACTTCGTCATCCACTGATCTGTTTGTTCGGTAGGCAAACTGTAGGGGATCCAGCAGCTGTTCTGTCACCTTATTTAGGTGGGTCAATACCAGCTTCTCAAAGGTCTTCATGAAGATGTCAGAGCAACAGGCCTGTAGTCATTTAGTCCAGTAATGGAGGGTTTTTTGGGGACCGGGATGATTGTGGAGAGTTTAAAGCAGGAGGGGACCTCACACAGCACCAGTGCAAAATACAGGTGAAGATAGGAGCCAGTTGGTCAGCACATGCTTTGAGACAGGAGGGGAAGACACCGTCTGGGCCGGGAGCTTTCCTTGTCTTCTGTCTCTGAAAGAGCCGATACACATCCTCTTCACAAATCATGAGCACAACTTGAGTGCTGGGAGGTGTTGTTAAAGGGGTTCCCAGAGGTGTGGTGGGGGCAGACAGTGGGCTGGGTTGGATGAGAGGTGTGAAGATATTGTCCTCGAACCTGCAGTAGAAGGTGTTGAGGCCCTCCTACATAGAACATAGTCCACCTGTGTGCACCTTCCTCCACTCTTATATGTCACTCTATGATCCTCCTTATTCTTAAAATAAGTGTTCACCACTGCCATTTCCATCCTTTTAGCAAAACCTACCACCATCTGCCCTTCCACATAAGGCCATACCTACTCATCACCTCTTCATCACCTCTGTTCACCAGCATGGCTATTAAGTCTGCCCCAATCAGCAATCGTTCTTTCCTAGGTATACCTTCTACCACTTTAACTAACTCACTTCAAAAGTTTTCCTTCTCCTCCATCTCAAACCCACTTGTGGAGCATAGGCACTGATGACATTTATCATCAACCCTTCAACGTCCAGCTTCACATTCATCACCCTATCAGAAACTCTGTTCACCTCCACTACACTCTTACTGTACTCTTCCTTCAGGATCACCCCTACACCATTTCTCTTTCCATCCACACCATGATAGAACAGTTTAAATCCACCTCTAATGTTCCTGGCCTTACTCACTTTCCACTTTTCTCCTCTCCATCATATCAGCTCCCTCTCTCCCTTTACCAGTCACAGTACCAACATTTAAAGTGCCCACCCCAACCTCCACTCTTCTCCACTTCTCCTTTTTCTGCTGTCTCTATAGACGTCTACCTTCTCTCATTCTTCTCCTTCGGCCAACAGTACCCCAATTTCCACCTCTACCCTGTGGCGGTCGTTGGTAACCCGGGCCTCGACCGACCCGGTATGAAATTCTGGTTCATGACCCGCATATTTGATATGGCACATGTGTTATGCTGGATGCCCTTCCTAACACAACCCTCCCCATTTATCCGTGCTTGGAACCTGCACTAAGAGTGCACTTGCTTGTGCAACAGTAATGGTTGGGTTCGTTGGGTTAATGCAGTACACACCTTAATTAATTTTTTATACGAGGTCATTAAAAAAATACTAGATTGACATTTTGTATAATATCACAATATCTTTAATATGTTCCTGAAGCTTTTTCTAGAATAAATCCAACGACTGCTTATGGTGTGGCGCTTATTTATGACATAATTACTGTTGTGTGACGTCATCGCTGTGCGCCCTGAACAAAGAAGCGCCTGTTTAGAAGAAGGCGCAGCTGGACAAGCTACTGGCTGATTGCACTAAACTAAAATAAGGAGAAGGAAATAGATGTGAAACAAGAGAGTAATCTATAGGAAAGATAAGTGTGAGTGTGTAAGTATGATGGAGGCTGAGAGCTCGACCCCGGAGGAAAGAGGAGTGAGCGCGGCGCAGAAACGAGCAGAAATCCGCCGTAGGAAACTCCTAATGAACTCCGAGCAGCGGATGAACAGAATAGTGGGTTTTAGTAAAAACGACGCAGAAAATAGCGGTGAGAAATAAGCTTTATAATTCTTGTGTCTGCTTTTGTTAGCGGGTTAATCTACACACAGAACTTGTTTGTGGTGCTGCTGTGGTGGACAATGAGTCAGGCCTGCTTTGTTTGTGCATTAATAATTAAAAAAAGGGCTGGTGGTGACCGTACTGCTCAGACGCACCTGATACAGCAAGAGATGTTTAAAAATCACCAGACCCTTGATGTACTATTGAAGAAAGCCACGACCTCTTGTCGGTGACTGACTCTAGCCCAAACGGGTCCTGTTTCAGAAAATCGAGACAATTTTTCTAATAATTATATATATTTTTTGCATTAGGAAAAATGACGTGCACATTTGTAATCTTTAATATACCTTCTATAAGTCATTAGAAACAAAAGCTGCCACTCATTGTATCATGATCCAGCTTCCTAAAATCGCTGGGATATGCAAAGAAAAATTTTACTGTGCTGTAATGTACGTGTGACAAGTAAAAATGTTTTAAGATGCTTCTGATCATCCACTCCATAATTCGAATTTAGGTTTCCGAGTGTTTACAGAAACATCTTAAGAACAGAAAAGGTTCTGTACAGTTTGTATATATTGTAACTTTACATGCTCACTGTGTGCGATACCGTATGTATGCAAAAAGTGATTAGATATCATTCTGATTGCTTGCTTTAAAACTTGTCTTGACACTGCTTACAAACAGATTTTTTCTATCTGCAACATTGTTCTAAAACCTACACAGTTTAGGGAAAAAAAGAACATGTATACATGTTAAATGAATAATGATTATTTTTACCCCCTGTGTGGTTTACTCTATAAATCAAGAAAACGTTATTGGAAAGTACATTTGCGGAGGTTAAGAAAATTAGGGACATGCTAGTTCATTGGTAAAGACGTTTGACTTTGGCTCTAAAGGTCGTGAGTTAAAATCCCAGCCACACCAAGCTGCCACTTCTGGGCCCCCAAGCAAGGCCCCTAACCCCATAGCTGCTCAGTTGTATGAAGGATATAAATGTAAGTCGCTCTGGATAAGGGCATCTGCCAAATGACTTAATGTAAATTTCCTCTTACTTGTTTTCTTTGCAGAAGCTCAGCTTGCACCGGAGCCCCGGTTCCACCTGGACTTGGACAGGAACGAGTGCTTCTCCCCCTCTGTGCCCACTAAAAGAGTGTCTCCATTTGTCTCAGAAACTCGGAGCGAGGGACTAGTGTTAGATGAGAGGAGGGATGACGAGGGTGAAGAAACCGAACGGGGGGTTCGGCTTAGACCACGGGGAGAGACGTCGAGCGAAGAACGAACTCGTTCTCCTCGCAGAGGCCTAAACACCTACCTGTCTCGCTTTGATGATGCAATGAAGCTGCGGGGTCAACTGACCAGTGAGAAGGTGTCACAGGAGAGCACAGACGTGGAAGAGCTCGACGTTTTTCGCTTTTCCGGCTGTTTGGCAGCGTGTTGTTAGCCGTGTGTGTACGGGTATTTGTCTGTAATTACCTGGTGAGAGTGATGAACACATTTACATGCGTTATTAGACAATTGTCTCAAGCTACAAACATGTTTCGTTAATCTTAAGTGATCAGTTGTCTAATTTGTTCTTTTTCTGTTTTGGTTTTGGTTTGTAGTCTATATTTGCACCATTTCTCACCCTGGAACTTGCTTACATGGGCCTATACAAATACTTCCCAAAGGTGAGACTAACGGTGAATGAACAGACAGACAAATGGGCAAACAAAAACTCAGAAAACAGCAGTCTATTAAAGACATATTGAGGCCATTACCTAAACCCCACCCACATTAACATACAGACAGGGTGTTGTAGATTTTATGTAGCAGGGATGTTAGTGATGAAGGTCATAAGATGGTGGTTGGGAGATTGAGTTTAATTATACACATTGCCAAAAGCACTGTTAAACAATTGAAACTGTATATAAAATCAGCCTATAAATACATACACGTAAAGCAGAATAAACGCTAGTTACATGCACTGCACTAATGGCATTAATATGTTCAGTTAGTGTTGTCGTTATATGAGAAAATTTTGCCTCTCTGTACAAATCGCCCACAATGCTGATTGTGCCCTTTTTGTATCCACGTCCAGGTGGACAGGAAAATGAAAACAACAGTCCTCTCTGCTGCGCTGCTCCTCTCCGGGATTCCAGCTGAGGTGATTAATCGCTCGGCAGAAACCTACAGGAGGATGGGAGACGTTTTCTCTGACCTTTGTGTTTATTTTTTCACCTTCATCACCTGTCACGAGATCATTACAGCGTTCTCTTCTCAGTCCACTTAATACACGCACATGCTTTATACAACCACGCAAAAATATTTGTACACACGCTACATACTTTAGCGTGTTGATTCCAGTTAACTTCAGTGTTCCAGTCTTGCTTTGAATACGTTCTCTGTTTACCAGTGGAGGCTCTTTAAAAAGGAACTTTTAACAGACATGCCAGTCATGTGATCGAATTTTAATCCTCCATTTTTACTGCTTAAGGAGCACTACTGCTCAATGCTAATGAAATTGTAGGCTAGCTAATTAGCATGATAACTAGTCAGCAATCTGTACAGAAACTGTATATGAGGCTTCAGTACCATGTCCTCACTGTGGTGTGTCTGCAACAATCCTATACACTGCACACTACACACTTCTCTACCTAATACTTAACAGGTATTAGAGGAGAAGTTAATTGTGTTTGATGGAATGTAATTTAAGATGTTAAGTGTCATAGAGTTTCCCACCTCGTCGTGTTGCTGGATTATTTGTGATGTGACTTTTTTTTGGAAAATATTTTGGAACTTTGTGATTAAAGTTATTTATGTTGCTTTCTTTTACTTTATGTAATTTATAAAAGTATAAAAAAAACTGCTCCCCGGTATTGCTAAATAAATTCATTATAAGACCATACGTGAACAATAAACTTCAGTAGACTGTTCAGGAATTTTGGCCCACTCTTCTTTGCTGAATTGTTTTAATCCAACTACTTTGGAGGGTTTTCAAACACGAACAATTTACGGTTGTTCCACCGCATCTAAATTGGATTTAAGTCCAGACTTGACAAAAACCTTAATTTTGTTTTATTGAGCCATTCAGAGGTGGATCTGCTGGTGTGTTCTAGATCATTGTCCTGCTGCATAACCTAGGTGCAGTTGAGCTTGAGGTCAGAAACTAATGATTGGATATTCTCTTTCAGGATTTTTTATTTATTTATTTTTTGGTAGAGTGCAGAATTCATTAGTTTAATCAATTGTGGCAATTTGCCCAGGTCCTGAAGCTGCAAAACAGCCCCAGACCATCACACTACCACCACTATGTTTCACGGCCTCTGATGCATACATTTGACTCGTTTTGTCTGACAGACGATTGTGTGTGCTCACTTTACAACCTGTAAAGAAATAACAACATTCATACACTTCTTAGTAGTAACAAGTACTGACTCCACATTGATTCGAATCAAATTTGTAGGTTGGTTTCAATTTGACCAAAAATTATTTAAGAATAAAAAAAAATAAATCACAGGTGTGTGGTCACATCTGTTCGTCAAATACCTGACCCTACAGTAGTTTGTTAAGTGTATTATATGCTTGGTATAGGTTTTCCTGCACCATCTGTGGTCAAAATTGAAGTAAAATATAAAGCAAATTTTTTGTAGAATGTTAACAAGGCATCTATAGTGATAAAGAGCTAACTGCCCAGCACACAAATTAAAATCTTTTTAATCTTAACATTATTCATTTATATAGTTTGCGTTAGAGGTTTGCACATGTTGGAAGTCTTGTACTTACGCCCTTACAATCAGCAACCAACTGCTAAAGGACACTGCTTTACACACACACATGCTCTCATCTTTGCACTCAAACTATCATCATTGCTGGAGAGCGCCTCTCACCCCTGTATGTAACCGTTACATCGTTGAGCAGCTCCTTCAGTGACAGACTGTTACATCCTAAGTGTCTGAAGGAGCGATACAGAAGGTCTTTTCTCCCTGCTGCTATTAGACTTTACAATCAAAGCTGCTCCCAGTAAAACCAGTCACCAAAATACACGTTGTTACTTTTTAGCTGTGCAATAACATTATATGTTATATGTGTGCAATATTACATGCAACATGTGCAATATAACCTGCAATATGTGCAATATTACCTGTGTGAAATACTATCTGGAATGCGTACTTTTTTCTTCCCTTATTGTATTTATACATTGTACTGTGTATATACTGTATATTATAGTATGTATATATTATTTTAATATATTTGCATTTATTTTTATTTCTTTCCTTTGCTGCTGTAACAAATAAATTTTCCCACTGTGTGACGAATAAAAGTATATCTTAGCTTATCTTATCTTATCTTATCTTATGCTCAAACACAGATAGAGAAAGAAATGTTGAGATAATTTTCAGATTATTGTAATCGTCAAGTATGTGTTACGATATCTACAGCAACTCATCACAAGATGCAAAGGCGTCAAACTGCAAAACATACTGTTGTTTCATTGTCTTTTTATATTTAGAACCTTGTTTTTGTACCTACACATACACCTGTTTTGCTATTTCTATTATTTAATGCCAGTGTGTTACACTAGAGTTGATGTAAACTTATAAAATCCCAAAGTACCGCCTTTTCTCTACTATGGATCTGGCAGTGTTTATGTATTATAGAGACTCACATAATAGAAAAGATATTTTAGTAGCAAACATATATAGTTTACTCTTGTAGTGAAGTTTTACTCATAGATGATGTATTAAGGGTATACATATAGAGGGGCTATAGCAATGCATGGACATTTTTAACACACACACAACCTTTTCAACGACGTTCTGGTAAAGGTTTTTATTTAATCTCACCTGCCACCAAGGAATGAGCAGCTATTAACATAAGTAAAATAATGTAAACTGATTTGTAAGATGATTCCAGGCCTTTTAGAAACAATAGGGCAGATTCCCCTCGATGAAAATTGTACACAGAGTAGGATTTAAACCATGATCGAAGAATTTTGAAAAATATTTTATATTATATATTATTATATTATATTATTGAATGATCAAGCACCCAGACAACCTGCTGCATGAGCAAGCGCAATATAGTTGCACTTATATTGTGTATTTTTTTAACCACAGACAATGCCGGAATTTTCTGGATGTAGAAGAAAAGGTCTGGGTCAACAAATTGACAGCGTCACAATGATCTAAAACAAATCTGGACAAAATTTGGAGGAATGATAAAAATGAATACAGTACAAGCATTTTCACGTGTTATTGCAACCTTTCACCAGTAAGTGGCACTGTCACTGCATATGTTGATCATTGTCCTGTTTACTTTCAGTGACTAAAATCGTTGCTGAAATACCCACTTCCCGTTTGACTTGTTAATCCATTATTTGTGAGACTTACTCAAGCCTAGTGCGACGCCAATGCCCTGGGGGCGCTTTGGTCCTGTCTGTTCAGGTTGTAGTACCTCCAGGTGGCAGTATTTTATCTTCAGTCGGTTTTCCTATTCACGAAATTAACACCGACGAAGAAAAACCGGAGGCGGAAGTCAGGAAAGAAGAAACAAGAGACGTTGTAAAATAGTTGAGCAGTTTACAGACAGTATGGGACGAGAATCTCGGTGAGAAATTTGTAATTATATAAATCATTTATAAAGCTGGTTACCTGGTGATGAAAAGATAGTTTGTGACTCGCGGATAGAAAGAAATATAATTGTAAATTAATGTAAGCTAACACTGTTAGCTAGCGGGCAAATATTAGTGAATTAATATTAGCGGGCTTGCTAACTAACCAGCTAACAGAAGCCAGTGTTATAAGTTATTCATTAATAATAATTATTAATGGACAGTTATTAATGCTGCTTAAGTCAAGTTTGTCTCTTTAATGAGAACCTTATTGTCTGCTTCAGTGAGCTATCTAGCCATCTGTGTTTGGGTACCGTCACGCTGTGAGAGACAGTGCGCTCCCATCAAATCCTGAATATTATTATTATTAATAATTATAATACAAATATAATACTGTTAGTAACGTATAACCCTAGTTTTTCATTTTCCCTAGGATAAAAATCAACCCTGCCCAATACTGAAATAATAAAGTTTTTTTTAATGAGTGTTTAAGCTGCTGTTGTTTACAGTATTACTGTGTTAATTGCAGACATTATAGGAAACGCTCATCATCTCGAGGGCGCTCGGGAAGTCGCTCTAAAAGCCGCTCGCCCGATTCTAAGCGTGCCAAGAAAGAGGACCGTGCACGTGACCGGGGGCGCAGGGAACGAACACGCAGCAGAGAGAGGAGGCGATCACGATCCAGGGACCGCAAGAGACAGAGGTTATACATCCTCACACACACACACGTTATTCAGTGTCTCTTTCATCCCTATGCTTTCTGTAAAACTGTACTTGTACGTGCCTAACAGGAGGTCTCGGAGTCGTGAGCGTAAACGCTCCAGAAGTCGTGAGCGCAGGAGGTCGAGGAGCCGCAGCAAAGGACGAAGGTCAGACGTCTATTAATAATAATAATAATGAAAGAAACAATGCGTAATCTCTTGAGTTTGCTTGTATACTGTTTTTGTGGTAACTGGAATGTTTGTGTGTGTGATGCAGCAAGGAGAAGTCAGATGGGGCAGAGCAGACAACAGAAAAGAAGAAGAAAGAGGAGAAGGAGGAGGAGCGAGTGGAGGATGTAAAAATAAATTTTTTTATTTTTTTGTGTATCTGACTGTGTGCAGGTTTGCAGTAGCTAACTGTATTATCATAATACTAACTAATGAATGAATAAATCCACAGCAGGACTTTGACCAGACGACACTGGAGGAAGAGATGAGGAAGAGGAAGGAACGGGTGGAGAAATGGAGGGAGGAGCAGAGGAAGAAGGCCATGGAGAACATTGGCGAGATCAAAAAGGAGCTGGAAGAGATGAAGCAGGGCAAGAAGTGGAGCTTGGAGGATGACGATGGTGTGTATGTGTGAGATAAACGTGTGGCTCTTCTCTAATGCAATATTGATTGCATCCAGTAATAAATGTGTTTGTGTGTAGATGATGATGATGAAGGTCCGACTTTAGTGGATCAAGAGGGAGAGGAGGATGAGGAGAAGGAGGGGAAGGTGGAGGAAATGGAGATGAAGGAGGAGGAGGGAGGGGAAGAGCTTGACCCCCTAGATGCCTACATGGAGGAGGTGAAGGAGGAAGTGAAGAAGTTCAACATGGGCACCATGAAGGGAGGAAATGACAAAGTGAGACACACAAGAACACTGATTTAAACTCCAACATGGTTTTGTTGATGTGCATTATGTGTTTGTGTGGGAAAGAAGCCATGCTGTTTTTGTTGTGATGAACAAGTTCATGCCATGTGAAATGACACAGTGTTTCGATTGTATGTGTGCAGAAAGGAGGTATGACTGTAACGAAGGTGGTGACGGTGGTGAAGACGAAGAAGACGCCTCACACCACCAAAAAGAAAGGAGAGTTAATGGAGAACGATCAGGACGCTATGGAGGTAAAAGCCATACACAGTTGTGTGGGTGTGTAAAGATACATCACTGTGACAGTAAAGTTAGCCTATAATGTGAATGGTGTCTAAGATCGAAGTCTTTATTGAACACAGAACGAATGAAACTCATGAGAGTTTGTGTGTGTGCATGTATAGTATTCTTCAGAGGAGGAGGAAGTGGACTTGCAGACTGCTCTCACTGGCTTCCAGACCAAACAGCGAAAAGTTCTAGAGCCCGTCGATCACCAGAAAATCCAGTACGAATCCTACCGCAAGAATTTCTATGTAGAAGTTCCTGAACTGGCCAAAATGACACTGGAAGGTACGGTATAGTGTTTTTTATGTCTGTACTGAGTCAGTAACAGCTGGAACCAAATTCCTTGTGTGTGTCAACACACATGGCCAAAAAACCAAATTTTGATCAGGTCTACACTTATAATCAAGGGTACACAGAAGAGTATTGAACTGACTGTGTGTTTCAGAGGTGAATGAGTATCGTCTGGAGCTTGAGGGCATCATTGTGAAGGGAAAAGGCTGTCCCAAACCCATAAAGGCCTGGGTTCAATGTGGAACCTCCATGAAGGTCTTGAATGCACTTAAAAAGTAGGTATTTCACCACTGGCCCTGTTTTTACGTTTCCACTTTTTGTTTAGTCGCCTAATTCTAAAACATTTTGTGCAGGAAAGTGTAAGATTAAGTCGACTAAATGCAGTATTTTAATAATAGCAGCAAAAGAGAAAATAAATATTTGATGACTGGCACACGGTTTGAAATAATTTATGAAACGGTATATGAATGTGTATGTGTGTCTTTCAGACATGACTACGAAACCTACACCCATCCAGGCTCAGGCCATTCCCGCCATCATGTCAGGACGTGACCTCATCGGCATTGCCAAAACAGGAAGCGGGAAAACCATCGCGTTCCTCCTGCCCATGTTTCGCCATATTTTAGACCAGCGGCCTCTAGAGGAGGGGGAGGGGCCTATCGGTATACACATACACGCACTAAATACACAGGTCAGACATTTGCTACATGTTACGTATTGGGTGTTCATGCTAACACGTTTTTCTGTGTCGCAGCGGTGATCATGACGCCGACACGTGAGCTTGCTCTACAGATCACTAAAGAGTGTAAAAAGTTCTCCAAGCCGCTGGGGCTCAGAGTGGTGTGTGTGTACGGGGGAACAGGCATCAGCGAGCAGGTTTGTTTGTGTGTTTCTGTGTCCGCTCATATGATGGATGCAAATGGCGTGTGAAAATAAAGTTCCATTTTTTGATTCCAGGAACACAAAGCAGAATGTTGCATGCATTTAGTGCACGCTCACATTTTTGGCCAGTGACCTATAATAAGCACACTGGTTTGTGGCCCGTGTTTCGAGTGCTGTTTTAATGCTTGTGTGTGTGGTCGTGTGTGCAGATAGCAGAGCTGAAACGTGGAGCTGAAATCATTGTGTGCACTCCAGGTCGAATGATTGACATGCTGGGAGCCAACAGTGGTAAGTGTGACGACCTCAAACCTATTTTGTGTGTGTGTGAGAGTGTGTCTCCTCATTTCTGTGTGTGTATTTATGCGCTCACAAGCATTTCGTATTGCTAAAAGGTTAGCGAGGCCAGTAAGTGATGTCAAAGGATCCTGGTGGCTGAGGATTAAATATGAGTAACTAAGTACTAAGGAAAACATAATGACTTAATTTTTTTGTCTGTATACATAAATGTTTAATAAGTGGGTTAGAGGAAGGTGGTGTGTAACTGGTTTTATTTCCCCCAGGACTGTGTGATTTTATTTCAATCCTTAGCTTGTGCTCCCACACATGCGTGTAATCTGTGCTGTGTGTTTTCCAGGTGAGCACGTGGTGTTTAATGTTTGTTTAACAGGTTGGCTGTGCCGAACGATGGTACGCAAGAAAACAGCAGTAACCTTCTGTCTGTCTTCGAGCCTCATCAGTATTAGTGTTAATGCAGGGTGTTTCTTTTAAGTGTGTTTGCTGCACTGTGTTCACTAATGCGAATTTTACGCTGATTTCAGGACGAGTCACGAACCTGCGCAGAGTTACGTACGTCGTCGTTGATGAAGCGGATCGAATGTTTGATATGGGCTTTGAACCTCAGGTGAGTCGGCACACGCAACACCACTTTAACTGCTTTCAATCAGTTTGTAAATTTTTTTATATAGGACTTGAAATTGTATGCTAGTGTTATTAATTGTCTGGATTTTGTGAGCCTCTCAATCCGTGATTACTCCCACAGTAATGCTTGTATGATGGACAGGCTTTGATATATAATATCTGATATAGATTCTGCTGCTGACACCCTCTGTCCTGATCTAGATCTGGATCTAGAACTGCTGATGGGTGTGATGAGGACACTGAGGTTATGTGTTTGTGTGTTTGTGTAGGTGATGCGCATAATGGATAATGTTCGTCCAGATCGCCAGACTGTGATGTTTTCAGCAACATTTCCTCGAGTGATGGAGGCTTTGGCTCGCCGCATCCTCAACAAACCAATCGAGGTTCAGGTTGGGGGAAGGAGTGTGGTGTGTTCAGATGTGGAGCAGCATGTGGTGAGAATATAGCCCTTTCACACATACACACTTATGCATTACTGTACACTCTGTTTTATATTTTTTCAGTATTTGAGGACCTCTCTCTTCATTTGTCTGTCTCTCTGTGTCAGATTGTGATTGAGGAGGACAAGAAGTTCCTGAAGCTGTTGGAGATTTTGGGTCATTATCAGGAGAAAGGCACAGTGATTATTTTTGTAGATAAACAGGAACATGCTGATGGCTTGCTGAAAGACCTGATGAAGGCCTCGTACCCCTGCATGTCTCTACATGGAGGTAAACACATTCTGAGACTTCAGGTTATTAGTGTTTTGGTGTATAAAGTTTTGTATAAATATGTTGTGTTTTTGTTTTTGTTTTTTGTCGCAGGAATTGATCAGTACGATCGCGATAGTATAATAAATGATTTTAAAAGTGGTGCATGTCGGCTGATGGTGGCCACATCGGTGGCAGCGAGAGGCCTGGATGTAAAGCATCTTATTCTTGTGGTGAACTACAACTGTCCAAATCATTATGAGGACTATGTCCATCGTGCCGGGAGGACAGGCAGAGCTGGAAATAAGGTTAGATGATCATTATAATGTTATACTGTTTATAACAAATGTGAGCACATTACTGAGAATTTTTTTAATTTAATGTTTATGTTGTCATTACATTGCAGTTTTTGTTTGTGGGGGACTGCGATTTTTCGTCTTTGATGTTAACAGCTTTTTTTTTTTAGTCTACCTGCGTAATATGCAGTCTGAGAAACAAAAAAGGCATTGGCTACATATTTTTTTGTGAAAAGATCTAACGGTGTATGCAATTGAATGAAAAATGAATCTCTGGTGTACTTGCATTTGTTTCACTTAAGTTAATGTCTGTAATTTCAGTATTGTTTTTAGCACATCATGTGTCTTGTTTAAGTACAATTATGTACAAGTACAAGTTTTAGTTATAGACGTTTATGTTAAACTTTGAATTTAATTTTGTTTATGTACGGATATACACGCACACACACTAAAAGTTATGTGGATACCTGAAAGCCTGTTGGCACAAATTTGGAAGTACACAACTGTCTAGAAAGACTGATTTCCCTCTACTATAATTTAGGTGCCCAAACTTGTTTCATGCATGACTATGCACCAGAGGACAAAGCAAGGTCCATAGCAACATGGTTTGCAAAGGTTGGTATAGAAGAACTCTAATGGCCTTAAACTCAACCCCACTTAAAAAATGGGATGATTTTAGAATGTTAAATAGATGAGTTGGTGTTTTCCCCCCTGACCTTCTGATTCTGCTCTTGCGGTTTCATAAGCAAATCCCGAGTCAGATTCCAAAATAAAAAGTTTTCCCAGAAGATTGGATGTTGTTATAGTGGCAAGGCAAGGTCTAGAATAGGATGAAAAGTATGTTTGTGATGGTTAAGTGTCTTCATATTTTCTGGCCTGTGTGTTTGTATCTACAGTGCTTGGATTATGGAACTGAAACACCTGGTTTTGGACCAAAATAATTTATTATTGCTTTTGGCTGCCATTTCTTTTTGGGAATGGTGTTGAGCCATTCCTTTGGTAAAACGGTCACTACATGATGTTGGTGAAAGAAACATTTTCTGGCTCACACCTTCCAGACACTCCAAAGTGGCATGATAATATTTAGTCTTACTGTTTCCTTTTCAGACAGCCTTCTCCTGTTGAATGTAGTAAATTCTTTGCCATCATTAACCTAGAAACTTTGGCTTTTGATTCACCATAAAACGTTCTGTCTTAGCCACAGATGTGCCAGTGAGATGGCCACCAATGTTTTGTCTTACTTTGAACTTTCATTATGTCTTGTAGATATGCAATATTTTATGCTACAGCTGTGCTAATGCAACCTTCACATGTGCAATCAATGACGATTGAACAGAACATACATCTGTAGGTGTGAAATTCCAATTCTCTATTGGCCAATGTTATATATGTATGTGTTTTTTATTTTTTGTTCTCAGGGCTATGCATACACATTTATCACAGAGAATCAGGTGCGATATGCAGGTGACATCATTAAAGCCCTGGAGCTGTCAGGATCCCCAGTTCCTCCTGAGCTTGAGCAGCTTTGGGGCACATTCAAGGAGCAGCAGAAAGCGGTAAGACCCTGAGACCACACCCCATAACACCACTCATTCATCAACACCAACCAACGTTTCAACTTTTTCACACCCCTACTGCTACGCATGATGCCACACTTTCACCTTCTTCACCATCGCAATACACTTAAAAACAAAAGACATCTTTTCTACTCAAAGTAATATAGGAATCTTCCAAAATGTACCACCAAAGAAAATACTAGAATATTGATGACACATTTAACTGAAGGACTCCATATAACCAGTGAACTCTGCCATAGTCAAAACTCTGTAAAATGCCATAACATCTCATCATATCCAACTTGATCTTGTCATGAAAATACCCACCAATGCTGGCATGGCATAAAAAAACCAAAACAATAAACAAAAACATTACATAAGGCCACTTATTCACTATCACCACACCCCATAACATCATCTTATCAACTAAACCACACATCTTTTATGTGTCTGTGTGTTTGCAGGAAGGGAAGACTATTAAAAGCAGCAGTGGGTTTTCAGGGAAAGGCTTTAAGTTCGATGAGACTGAACACGCTCTGGCTAACGAAAGGAAGAAACTGCAGAAAGCAGCACTCGGTCTTCATGACTCGGATGATGAGGACACAGCACTGGATGTAAGCGTGAAGATTCAGTGCGGTGTTAATGTTCTGATTAACTGTTGATTTTTCTATCTGACTGTTTGTCCCAAATGAAGGTATCCATGGAAGGTAGCATAAATTAGCACGGTTCTGTGTAGTGTGGGAGTATAAACTGCTAGGTCAGATCCACTAACGTCATGCCACCTGCATGTGTTGTCAGTGTTTTGTATTCATTTCTGATCTGTGTTTAATGATGTGTGGTGTTAAAAGAGGTGTTTGTTCCCCCTCACAGATAGACGAACAGATTGAAAGCATGTTTAACTCTAAGAAGCGGGTGAAGGATCTGGCGGCTCCTGGTAGTGCCGCTCCATCAGCTTCAGGACTCACCGTTACTGCTGCAGGACTCGGTGGTCTCGCTGTACCTTCAGCTGGAAACATACAGAAACTTGAGATTGCCAAGAAACTGGCGCTGAAGATCAATGCCCAGAAAAACCTTGGTGCAGAAGCTCAGGTAAAACTGTTTTTTTTGTTGTTTTTAAAATACCAAACACAAAAAAATGTCTTCTGTATTTGGGATAAAACCAGGCTTTGTACATCGATCCATACATAATTTATCTGAATTTTAGGACGTGATGCAGCAGGCTACTAATGCCATCATGAGGGGTGGCACCATGATTGCACCCTCCATTTCCGCTAAGACCATTGCTGAGCAGCTTGCTGAGAAAATCAATGCCAAGCTGAACTACACACCAATTGAGAAACTAGAGGAGGAACGACAGAATGCTGAACAGCAGGAGAGTGTCAAGAGATACGAAGAGGAGCTGGAGATCAACGACTTTCCACAGGTAAGCACTCACTCACCTTCTTCTTGATGTGAAAGACCTACACCAGACTTCTGATACACTGTGTGTGTGTCGGGGCGCATATGTGTGTGTGTACACATACCTAACTCCTTCTATCCTGTGTGTGTGAGAGAGCTGCATACTGATCTGATTGTTTGCATTTTGTTGCCGTGTAGACGGCAAGGTGGAAGGTCACGTCTAAAGAGGCTTTGCAAAGGATTGGCGAATATTCCGAGGCCGCCATCACCATCAGGGGGACATACTTCCCTCCTGGCAAAGAACCCAAAGAGGGAGAACGCAAGATTTACCTTGCCATCGAGAGTAAGTACAGCCACCCACCTACACATGCACACAAAAGTTATGTTTAATAAATTTTAATAATAAATGAGATGATGTGCATCATTGTATTTCAGGTGCAAATGAGTTGGCTGTGCAGAAAGCAAAAGCAGAGATCACACGGCTCATCAAAGAAGAACTCATACGCCTGGTAATCTTTTTATTTTATTTATTATTAATTTTATCATTATTATTATTATTAGTTAGTTCTAACATGAAGACTGTAAACTTCTAAATGTAAAATTTGGTTAGCAGATGTGATAGTGTTGTGTATATTATGGGATTATTATTTGTGAACAAATAATTTGATGGTTTACTGAAATGAGATTTTAAAGTTAGAACTTTTGCTGTTTTTTGCTGAAATAAAAAAATGGCTAAAAGAGTGCATTACAAAATATTTCTATTTTTATTTGATTGCTTATTAATATTTATTTTCTTCCCTTTCAGCAAAATTCGTACCAGCCGACAGCCAAAGGCCGATACAAAGTGCTATAAACGAAGACTTTGCTGTTTTGTTTTTTTTTTTTGTGTTGTGTTTTACAATATCGTGGCCGAGGTGATCTGTGTTTATTTCTGTGATCAAATGAGCTGTGTGGTGAATCAGCTTTCCGTTCAGTCTCATACGTTGTGTAGATTCTCTTTTACACCAATAAAAGATTTTAAACATAATCCTCTGTGTATGATGTTAAAACATAAATATATTTACTATTGCAATAGCTTTAAAATTTGGTTTAAAATCTGAATAGTTAGCATTTCTTAATTGTTTAAAAGTGTGCCTCGGGTACCTCATACAGGTAAACTCTTGCAGTTATATAAATGTATTTGTAGCTGAAACATTTTAATGTAGGTTCACTTACTCTCTAGAATCATAACTAGTGTGTTCCAGTAAATAGCTGTATGTGAATAAAAGTGCTAATATTTTTTTATAGCTTTTATGTCCACATTTGAAAAGCAGTGAAAATTATTCATTTTTTTCTAAACAAAGCATCAATGAATTTTATGAAGTCTGTGTTATTCTTTTACAGTAAACAAAGTTTGTTTAAAAAAAAAAAACTTTTCTCCTCAAACACTTATAAACTTTTTTTTCAAGATTCATATTTACTTAAAGTTTCTGAACTGATATTTAGTTGTATAACCATTGTTTGTAATAACTGCTGCGTCAAGGCAACTGACTTCTGACACCTTCAGCCCAGGGTGAATACCAGATTCTACAGCTTATGTTCATTTTTTGGTTTTGCATCAGAAACTGCTTTTTTAATCTCACCCTGCGTTTTTTTTTTTTTTTTTTTTAAATATATATATGGGCTTGAGGTCAGGGAACTGTGCTGGCTGTTCCATTACCTTAATAATTTTTGTCTGAAACCAAGCGGTTGCTTGTTTACTTGTGTGTTTGGTTGTTGTCTTGTTAAAAACACCCATTTCAGGGGCATTTCCTCTTTATTAGGCAAAATAATCTCCAAGTATTTAGATTTATTTAAACTGATACATGATTTTTGGTGGTAATATCAATAGGCTTAACACAATGGTATGTAAAACTTCCCCATACCATGATATTTTTGCCTCCATGTTTTAATGTCTTCTTAGTATACGGTGGCTTGAATTCATTACCTGGAGGTTTTTTGAAATACTGTCTATGACCATTAGACCCAAAAGTAACATTAATACTCTAATCTGACCACAGAATGTTATGCCATTTCTCTTTGACCACTTGATGTGTTCCGTGGCAAATTTTAACTGATTCTGCACATTAGTCTTTGGGCTTCTTGCTGATAGCTTAGCTTCAATGAAACTTAATTTGAGATCATCTTTGATTTTCCTAGAGATTATGATTGGCTCGTTTAAGATTAGTTGCTTATTCTCTTTCACATTTTGGGTTTTTGTTGCTATAAAGCATTTAAAATCAATTTAGCTGAGCTTTTGATGTACTTCTTTATACCTTTTCCCCATTCCAACCGTTGCATCAAATTGCATTGTTTCTTAGAACAATGTTTGGAATGGCCATTTTTTTCTTAGCAATTCAAAATGCAATATATTTTATAAAAATGTGTGAAACATGTGCTTTCTTCTATAATAAAGGATAATTAATGACACCTGTTTTTTCAAAGAATGAATAATAATTGAACTCCACACTGGTATTGTTTTGAACATGCTTCTTTCAATGAATGAGTCCCTTAGAACAAACACTATGCATATCATTACAGCTGGGTCAGCTATTTTTCTATTACACTACTGCATCTACAAGCAAAATTATTTGCAATGAACTGCTGCTAAAAACTTTCACAACTACTCAAGGGAAGAATTATTTTCAAATGAAGTTGTGTCTTTCTTGACAGTCCTCAATCAGACAAAAGAAGATAAAGTAACAAGGAAGATAAACTGGTTTCAATGTTTCTCCACAGAGAGAAAATGTTGAAGGAAATGAACCATTTTCAGTAAAATCTCAGGTTTGACAAACTGTTCTGCTTTAGGGTGTGTTACAGAAGAAGTGTAAATAATTACTAGGAATAATAATATACTGTAGCTGAAGTGACAAACATTGACAACAGGTTCAAATGATACATTTTCCTACTCTGCAGTTTAGAGTAAAAGTAAAGTAAATTCAGTAAAGTTTTAAGAATTACGATTAATGTTACATAAAGTTACTGTTCTGATCTAGAGGAGATAGTTACAGAAAATCATAGTTGTATTTCTAAAAATGAAGGTTCATTTATAGGTTCAAAATAACAGGCTTCTTTTATATTATTCAGATATTGGTGTGTATTTGCAAAGATATTGTTTGGCAGAAATATAGGCTATTATTGAAGTGGCTTTTACATAATTCTTCATTTTAAATACAATCTCCTTAAAAGGATGAATCATTGGATCACAATAGTTGGATTGTGTTTAGGTTTTGAAGATATCAACATGTCTTGGTTGGCAGAGAACATTAGGATTATGAAAACAATTTTGTTGTTGTTGTTGTTGAACTGTTTTTCTTTAGATAAATAAAGCCAAATTTAAATACAAAAACTTGCACCATGCATTATTGTGATTTTTTCCTGATATTTACAGGCAGCATTTGTCAAAACAAAGTCAAACACAAACAGGCAAGCATTAATAATTAATAGGATTAATAATTGCATGGAACTTGGGAGTTTTTTTAGCGTTGACTCTAGAGATATACACTGATGAAAGACAGCTTTTCTGTTAATAACACAAAGCAAAATATATTCCCTCTTGTATTTCATAACCATGCAGTAGTTTATTAAGTCAATCCCAAGTTCATATTATGGTCCCACAAGACTGAGGCAGGTTAAAAACATTTTGTTGTGTGTAAGCTGAGTCAGCCACAACTGACTTTGGCATGGAAAATCTAATTTGTTTATCAGGCTTTTTATAAAGTTAATATTAAACCAATCCAAACAAAAAAATAGATTTACAAAGGTAAATTTTTCATATTGATTTGTGTATATTGCATACCAATTACCAGTAGGGAGGTCAACTTTTCTACTGAAGAGCTGTGATTTAGTATTATTTTGCTTCAAATATGCAAGTCCTTCTCTAAAAAACACATCTGAATTAAAACCTGTATATACCTTCCAGCATTGATGGTGCCTTTCCAGATGTGAAAACCTATTTCATAGGCACTAATGCACCCCCATACCATCAAAGATGCAGGCTTTTGAACTAAATACTGATAACAAGCCAGATGGTCCCTCAAGGCAGATTCATGGGACTACAAAATAGTTTTCCAAATGGACTGAGGCAATTTTAAATGAGCTTCGACTCAAAGAAGATGGAGATGAAGGTAGTGTTTCTAGATCATGTTCACATATGGCTTCTTCTTTGCATGATAGACAATTGACCCTCATTTGTGGATGACATGGTAAACTGTGTTCACAGACAATGTTTTCTGGCATTGTTTCTGAGCCCATGCAGTGATTTCCTTATTCTTGTTATAGAATCATGCCTGATTTTAATGCACTGCCACCTGAGGGCCCAAAAATCACAAGCATTGAGTAGTAAATTTCTCCCTTGCGCACTGAGATTTCTCCTGATTCTTTAAAACATTTGATATTTGATATATTATACATGAAGTATTGCAGCACACCTTTGTTCAGTGGTAATTTACTCATTACTGTGACACGTTGCAGCAATGTGCTAATCCTCAATGAAGACTAACCAACTGTCATCTAACGTTGAATTTTCCTGGGTATGTCAGAGTGTAGGCAGTCCGCAGAAATCAATGATGTTGTTTAGTCACCATGTCCTTGGTTAATTGTCTTCACTCCACATTTTGGCTTTACTGATGTCTCCTCTCCACTTCCTGGCTTTCTTGATATTGTCTCCGCTAGACCTTCTAGCTTTGTTAATATTGGTGCCTCTACTTATTAATACTCTACTGATATCAGCTTCTCTTCACCTCTGTTGTTCAACAACATTGTTTTCTTTACAATCATGGCCTTGACCATATTGGCTATTTTTGCTTCCAGACTTTGGCTATTTCTCCTAGGATGTCATCGCTCAGTCTGTTTCTTGACTCTGCTATGACATATCCCTCTTAAGCAGTGCCAGCTTTGAGAACCCTGACAACTGAAGAACATTTTACCAAGGAACCACGGATTGTATCCTGGTCCTGTCTCACTTTTTGTTGTGTCATTTGTGTTATGTGTATTAATACTCTCTTGTTTTATATATACATACGATATAAATTTTTGCTATATGTTAGGGTGTCATTTACACCACTTCTTTTTTTTTTTCCAATTCCCAACTCACTAGGTATAATTTTACTTTTTTTTATGTAGTTTTTTTAGGTAAATTTATGCTACATTGTAAAAGTTGCAAAACAAAACTAAATACAATATAAATTTTCATAAGTGAGAAAGAAATCAGTGACCAAAACCAAGTAAACAAACAAAGTTAACATCTAAAAGTAAATTAAAGTGAAAGGATGGCATTTAGCCTGGCAGAAACACACTAGACTTGGAAATTTCAATATAAAACAGAAATCTGCATTGTAACTTTGGCAGCCATTGTATATAGTTAATCTTAAACTATATCTATGTATACATAGTTGACATATTGCACTTGTATTGAGTTTTGATGATTTATTTTTGAAAAATAAGCATTTGAATAAAATGTTCAAGAGTAAACTCTATAATATGATATAGTTGATTTTTATAATAGGAGAGAAATCAATCACCAATCATCAATCAATTAATTTTTATATTATAATATAAGGGGACTTCAGAAACATGGATGAAAACAATGCTGGGAGATTGTATGAAATACTGCCCTCCTGTATCATAAGATTGAGTGTTCTACATTATAAAATAATCTTCTGGTCTTAATATTAATGATCTTATAATGCATAATGTCATGTGCTTACTCATTTGATAACTGAATGATGTATGTGAATCTGTACACAAAAATAGGAATCTTCTGGATTCTTCAGCTAACAAATGTTTTTAGTAAAAATAAAAAGGGCCAACATTGATTATAAATGATCTCAAGAATGATAATCCCTTAATAAAGTAAACATATAATGAATAGAAAGAAAGTCAGGAGCACATCTCCAGTTTTTCATTAGCATCAGAGTTTATTTATTAAACAAATGTCACCTCACATACTGTATCTTATTCTCACAAAAGCATATCACTGTCCCTACAGTCCTGAAAATCTGCACATGGGAATGAATTTATTACATTAACTAATCTTTCAAACAGAGTAATTAATCTTTCTTGCCCAGTGAGAATATGATTTTCTCACACAATTGAGAAAGTGAAACTGAGTTTGGAACAAAAGACCAGATGTTTTTCTAAACATAAAAGATTTGTCACAACATTCCTAACAAAATATAATCCTACCTGGAGATAGATATAACTCCAGAAAAGTCCATTAATGATCTCTTCCACTCTTATGAGTTATAGGACAATATAAATGACCGATATTTTTGATGATAAGTCTCAAGGCACACTGATGTAAATGAGACGTGGTATATTTAAATAGTGGCGTTTGTCACCCAGAGACAGAGCAAGGGCGTGAGTAGCGCACAATACTGTATGTGGCTTCTGCATTTCTAGATTTTTGTACTTTAAGAATATTTTTGATGCTTATATGTTATACTTATCCTTTCTAGTTTGGTTTATACTGTGTATATGTATGTAGATGTAACATGACTTTTTAATTGTATGTATCCTGTTAAAGAACTATATATATATATATATATATATATATATATATATATATATATATATATATATATATATAACAATATAATTTATACTATATTGTATACTTTACAACACAATTTTTTTTAACTAGAGCTGTAAAAAATATTTTTACATTTGGACAAACAGGCAATTGGTTGTTTTTTTAATCTCTGAAATTCTATTTTAAAGAAGCTAAGTAGACAATATGTATAACTGATAAGCCTTTTGTGCATTGAATTGATAATGAGTTGTTTATTCACAGGAATAACTGTTTTACCTCCTGCCTGCACTTAAATTGAAGCATAATTTTGAGACCTATTATGAAAGGAAAGCAGCTAGTTAGTCCTTTATATCTTTATATATCTTTACATGCTGCTTGTTTAAATTGTCCTTTTTTATTTACTTACTTGGTTTCTTTGAATGTTTGAATTATTTACAGCACTAATTATAAACAGTACTAATTTTTTTAGAATTTCTGATTTACATTAAATGCTGAAAAAAGACTGGTAGTGTTTGTAGTGTAACCAATCCAAATTACAATAGTCTGTAAATAAATAGTTAAATAAACATTAACCAGCCACTTATTAATCTCAATACTAGTTAATTCTGTCTGATGTTTTGGTGCTAAGATTTTTGTGACGTCATTTTTCTGGGTTTAATCTTAAGAGCAATAATTTAAGAAAGTAGTATATGTATGAAAAAATGGTAACGTTAATTTGACCTACAATCATAATAAAATTGTGATTGGAATTTTTTAAAGTGGAGATAATAATGATAATATATAAAAGTACTGCCCACAAATAAAAAACACACATTTCTGCATTAAATATATTGGTACATATCTGTAGATTCAATGTACATCTCTAGACATTCACTGTTTGTATATTTTAACGTAAACATAAAACTAATCTGTGCTGTGATCACTGGTAGGGTTTTTGATTGTTTTTTTTTTTGCATTCTGAAACCACTTGCTATAAGAAATTCTGTTTTTTTTTCTGCAGGAATACTGATGGCCAACATGTCTGGCCCTTTAACCTTTGTTGATATGCAGACCATCAAACTGGCGTTTACATGGGACAGGGTCTTAAGGACGGTCTTGGTGCTGTTTACACTGTCACTTTTTATTTACATTAATATTGTGATGCTGTTCACCCTGCGCAACAAAGCCATCTTCCGTGAGACGCCACGCTACATTCTGTTTACCCACATGCTTCTGAATGACACTATTCATTTATTGAGTGCCTTGTTGCACTACATGTTCGGTTCCTTCTACATTATGATGGTGCGTGCTGCTTGTGCCTGCATTGTGATCCTGTCTGTATCAACATTTGTAAATGCACCGCTGAACCTGGCTGTCATGTCCCTGGAGAGGTACACGGCTATCTGTTTCCCACTGCGGCACACCGAGTTGGCTACGCCGACGCGAGTGTATGCGGCTGTGGCTATGGTTTGGGTTTTGGGCCTCACTGATGTTTTAACTGACGTATTTGCTTTCTTCCTCCTCGCAGAGCCATCATTTTACTTGTCTTCTACAGTGTGTACCATTGCACAGCTCATGGTGGCTCCCTGGCAGCAGGGCAGGAGTGTAGCATTCAAAGTTCTGTTGTTCATTATAGTGGCCGTTGTGTTGCTTTATACATATGTGGCCATTCTGCAGAAGGCCCGCAACGCCTCCTCTAACACCTCTTCTGCCCAGAAGGCCTTGCGCACTGTGATATTGCACTCATTGCAGCTTGGCCTCTCACTCATGTCATTTCTCTATGAGTATATAGAGTCCCTGCTGGGAAGCCTGCCGCTTTCAGTATACTCACAGGTGCGCTTCTTTACCTTCTTTGTAGTTCTGATCCTGCCACGCTGCCTCAGCTCACTCATCTATGGTCTGAGGGACGACACCTTCAGGCCACTGTTCAAACAGAATTTCCTTTACTGTGGTACAAACAAAGTTGTGCCTTTAGTGACTTTTATAAAACACTAATGATAAAACAAGAACAATGAACAATCTTTCTTTGATTTGTATGTGAATAAATGTATACATGTATTTCTGTAGAAACAGTACATACACAAAGGATGGGGTGTTTGTGATCCTGGTAAAGATTCTAATGATTTAATCTAACATCAAAATGTATAATGTGTCCTATGAAATGTAAAAAATACTTTCTCAGTGTACTAATAAAATTAGAGCTTCATTTAAATTCAAATGTATTGGTCACATACACAGTTGCACATGCAATAAAAATTTTTCTTTTAAATGTCTTTTTTTAATTTTTTAATTTTGTTCAGTATATGCTGTGCAAAATCATTGTACAAACTCTAGTACTTTGTGTACTTCTGGTTGAGCGCGGCAATTTTTTTTGTCCAGCATTGCTTGCTGTGGACAAATTGTGGGTAATGGAAATTAGTGCGTGATCGCATCACACTCTGGAGAGCCTGAGTACAGGTTCCTAAGTACCCAAAAGTTTAAATTCCCCATAGCAAGTAAGTTGTAAAATAAACTGACAGACTTACTTCTTTCTTATTAAGGACTTAAATGCCAAAGTACAGAAAACTGTAAACATTCTTCACTGGATTTTGTTAAGATATCTTTATGCTGTTAATTAATATATTAGCATTATTGCTACAAACACCAGCATTTCAGATATCTATTTCCCCTTTATAGAAAATTTCATACAGTAGATGACCTAACCTGCAATTATGTTTTTTTTGGAATTTCTTTAGTGCCAAAGAGAAATTGTATAAATTTTTTTTACAAAAATTACAAGGTGTCCTCCTACAGCATGCTGCATACCAGCTACATGACAGACGCTTCCCTCTTACTCTTTACTATTTGCCCGATCATAACCTTTTCTCATTCATGATTTGTGCCGTTGTGCTGTTAAAATATATAAAATATAAAATATAATATAAATATAATATACATATATGCCAGTTTTGTAATAAATGTTCTTTATTTATAAATACAATGTAATGTAAAACAGACTTACATTTGCATTTGAAATTTGCCACAATGTAATTTTTGTACATTGTTGTAATGCTATTGAATATTGCAATGCTAATGAATTTTAATTGTCTCAAATTATAAGAAAGAAAAACAATTAAATCATGTTTGCAAATATTTGATTCAATTTTAATGAGTTAACTACATAATACATATTTTGGTTGATTGTTAGTCAGTGCACAACCAACCACTGCCTTCATGAATTTAGGGACTTCTGTAACATAGATGAATTTGTTTTTGAGAGATTATACGGAATACTGCACTTCTGTTTCTTTTTTATTTTGATTGCAGTTTTACCTATCATACATTAAAATTGTGCATAAAAAATAATTCTACATTATAAAAGAATTATTAGCTCTCAATAATCAGTGGTCTTATAATGCATATCATATGCTCCCTACTGTATGAGAATACATTCTTATTTATGTAATTTCATGACTAAATGATGTATGTGAGGAAGATGGATTATGCAAGATGGGATTCTTCTGGGTTCTCTAGTTTCTCTCCACCTTTCAAGAATGTACCAGTAGATGGATTCTCTAAGACACATTTTCAAGTGTAAATAAGTGTGTGAATGTGGGTGTATATGGACTGAGTACATCATCAGGGTATATGCCTGTTCACACTCATTGTTTTACGACAGGACAGGATTGTATATCCACAACACTAGCAAGAATAGTACTTACAGAAAGTGAGTGAGTGAATAACTGAGATCCACTAAAATTAGAACTGTGTTTAAAAAAGCCACCAATTAGCATTATCCAGGTTCATTTAGAAAATGTATTCGAATAAACAGTAGCATTCTTCAAAATGAGCTTGAGGTCATTTTAACTTTGTCCACCAGGATGCATCATTTGTGGTTTTCTGTGTCTTATTTGTACGAAGGCGTATGGGGCCAATATGGAATAAAAAAATTTTTTTTTAAGGGAAATATTTGAGAAAAAAACAAAAAAATAAACTCAAAGTTGAAACTCAGAATATTACAAGAAAAAGCTCACTAATTAATGAGAAATAAACAGAGGGGAGATATAAAACTAAAACAATTGGAAGGGGTTCCTATCAAGGATGAAACCCGCATATAATATGACAGCGTATTATGGCTAATATGGGATTTAAAGAATTGGCAGAAAGTTGAAAACTCAGAATTGTGATGCTGTAGTGGTCGTATTAAGTTGTAAGTCAAAATTTTTAGGCTTAAAACTCAGAATATCATGAGAAAAACTCACATATTTTAAGTTTTGAGTTTAAAACTTGAAAATCCCCAATATGATAATCTCATGATTCTGTGCTAAAATAAGTATTTCCTGGTTGTTAAATCCAAGGTAAAAGTAAACCATCTGCCCAACCATGCAAAGTGTATATGCGTTTTTCTCCCTTGATAGAACCCCCCACACACAAATGTTTGAGTTTTAAATACAAAACTTTCAAGTTTATTTCTTGTAAATTTGTGAGTTTATTTCTCAAAAGTTTTTTTGTTTTTTTTTCTCAGACATGTTTAATTTTTTTCTGAAATGTTTCAATTTACCACTTGAATATCTCCCCTTTTCAATTCTTTATGTTTATGTCATCTCAAAATAGTCTGATAGTCATCTTTTGTCCTTTCTAAAGACAAGGATTCTGTAGGATTTAGAAAGGACAAAAGATGACTATCAGACAGGTTTGAGATGACAGGAAAACTATTATAATTTAAATAACCACTCTTTGCAACCAAAGTGTGCAGAAAAGCTAAGAACATGTATCAGGCAGTGGCGGGCGGTCAGGGCCAGCAAAGCCTTCTATGCTGGCCTAAACACTATCAGAAGCACTGACTTACATTTACAACCTAAATTCTAATATTTCTTTCATGAAATTGTATTAATTTTTTTCCAAAAGTTTATTCTCTTCATTTCGTAATGTTTCTCTTGGCTGCACTGCTTCCAGTACGTGTATTTGGATGTTACATTTTTTTGTCCAATCAGTTTTTAGCCTCTATGTGCTGCCATGTCAATCTAATCTGCCCAGGGCCTTCATTGTCTGTTCTGGTGGCTTTTTACCATAGTCCCCTTAGGAAAAAGCTCTGTTTCTTTAACCAATCAGATTTAAAATTCGCCCCACACAGCCAGCTAGCTGGCCCAGAATAGCGTCCGCATTTTTCCGTCCTCTGATTGGTTGGTCAGAGGGAAACTGTTATAGTTTAGAACAAAACACTGCCCAGAATAGTTTCAGCCAGGTTCGACTGGCAAAACACATGTGTAGTGCTCTGCACACATTAATACATCAGAGTTAGACTTTTTATGCCTATGGAGGAAGAGAAATTGATTTGGTCTCAGACATATTAAAAACTATATTTTCAAGAAAAGCTAGACATCGTGAGGAGAGGTCACCAACCCCGAAGCTAGATATCTTGTCTCAGCCCGGGAAAGGGTTTGTTCACCACTTGCAGACCAGTGAATACGAGCTGTAACACTGGCTTACAGCCTCTGAGGAGAAGTACCACTGGCTTACAGCCTCTGAGGAGAAGTACCACTGGCTTACAGCCTCTGAGGAGCGCTGCAAATTATGAGTATGCATCTCTGGTGAGTAGGTTGTATTTTATTAAAATTTTTATAAAAAAGTTTTTGTCATGTAGTGTAGAGGTTTGGAGTTGTCTTAACTGGGTTTCTTGCTATAGTAAAATGTTATTCACTCTCCAAACGCCAAATGCCTCTCTCTCTGTAATGGCACGTGTTGTTATTTTGGTTTCTATAATTGTGACGCTGTAGTGTTCGTATTAAGAGGTGGATTAATTCGGGTACATTCCCACTGAAAGCCCAGATACCAAAAGCACAGCCTGCCACTGGTATCAGTCTCTAAACCATACAACATAGCAGGTCTCACCACAGTCCTATAAACTTTTCCTTTCACTCTTGCATATTATACAGGATAAAAAAAATTCATAACATTGCTAACAAAATGTATTCCTAGCTGCACATTGATATAACTTGAAAAAAGTCCAATGATGATCTCTTCAATTTAATGAGTTAGGGGACAATGCTCATTGACACATGTTTTGGTGCTTAAAATTCTCAAGGCATGCTGACGTAAGAGAGAGGTGGTATATTTAAATAGTGGCATTTGTCAACCAGAGACAGAGCAGAGGTGTGAGTAGCACACAATACTGTATGTGGTTTCTACACTTATGGATTATTCTAATTTAAGAATACTTTAGCTGCTTATATGCTATCTATCTATCTATCTATCTATCTATCTATCTATCTATCTATCTATCTATCTATCTATCTATCTATCTATCTAATTAAAAATTGTACTAGGACCTCTCATCTACATGAAGAAAAGATTGATATTATGTATAGTGTAACCGACCTAAATGGCAATAGTCAATAATTAAATATTTGAAAAGTTCAGTTTTATTGCCATCTGCATTTTTTGGTTTATATAATACTCTTTACTAATGATGTAGTAATTATTGTTAATACTGGTTAATGCTGTGTTTCTATGACATTTCTGGGTTTAATAATTTTTTAATAATTAATTTGAGAATTATAATTTGGATATAAATTGGCAACTTAAACTTATTTACAATCATAATAAAACAAGAAAAGTGATAAAGTGATAATATTTAAAATTACTACCTACAAATAGAAAAAAACTAATTTTCTGCATGAAATATAGCGGAACATATCTGTAGAACATTCACTGTTCGATGTAATATTAAATCTAATCTGTGCTGTGATCACTGGGTGGAGGTTTGTGATTGATTTTTACATTTTAAAACATTTACTATAAGAAATTCTGTCTTTTTTCTGCAGGACTACTGATGGCCAACATGTCTGGCCCTTTGACCTTTGTTGATATGCAGACCATTAAAGTTGCCTTTACAGGCGAAAAGATATTTAGGACGTTCTTGGTGCTGTTTACACTCTTACTCTTCATTTATATTAATATAGTGATGCTGTTCACCCTGCGCACCAAAGCAATCTTCCGTGAGACGCCACGCTACATCCTCTTTACCCACATGCTCCTGAATGACACCATCCACTTGTTGAGTGCCATGCTGCACTTCATTCTCGGTTCCTTCTATTTTATGGTGGTACGTGCTGCTTGTGCCTGCATTGTGATTCTGTCTACATCAACATTTGTAAATGCACCGCTGAACCTGGCTGTCATGTCTCTAGAGAGGTACACGGCCATCTGCTTTCCACTGCGGCACAGCCAGTTGTCTACGCCGGCACGAGTGTATGTGGCTGTGGCTGTGGTGTGGGTTTTGAGCCTCACTGATGTGCTAACTGATGTGTTTGCTCTCTTCCTCCTTTCAGAGCCATCATTTTATTTGTCTTCTACAGT
Organism: Silurus meridionalis; assembly: GCF_014805685.1. Taxonomy (NCBI): domain Eukaryota; kingdom Metazoa; phylum Chordata; class Actinopteri; order Siluriformes; family Siluridae; genus Silurus; species Silurus meridionalis. The sequence continues at coordinate 14,161,563 of NC_060898.1, forward strand.
GTGTACCACTGCGCAGCTCATGGTGGCTCCCTGGCAGCAGGGCAGAAGTGTGATATTCAAAGTTGTCCTGTTCATCATAGTGGCCATTGTGTTGCTCTACACATATGTAGCCATCCTGCAAAAGGCCCGGAAGGCCTCTGCTAACACCTCTTCTGCCCAGAAGGCCTTGCGCACTGTGATATTGCACTCATTGCAGCTTGGCCTCTCACTCATGTCGTTTCTTTTTGAGTATATAGAGTCCCTGCTGGGAAGCCTGCCGCTTTCAGTATACCCACAGATGCGCTTCTTTACATTCTTTGTAGTTCTGATCCTGCCACGTTGCCTCAGCTCACTCATCTATGGCCTGAGGGACGACACCTTCAGGCCACTGTTTAAACAGAACTTCCTGTACTGTGGTACAAACAAAGTTGTGCCTTTAGTGACTTTTATAAAACATTAATGATAAGACAAAAACAATGAACAATCTTTCTTTGATCTGTATGTAAATAAATGTACACAAAAATTAATGTGTACATTTATTTACATACAGATCAAAGAAAGATTGTTCATTGTTTTTGTTAGCATATGATAGCATATGATCAATGTATATCATCAACTGATTGAATAAAAGGAAGAATTTACATACATAAAAACTGAATTTACATACACCTTCTGTACTGCTACAAGGAAGAAAATAAATCAAATTATAAAATACAAAAATATAATATGTGGAATACAGATATCAGGGCAGACACAGTATGAATAAAGTTTAGAATAAAGTGCAGGCATGTTCCATTATGTGTACAATTGTTTGTGCAGTATATGCTGTGCAAAAATGTTGCATAAGTCCTTGGTGTTCTACTGGTTGAGGACTCGAATTGCCCAGCATCGCTTGCTGTGGACAGATAGTGGGTAAGGAAACTAAGTGTGCAATCACATCACCCATCTTGAGAGCTTGAGTACAGTTTCTTTAGAACCAAGAAATATAATGTAAAACAGACTTACAATTGCGTTTTACATTTGACACCTAGTTTTTGTTGTTGTTGTAGACTGTTGTATTGAATTGCTATTGCAAATTGCTCTGCTAATAATTTGTATTTTATTTTTCAAATTATGGGAACATACACTGCATACATACAATGATATACATTGATCATTTTTGCAAACATTTATTTTAATTACATTTTAATGAGTTAACACCATAATATATATTTTGGTTGATAGGTATAGTCAGAGCCCAATCAATCATAGCCTTTATGAATTAAGGGACTTCTGTACCATAGATTAAAAACAAAAAAAACCCCTAAAAAACAAGATTATACAAAATACCACACTTCTGAATCTTTTTAATTGGTTGTAAAATGCAAAATGCAATTTTTACTTTCACACATCAATATTGTGCATCAAAAATGATTCTACCTAAGCAGAGAGTTAAAGGGTAAAGGTAAGGTCTTTAAGGGTCTTTGACCCTGTGAAGCCTGACATATGAAATTGACCATAAATTATACTTTTAAAAAAAATTATTAGACATTGAAGTGTTTACGGGGTCTTTAAACAAAAAACAATGTTTATTTGTATAACAAAAACAAAGACGTATTATTGTATTTGGAATGTCCACTCCTTCTCCTCCCTATTTTCATCTTCCCCTAACTGCTCTGAAAAAAACATACAGAAAAATAATGTTTGTGTATTCAAAATGTTTTCTCTGAATTGGCACATATAACAGATAATACATTTGTTTTATTGAAAATCACATAAATATTTAATTTCCACTAGTATAGAATCGGAAAAAAATATTTTAAGATGACATTTTAATTTTAATTAGCTTACCGTAATTTCAGGACTGTAAAGCGTTATATAAGCCGCACCCACTGAATTTTACAAATATTTTTTTTTTTAACATAAATAAGCCGCACCTGTGTATAAGCCACACAGGCTTTACCGAAAGACAGTGTCCGTTACGCGGTGTAACGTGTGAAATATGTTGTGGCTCCTTTAAGAGCAGAGCGCCATTTTGGGAACAGCACGTCACTGCATTCTTCCGGTATTACTGCGTGTGTGTGCGACTGAGGATTATGTGCTCATTAATTTCTGATGCTCATTTCTAAGTTTCTTTGACTAACCCGTAACGCTGTTGCCAAGAAAAAGAAAAAAAAACACGCGTTTTGGAAACCTGTCTGTGCTTATAAGATTTCATTTGCAACTGGAGTTAGTGAGCTCTCCCTTCACCCAGACTCAACGCGTTACAACAGCTTGTATCTAAACAGTAGCCGACCAAGAAAGTCATTGTTCACTGTCTTCCTCCTTCCTTTCACAACTACTGTATTTCTCTCGGGAGTTTATCTTTTGGCATCGTCGTGCGTTTAAAAATCAACACCGGTGAAAGTTTTTCTTCTGATGCCGTGCAGCTCTGAACACAGGTGAGGTGCGTTTTTCCGTTTCCGTTCGGAAATTTCATTGGTCTAATGTTATGTCGCTCAGTTTTTTCGCTTGAAGTTTGTGAAACCGGAAAAACTTAGGAAAAATCCATAAATTAGCCGCTTCGTTGTTTAAGCCGCGGGGTTCAAAGCGTGGGAAAAAATACGGTAATAAAAATGTTGTATTTGACATTGTGGCAGGACATTGCGGCTGCTCCCATTAGGGGTCGCCACAGCGGATCATCAGTCTCCATACTACTCTGTCCTCTACATCGGCCTCTTTCAAACTAACTACCTGCATGTCTTCCCTCACCACATCCATAAACCTCCTCCTTGGTCTTCCTCTTTTCCTTCTTCCTGGTGGCTCCATCCTCAACATTCTCCTACCGATATACCCCATGTCCCTCCTCTGCACATGTCCAAACATCTCAATCCGGGCTCTCTCACTTTGTATCTCTGTCTTTGTCTCCTTGTCTTTGTCACTCCCAATGAAAATTTCAGCATTTTCAGCTCCACCTCCCGTCTTTTAGTCAATGTCATTGTCTCTAAATCATACAACATCGCAGGTCTCACCACAGTCCTATTAACTTTCCCTTTCATTTTTGCAGATACCCTTCTATCACAAATCACTCCTGCCACTCTTCTCCACCCACTCCACCCTACCTGCACTCTTTTCTTCACTTTTCTAACACACTCTCCATTACTTTGCACAGTTGCCCCCAGGTACCTGAACTCATCCACCTTCTCCACCTCTTCTCCCTGCAACCGCACCACTCCACTGCCCTCCCTCTCCTTCACACACATGTACTCTGTCTTATTCCTTGTATTTAATTACAGACTTACTGCAAACCCACCTCCACCTTGAACCAGTCTGTCGTTCCTACTGCACACTTCACTGCTGTCACACTGTCCTCATACATGTCCTGCACCACCCTCACATACTTCTCTGCCACACCTGACTTCCTCATACACTATCACAACTCCTCTCTCGGCAATCCTATTCACTCCCTGCTTCACCAACTCCACATCATCCAACCTTCTCTTTCTCTCTCTCTTTTCCTCATTCATTAGCTGCTCAAAATACTCCCTCCACCTTCTCAACACACTCTCCTCACTAGTCAACACATTTCCATCTCCATTCTTTTTCTTTTTTCCTTTTTATCCATCTTATTTATTTTTGTCCTCACTCTCCTTCTCTTCTTCTTCACCTCAAAAGCCATCCTATAGACCACCATCTGATGCTGTTTAGCTACACTGTCCCCTGCCACCACCTTAAAGACTTCTGCATAGAATATAGTCCACCTTCCTCCACTCTTATCCGTTACCCAATGCTCCTCTTTCTTATTAAAATAAGTATTTACCACTGCCATTTCCATCCTTTTAGCAAAATCTACCACCATCTGCCCTTTCACATTCCTCTCCTTAAAGCCATACCTACCCATCACCTCCTCATCACCTCTGTTCCCTTCACCTACATGCCCATTAAAGTCTGCCATAATCACCAATCTTTCTCTTCTAGCTACACTCTCCACCACTTTATCTAACTCACTCCAGAGTTTTTCCTTCTCCTCCATCTCACAACCCACCTGTGGAACATAAGCAATGATGACATTCCATTCACACCATAATAGAACAGTTTAAACCCACCTCCAATGTTCCTGGCTTTACTCTCTTTCCACTTGGTCTCCTGAACACACAACATATCTACCTTTTGCTGCTCCATCATATCAGCTACTGCTCTCCCTTCACCAGTTATAGTACCAACATTTAAATTACCAACCCTAACCTTCACCCTCCTACATTTCTCTTTTACCCACTGTCTCTGTAGACGTCTTTCTCGTCTCCTTCTCCTCCTTTGGCCAACAGCAGCCCAATTTCCACCGGTACCCTGCTAGCTAACAGTACCTGTGGTGGTCGTTGGTAACCTGGACCTCGACCGATCCGGTATGAATTTCTGATTTGTGATCCGCATATTTGATTTGGCACGTTTTACACTGGATGCCTTTCTAACGCAACCCTCCCCATTTATCCGGGCTTGAGACCGGCACTAAGAATTTCAAGTCAAGTCAAGTCAAGAAGCTTTTATTTTCATTTCAACCATATATAGCTGATGCAGTACACAGTGAAATGAAACAACGTTCCTCCTGAACCCAGGTGCTACATGAAACAACATAAAACAACAATCACAGAAACAGAAAAACACAAGGCCAAGAACTAGTGGAAAGATCCTCGGCACATAAAGTGCATGTGTGCAACTGGTGCAAACAGTGCAAAAGACAACACAAGACAGTGCAAGACAACACAGGACAGTGCAGGACAATACACAAAACACAAAATAGCTCCGCCAGTAAACCTGTCTTAACAAAATAAGGTGCACAGTAGCAGAAAAATGTCAACAGAATTGTGCATTTCAACAATAGCAGCAATTAAAATAAAGTGGCAGTGGCAGAAAAATGTGGACAGAATATTGTGCAAAAGAACAAATCCCGAAATATGTGCAAAAAAGGCATGTAAACATTTTGTGGTAATGATTAGTGAGAGTGGTACTGAATGATGGGTATGCGAAGTGTATGATGTGTGTTGAGTCCGTTTTCTACAGATCAGTCACACAAAGTGAGTATGAGTGTGTGTTGAGTCCGATTTGTGCAGATCAGTCACACAGTTGTGTGTAGGTGTGTGTGTGAGTGTGAGTGTGTGTGTGTGTGTGTGTGTGTGTGTGTGTGTGAGAGAGTTTAGTTCAGATGTTTGTTAAGGAGCCTGATGGCTTGAGGAAAGAAACTGTCACACAGTCTGGATGTGGCGGCCCGAATGCTTCTGAACCGCTTCCCTTATGGCAGGAGAGTGAAAAGTGTTATTTACTGACTTGTGCAACCCTAATGACTGGGTTAGAATATTACACCGCATATAAGTATAAATATTTCAACTGGCCATTCTTTTTTAACAGTAAGATTTTTATGAAAACATTTTATACGTATTTCATAGAAGTATCGGTATCGATATCAGTAATACTTGTCTTGAAAGTACTCGGTATCAGATTGAAAAGAAAAGCCTGCAGCAAGCCACCAATCAGAGTAGAGCATGCACTGTTATAAACTTGTTTTGATTGCCACTTGGCAGTGGCAGGTTTAGTCATCGGCAACATGGGAGATGGGTGGCACGCGTTCACGCAAAAAAACCCAAAAAGCAAAGAAGATTTTTTTTTTTTTGGGTTAAAATAACACATTGATTTGGTTACCTTTAATTTAGGTGAGGTCATAAAGGCTTTCTGTGATTGTAAAGAATAGGTCCTAAACTGAGTTTAGGAGGGGAATCTCCAGTGCAGCTTTGATGGCTAATTCAAAAGACATACATTATAAGGATACAGATGTTGTATGCATCTTATGTCTACAATTAGCCAAAGAGTTGTAGGCTTCTTGGCTCTGAGAGTTTAATAAAATGTGCACAATGACACATGTATTAAATTGTGCAATAAATGCATTTAGAGTAATATTTATACATGAAATGGAGCTTTCAGAAATGTATCCAAATTTGTGGACTCCTCTGAGATTATGTATTACTCATCCAATGACAGTAGCTGAAACAGAGAGGAGCATTTTAAATCTGAAATTAACAAATGGGGGAGATATTGGGTCATGGCGTGGGTTGCCCAGGGCATCATTCAAGCTAGAACCGCCATTGCATTCAGTTAAGCATCAGTTCAACAGCAAGCAGAACATTTAAAGAGGAATAAATAATGGAATAATCTCCTGACACAACACTCATGGCCTTATTTGCACTATTCTTTTTTTTAAGTTGTTGAAAATAAGGTTTTGGGCTCATGATAATATATTAGATATCAATAATTCTTATCACTTATTTTTTACTCATTAACATCAGTCATTATAGCCATAATATATTATAGTACTTGGATACTTAAGTGCATTTGAAGGCAAATATTTTGATACTTTTACTCAAGTGAAGTTTAAAGGGAGAACAGAAACGGTGCTGGAGAAAGGGTAAGGTGCTCAGGTTCAGTTGTTCCTAATAAGGTTTATGTTTAGGTTGAGTAGGTGTTCATAACAAAGTTTATGTTTATGTTAAGTAGGTGGTCCTAATAAAGTGTTTGAATGAATATGATACTGGATTTAAATAATGAGCTACAACATTCCTAATAAAATGAATTCCTACCTGCATATGGATATAACTTCAGAAAAGTCAATTAATGATCTCTTTCAATCTCTTTTAATGTCATTACAGTTGTAATAAAATAGGAAAAGTGATAATGATAATATTAAAAAGTACTGCCCACAAATAAAATACACCAATTTTCTGCATTAAATATATCAGAACATATCTGTAAAACATTCACTGTTTGTATATTTTAATGCAATCATGAAACTAATGTGCCGTGATCTCTGGGAGGGTTTATGATTGTTTTTTACAATTGAAACCACTTGCTTTAAGAAATTCTGTCTTTTTTTCTGCAGGAATACTGATGGCCAACATGTCTGGCCCTTTGACCTTTGTTGATATGTAGACCATCAGACTGGCCTTTACATGGGAGAGGGTCTTAAAGATGTTCTTGGTGGTGTTTACACAAGCTCACTAGAAATAAACGGGGGGATTTAAAACGAAAACAATTGGAAGGGGTTCCTATCAAGGAAGAAATCCGCATACAATACGACAGCGTATTAGGGCTAATATGGGATTTAAAGAATTGGCAGACAATTTCTGAGTTGAAAACTCAGTTGTAAGTCAAAATTTTTAGGCTTAAAACTCAGAATATCATGAGAAAAACTCACATATTTTAAGTTTCGAGTTTAAAACACGAAAATCCCCAATATGATAATCTCATGATTCTGTGCTAAAATAACAAGTATTTCCTGGTTGTTAAATCCAAGGTAAAAGTAAACCATCTGCCAAACCATGCAAAGTGTATATGCGTTTTTCTCCCTTGATAGAACCCCCCCCACACAAATGTTTGAGTTTTAAATTCAAAACTTTCAAGTTTATTTCTTGTAAATTTGTGAGTTTATTGCTCAAATGTTTTTTTTCTCAGACATGTTTAATTTTTTTCTGAAATGTTTCAATTTAAGACTTGAAAATCTCGAGTTTTAAATTCAGAAATTCCCTGCCCCTCCCTTTTCAATTCTTTATTTGATTTTTTTTCAAATGCTTTATTTTTATGTCATCTCAAAACAGTCTGATAGTCATCTTTTGTCCTTTCTAAAGACAAGGATTCTGTAGGATTTAGAAAGGACAAAAGATGACTATCAGACAGGTTTGAGATGACAGGAAAACTATGATAATTTAAATAAACACTCTTTGCAACCAAAGTGTGCAGAAAAGCAAAGCCTTCTCTGCTGGCCTAAACACTATCAGAAGCACTGACTTACATTTACAACCTAAATTATAATATTTCTTTCATGAAATTATATTAATTTATTCCCAAAAGTTTCTCTTGGCTGCACTGCTTCCAGTACGTGTATGTGGATGTTGGATGTCTATGTGCTGCCATGTCAATCTAATCTGCCCAGGGCCTTCATTGTCTGTTCTGCTGGCTTTTTACCATAGTTTTCTTTAACCATCAGATTTCATATTCGCTTCACACAGCCAGCTAGCTGGCCCAGAATAGTGTCAGCCAAGTTTGACTGGGAAAACACATGTGTAGTGCTCTGCACACATTAATACATCAGAGGTAGATTTTTTTTTTTTATGCCTATGGAGGAAGAGATAATTGTGACGCTGTAGTGGTCGTATTAAAAGGTGGATTAATTCGGGTACATTCCCACTGAAAGCCCAGGTACCAAATGCACAGCCTGCCACTGGTATCAGTCTCTAAACCATACAACATAGCAGGTCTCACCACAGTCCTATAAACTTTTCCTTTCACTCTTGCATATTATACAGGATAAAAAAGATTCATAACATTGCTAACAAAATGTATTCCTAGCTGCACATTGATATAACTTGAAAAAAGTCCAATGATGATCTTTTCAATTTAATGAGTTAGGGGACAATGCTCATTGACACACATGTTTTGGTGCTTAAAATTCTCAAGGCATGCTGACGTAAGAGAGAGGTGGTATATTTAAATAGTGGCATTTGTCAACCAGAGACAGAGCAGAGGTGTGAGTAGCACCCAATACTGTATGTGGTTTCTACACTTATGGATTATTCTAATTTAAGAATACTTTAGCTGCTTATATGCTATCTATCTATCTATCTATCTATCTATCTATCTATCTATCATCTATCTATCTATCTATCTATCTATCTATCTATCTATCTATCTATCTAATTAAAAATTGTACTAGGACCTCTCATCTACATGAAGAAAAGATTGATATTATGTATAGTGTAACCGACCTAAATGGCAATAGTCAATAATTAAATATTTGAAAAGTTCAGTTTTATTGCCATCTGCATTTTTTGGTTTATATAATACTCTTTACTAATGATGTAGTAATTATTGTTAATACTGGTTAATGCTGTGTTTCTATGACATTTCTGGGTTTAATAATTTTTTAATAATTAATTTAAGAATTATGATTTGGATATAAATTGGCAACTTAAACTTATTTACAATCATAATAAAACAGGAAAAGTGATAAAGTGATAATATTTAAAATTACTACCTACAAATAGAAAAAAATTAATTTTCTGCATGAAATATATTGGAACATATCTGTAGAACATTCACTGTTCGATGTAATCATAAATCTAATCTGTGCTGTGATCACTGGGTGGAGGTTAGTGATTGATTTTTACATTTTAAAACATTTACTATAAGAAATTCTGTCTTTTTTCTGCAGGACTACTGATGGCCAACACGTCTGGCCCTTTGACCTTTGTTGATATGCAGACCATTAAAGTTGCCTTTACAGGCGAAAAGATATTTAGGACGTTCTTGGTGCTGTTTACACTCTTACTCTTCATTTATATTAATATTGTGATGCTGTTCACCCTGCGCACCAAAGCAATCTTCCGTGAGACGCCACGCTACATCCTCTTTACCCACATGCTCCTGAATGACACCATCCACTTGTCGAGTGCCATGCTGCACTTCATTCTCGGTTCCTTCTATTTTATGGTGGTATGTGCTGCTTGTGCCTGCATTGTGATTCTGTCTACATCAACATTTGTAAATGCACCGCTGAACCTGGCTGTCATGTCTCTGGAGAGGTACACGGCCATCTGCTTCCCACTGCGGCACAGCCAGTTGTCTACGCCGGCACAAGTGTATGCGGCTGTGGCTATGGTTTGGGTTTTGGGCCTCACTGATGTTCTAACTGACGTATTTGCTCTCTTCCTCCTTTCAGAGCCATCATTTTATTTGTCTTCTTCAGTGTGTACCATTGCACAGTTAATGGTGGCTCCCTGGCAGCAGGGCAGAAGTGTAATATTCAAAGTTCTGTTGTTCATCGTAGTGGCCATTGTGTTGCTCTTTACATATGTGGCCATCCTGCAAAAGGCCCGGAAGGCCTCTTCTAACACCTCTTCTGCCCAGAAGGCCTTGCGCACTGTGATATTGCACTCATTGCAGCTTGGGCTCTCACTCATGTCATTTCTCTGAGTATATAGAGTCCCTGCTGGGAAGCCTGCCGCTTTCAGTATACCCACAGATGCGCTTCTTTACCTTCTTTGTAGTTCTGATCCTGCCACGCTGCCTCAGCTCACTCATCTATGGCCTGAGGGACGACACCTTCAGGCCACTGTTTAAACAGAATTTTCTGTACTGTGGTATAAACAAAGTTGTGCCTTTAGTGACTTTCAAAAACATAAATGATAAGACAAGAACAATGAACAATCTTTCTTTGATCTGTATGTGAATAAATGTATACATGTATTTCTGTAGATACAGTACATACAGAAAAGACAGGGTGTTTGTGACCCTGATAAAAATTCTGATGGTATAATCTTACATCAGAATGTATGTGTACAAAGAAATCAAAAAATACTTTCTCTGGGTACTAATAAAATAAGAGCTTAATTCAATCAGAGACTTACAATTGGGTTTTACATATGACACCAAGTTTATTTTTTGTTGTAGAATGTTGTATTGTGTTGCTATTACAAATTGCTCTGTCAATTATTTTTTAAATTATTTTTCTAATTATGGGAACATACACTGCATACATACAATAATATACACTGATATTTTTTGAAAAAAATTATTTTAATTACATTTTAATGAGTTAACACCATAATATATATTTTGGCTGATAGAGTTAGAGCCCAATCAATCATAGCCTTTATGAATTAAGGGACTTCTGTACCTTAGACAAAATATTTTTGAATGATTATACAAAATAACACACTTCTGTTTTCTTTTTAATTGGTTGCAAAATGCAAAATGCAAATTTTCCTGTCACGCATCATTATTGTGCATCAAAAATAATTTTACCTCATAAAATTATTTTTCAGTGATGGGCAGGTGGGACCCAAATGCAGTATGCCAGCAGAGAGTCAAGGTAAAAGTCTTTACCTCTATGAAGCCTGACATATTACATTTTTTTTAATCATATTTGATACTTTGGGCATTTATGGCAATTTAGTGATCACAACAATGTTTATTTTATAACAAAAACAAAGACGTATTATTGTATTTGGAATGTCCACTCTGCTGCTCAGAAAATACATCTGAAAATAACTAAAAAAATATTATGTATTGAAAAGATAAATAGCAAGCTACATTAGGTTGGATGAACAAAATTCACATAAATATTTATTTTCCACTAGTATAGAATCAGTAAAAAATTAGTTCAAGCTGACATTTAAATTTTTAAATAGTTTAAGAATAATTTTGTATTCGAAACTGTGGCAGGACATTGCGGCTGCTCCCATTAGGGGTCGCCACAGCTGATCCTCTGTTTCCATACCACTCTGTCCTCTACTTCTGCCTCTTTCAAACTAAATATCTGCATGTCTTCTCTCACCACCTCCAAAAACCACATCCTTGACCTTCCTCTTTTCCTTCTTTCTGGTGGCTCCATCCTCAACATTCTCTTACCGATATACCCCATGTCCCTCCCTTGCACATGCCCAAACCATCTCAATCGGGCCTCTGTCACTTTGTCTCTCTGTCTCTTTGTCTCTCTGTCTCTTTGTCTTCGTCAATCCCAATGAAAAGCATCTTCAGCTCCGTCTCTAAACCATACAACATAGCAGGCCTCACCACAGATCCCCATATTTGATTTGGCACATGTTTTACGCTGGATGCCCTTCCTAACGCAACCCTCCCCATTTATCCGTGATTGGGACCGGCACTAAGAATTCACTGACTTGTGCAACCCTAATAAATGGGTTAGAATATTACACTGCATATGAGTATAAATATTTCAACTTGCCATTTTTCTATAACAATAAGATTTTTATTAAAACATTTTATACATTTTTCATAGATGTATCGGTAACTATATTACTGATCCTTGTTTTAAAAGTACTCGGTATCAGATTGAAAAGAAAATTATTGGTAACACCCTTCCCTATTATTTTTGAGTGGATAAAAACTTATCTGGTCAAACATGCAGCAAGCCACCAATCAGAGTAGAGCATGCACTGTATTAAACTTGTTTTGATTGCCACTTGGCAGTGGCAGGTTTAGTCATCGGCAACATGGGAGATGGGTGGCACAGGCCATTCACGCCAAAAAAACAAAGTTGATTATTTTGGTTAAAATAACACTTATTGATTTGGTTACCTTTAATTTAGGTGAGGTCATAAAGGCTTTCTGTGACTGTACTGAATAGGTCCTAAACTGAGTTTAGGAGGGGAATCTCCAGTGCAGCTTTAAAGGCTCATTCAAAAGACATATATTATAAGGATACAGGTGTTGTATGCATCTTATGGCTACAATTAGCCAAGGAGTTGTATGTGTCTTGGTTCTGAGAGTTGTGTGCACAATGACACATGTATTAAATTGTGCAATAAATGCATTTAGAGTAATATTTATACATGAAATGGAGCTTTCAGAAATGTATCCAAATTTGTGGACTGCTCTGAGATTATGTATTACTCATCCAGTGACAGTAGCTGAAACAGAGAGGAGCATTTTAAAGCTGATATTAACAAAAGGGGGTGATGTTGGGTCATGGCGTGGTTCGCCCAGGGCATCATTCAAGCTAGAACCGCCATTGCCGGTTAATGGTATCTACTTAGCGCAAACATACAGTTAAGCATCAGTTCAACAGCAAGCAGAACATTTTAAAAGTAATAAATGATGGAATAATCTCCTGACACAACACTTATGGCCTTATTTGTACTATTTTTTTTTTAAGTTGTTGAAAATAAGGTTTTGGGCTCATGATAATATATTAGATATCAATAAATCTTATCACTCATTTTTTACTCATTAACATCAGTCATTATAGCCATAATATATTATAGTACATGGATACTTAAGTGCATTTGAAGGCAAATACTTTTGTACTTTTACTCAAGTGAAAGTTTAAAGGGAGAACAGAAACGGTGCTGGAGAAAGGGTAAGGTGCTCAGGTGCTGGATTTAAATAATGAGCTACAACATTCCTAATAAAATGAATTCCTACCTGCATATGGATATAACTTCAGAAAAGTCAGTTAATGATCTCTTTCACTTTAATGAGTTAAGGGACAATGTTTATTAACACACACATATTTGGTGCCTAAAACTCTCAAGGCACGCTGATGTAAGAGGGATGTGGCATATTTAAATAGTGGCATTTGTCAACCAGAGACAGAGCAGAGGTGTGAGTAGCACACAACACTGTATGTAGTTTCTACACATCTAGATTATTCTACTTTAAGAAACTTTAGCTGCTCAAATTATATATATTTAGGCATAATTTTAAGCCCCATAATGATAGGAAGAGACTACTTAAAGTTTTTATCTACCTTTAAATATATTTACTACATGTTTGCTTAATTGTATTTTTTTTAATAATTAATTGATTTCTGTGAATGTTTAAATTACCTACAGTGGCAACTGTGAATAAATTGTAATATAATTAATATTATATTTATATTAAATGCTGACAAAAATATTGGTATTATGTGTAACATAACCAGCCCAAATGACAATAGCCTGTAATAAAGGAGTTGATTAATAGTTCAGTTTTATTGATCGCCATCTGCATTGTTTGGTTTATATAATACTCTATATTAACCAGACAGTAAATTAGGTTACTTGTGGTTATCGCTGTGATTTTTACAATTTTAGTTTTCTGGGTTTAATCTGAGAGTCGATAATTAAAAAATTTAGTATATGAATATAAATTGGCAGCTTTAATGTAATTACAATTGTAATAAAATAGGAAAAGTGATAATGATAATATTAAAAAGTACTGCCCACAAATAAAATACACTAATTTTCTGCATTAAATATATTAGAACATATCTGTAAAACATTTACTGTTTGTATATTTTAATGCAATCATGAAACTAATGTGCTGTGATCTCTGGGAGGGTTTATGGTTATTGTTTTTTTTTTTTTTACAATTGAAACCACTTGCTATAAGAAATTCTGTCTTTTTTCTGCAGGAATACTGATGGCCAACATGTCTGGCCCTTTGACCTTTGTTGATATGCAGACCATCAAACTGGCCTTTACATGGGAAAGGGTCTTAAAGATGTGCTTGGTGGTGTTTACACAATTGCTCTTCATTTACATTAATATTGTGATGCTGTTCACCCTGCGCACCAAAGCCATCTTCCGTGAGACGCCACGCTACATTCTGTTTACCCACATGCTCTTGAATGATACCATTCATTTGTTGATTGCCTTGCTGCTCTACATGCTCAGTTCCCTCTACTTTGTGATGGTGCGTGCTGCTTGTGCCTGCATTGTGATTCTGTCTACATCAACATTTGTAAATGCACCGCTGAACCTGGCTCTCATGTCCCTGGAGAGGTACACGGCCATCTGCTTCCCACTGCGGCACACCGAGTTGGCTACGCCGGCACGAGTGTATGCAGCTGTGGCTATGGTTTGGGTTTTGGGCCTCACTGATGTTCTAACTGATGTATTTGCTCTCTTCCTCCTTTCAGAGCCATCATATTACTTGTCACCTACAGTGTGTACCATTGCACAACTCATAGTTGCTCCCTGGCAGCAGGGCAGGAGTGTGATATTCAAAGCTCTGCTGTTCATCATAGTGGCCATTGTGTTGCTCTATACATATGTGGCCATCCTGCGGCAGGCCCGTAACGCCTCCTCTAACACCTCTTCTGCCCAGAAGGCCTTGCGCACTGTGATATTGCACTCATTGCAGCTTGGCCTCTCACTCATGTCATTTCTCTATGAGTATATAGAGTCGATGATTTTAAGCCTGCCACTTGCCATATACATACAGGTGCGCTTCTTTATCTTCTTTGTAGTTCTGATCCTGCCACGCTGCCTCAGCTCACTCATCTATGGTCTGAGGGACGACACCTTCAGGCCATTGTTCAAACTGAATTTCCTGTACTGTGGCACAAAGAAAGTTGTGCCATTAGTGACTCTTATTAAAAACTAATGATGAAACAAGTACAATTATCTGTTTCTTTGACATGTATGTGAATAAATGTATACATGTATTTCTGTAGATACAGTAGATACACAAAAGATAGGGTCTTTGTGACCCTGATAAAAATTCTAATGAATGATGTGTCCAATGTAATGAAAAATATTTTTGCTGTGTATTAATAAAATAAGCGCTTCATCCACATTCAAATGTATTGGTCACATGCACATTTCACATGCAACAGAAAGCTTTATATACTCTTTGCGACATAAAAATATAATAAAAAATAGAATTTACATACATGAAAGCACAGTTTACACACACACACCCTGTACACCTTCTGTACTGTTACAAAGAAGAAAAAAACATGAAATATAAATATGTAGAATGTAGAAGTCAGGGATCAGAAGCAGAAACATTATGACTTATTTTTAATGTGAAGATGTGTTCCATTATGTGGAAAAGAGGCTCTTCCATGTTATTTCTCTGTTTATCTTCAGTGAGCAGAAGAGCTTCCTGACTTCAACAGAAAATTTCATACAGTAGCTTACAGTAGACTTTCTGGTCTGCACTTATTTTTTTTGTAAGTCCCACAGGTGGGAATTTTTTCTGTGGTCAAAGATTTTATACATTTTCGCAAAATTACATACAATAAATCATTACCACTTACCAGGAGTAATTTTTCAATGTAACTCTTTACACAATTAATCAACTGTGTGATAAGGTAATGTTAATGATAATGTATATGATTATGTTATGGTTGGCATAGATTTTACATTTGTGTGCTTTCTCCAGACTTTATTTGTATTTACTTAAATATTTTTATTTGATGACAATGTTCAGGGTGTTTTTATTTCTTCCAATCTTCAACTGTACAGTCTAGGTGAATGAGTTCCCATGATAGACTCTGATCCCTCTTCTTGGCTAACACGTGTGAAACCTGATGATGTCTCCTGGCTTTAATCCTCAGAGACTAATTTCGTGGACACATGCTTATCCAGCTACCAGAAAGCCTGGGATTCACAACACCCCACAACTTCAGAGCAAATACTGGTCGTCCAACATGCTCATTAACATGACATGATTATAAATTCATCTCATCAAATTCCTGATGTGCTCAAGGCAGAAATCCTAGGATCCCACCATCAGGTAAACTGGTACTACCACAATGACCATGGTCACACAGCTATGGAATTTTGGTGAACAGAAATGTTTATTGATGCCTCCTATTCACTAAAGATTGTTCTTTCATGTCTGTCTTCCTTTCTGGCTTCCACTTTAAATTTTGATATGATAGCTAGCCTTGCCCTTATTTACGTCCTGATCACACTGCACAGTGTGGTCTACTATGGAACAATAAGGGATTGAATAATTTAATTACATTTATAACAGCAGTAAATTCAGAAGTTTTAGATCGGGGATTGAAGAGTCCAAATATTGGGGATTCCAGGGTATTTTTTCTTATCTGGGACAGTAAAGGATTAAATACTGTTGTTGCCAAAGCAATCTGTATTTAGATGGTCTTGCTCTCATAGTGAAACTGGGCCGCTGTGTCTGTAAGCACAAATTAATAAAAAAGAAGAGATTGTATATGTGTCCTATATGACAGATACACTGTCTGTGTGCAGTAGTTTAGCTAGAAGTGACTAGAGGTGACAAAAGTACACACACACTTAAGTAGAAGTACAGATATTTTTGTTTTAAAATACTCGGGTAAAAGTTGAAGTACTGACTATACTTTTTTTAAGATAAAGAAATATGGGCTCTGACATGTACTTAAGTAAAAAGTAGCCTTTACTACTACCTGTTTTAGTGTTATGCTGGAAACTGGACCTTTACATCATATTAATATGTGGGCTGTCAATCTTCTTCTTCTTTCGACTGCTTCCATTAGGGGTCGCCACAGCGGATCATCCGTCTCCATACCACCCTGTGATGATCACAAATGTTGAGCTCAGTAGCTCCTACTTTTATACCAAAGACTGTTGAAAGAACATTTACTTATAATCTTATACTCCAGAACTCATGTTAGTTCTCACTCTCCAGTGTTCTGTATTGTTGAAAGATTTATGATCAAACTCTTGATGTCACCCAAATGAGGATGGTTCCTCTCAAGGTTTCTTCCTCATAACATCTAAGGGAGTTTTTCCTTGCCACAGTCGCCATGGCTTGCTCATCAGGGATAAATGCACACCATTCACCTTGACTGTTGATTTCTATAAAGCTGCTTTGAGACAATGTCTGTTGTGAAAAGCGCTATACAAATAAACTTAATTTGACTTGACTTGACTTGTCCTCTACATCTGCCTCTTTCACACCAACTACCTGCATGTCTTCCCTCACCACATCCATGAACCTCCTCCTTGACCTTCTTCTTTTCCTCCTTCCTGGTGGCTCCATTCTCAGCATTCTCCTACCAATATAACTC
Source organism: Silurus meridionalis (assembly GCF_014805685.1). Lineage (NCBI taxonomy): Eukaryota > Metazoa > Chordata > Actinopteri > Siluriformes > Siluridae > Silurus > Silurus meridionalis. Next base: position 14,178,847 of record NC_060898.1, read on the forward strand.
ATGTCCCTCCTCTGCACATGTCCAAACCATCTCAATCTCGCCTCCCTTACCTTGTCACCAAAACATCGTACGAGCTGTCCCTCTAATAAACTCATTTCTAATCTTATCCATCCTCGTCACTCCCAACGGAAACCTTAACATTTTCAGCTCTGCTACCTCCAGCTCCGCCTCCTGTCTTTTACTCAATGCCACTGTCTCTAATCCATACATCATCGCAGGTCTCACCACAGTCCTATAAACTTTCCCTTTCATTCTTGCAGATACCCTACTATCACAGATCACTCCTGTCACTCTTCTCCACCCACTCCACCCTGCCTGCACTTTTTTCTTTACTTATCTAACACACTCTCCATTAGCTTGCACTGTTGACCCCAGGTACCTGAACTCCTCCACCTTCTCAAACTCTTCTCCCTGCAACCGCACCACTCCATTGCCCTCCCTCTCATTCATACACATGTACTCTGTCTTACTCCTACTGACTTTCATTCCCCTTCTCTCCAGCGCATATCTCCACCTCTCAAGGCTCTTCTCAACCTGCTCACTACTCTAACCACAAATCACAATATCATCTGCAAACATCATAGTCCAGGGAGACTCCTGTCTGACCTCGTCCGTCAACCTGTCCATCACCACTGCAAACAGAAAAGGGCTCAGGGCCGATCCTTGATGCAGTCCAAGCTTCACTCTGAACCAGTCGTTCCTACTTCACACTTCACTGCTGTAACACTGTCCTCATACATGTCCTGCACCACCCTCACATACTTTTCTGACACACCTGACTTCCTCATACAATACCACAACTCCTCTCTTGGCACTCTGTTGTACGCTTTCTCTAAATCCACAAATACCCAATGCAATTCCTTCTGTCCTTCTCTTTACTTATCCATCAACATTCTCAAAGCAAATACGGCATCTGTGGTGCTCTTCCTCGGCATGAAACCATACTGTTGCTCACAGATGGTCACCTCTTCTCTCAGCCTGGCTTCCACTACTCTTTCCCATAATTTCATGATGTGACTGATCAACTTAATTCCCCTGTAGTTACTGCAGGTCTGCACATCTTCCTTGTGCTTAAAGATCGGTACCAGCACACTCCTTCTCCATTCCTCAGGCATCCTCTCACCTTCCAGAATCTTGTTAAACAATCTGGTTAAAAACTCCACTGCCATCTCTCCTAAACATCTCCACGCTTCTACAGGTATGTCATCTGGTCCAACCGACTTTCCACTCTTTATCCTCTTAATAGCTGCTCTCACTTCCTCCTCCATCCTATCCACATCCTGCTCACTTCCTCCTCCATCCTATCCACATCCTGCTCCACTAACTCCACATCATTCAACCTTCTCTCCCTCTGATTTTCCTCATTCATCAGCTGCTTAAAATACTCCCTCCACCTTCTCAACACACTCTCCTCACTAGTCAACACATTTCCATCTCCATCTTTTATTGCTCTAACTTGCAGCACATCCTTCCCAGCTCGGTCTCTCTGCCTGGCCAATCGGTACAAATCCTTTTCTCCTCCCTTAGTGTCCAACCTCTCATACAGCTCCTCATATGCCTTTTCCTTGGCTTCGCCACATCCCTCTTCACCTGCTGCCGCATCTCTTTGTACTCCTGCCTACTTTTCTTATCACTCTGTCGATCCCACTTCTGTTTTGCCAACCTCTTTCTTCTTATGCTTTCCTGCACTTCCTCATTCCACCACCATGTCTCTTTGTCTTCCTTTCTATTTCCAGATGTCACACCAAATACTTTTCTAGCTGCCTCCCTCATCACTCCTGCAGTAGTTACCCAATCATCCAACACCTCTTAGGTCACCTTATGATCATCCTTCTTCTTAAAATATGTATTCACCACTGCCATTTCCATCTTTTTAGCAAACTTTACCACCATCTGCCCTTCTACATTCCTCTCCTTAAAACCATACCTTCCCATCACCTCCTCATTACCTCTGTTCCCTTCACCTACATGCCCATCTTTTCTAGGTACACCATCTACCACTTCATCTAGATCACTCCAGAAACTTTCCTTCTCCTCCATCTCACAGCCGACTTGTGGAGCATAGGCACTGATGACATTTATCATCAACCCTTCAAATTCCAGCTTCACGTTCATCACCCTATCAGAAACTCTTTTCACCTCCACTACAGTCTTACTGTACTCTTCCTTCAGAATCACCCCTACACCATTTCTCTTTCCATCCACACCATGATAGAACAGTTTAAATCCACCTCCAATGTTCCTGGCCTTACTCCCTTTCCACTTGGTCTCCTGAACACACAACATATCTACCTTTCTCCACTCCATAATATCAGCTATCTCTCTCCCTTTACCAGTCATAGTACCAACATTAAAGGTACCAACTCAAACCTCCACTCTCATACACTTCTCCTTTTCCTGTTGTCTTTGTAGATGTCTTCCTCCTCTCCTTCTCCATCCTTCAGCCAACAGTAGCCCAATTTCCACCGGTACCCTGTTGGCTAACGATACCTGTGGGCCTCAACCAATCCGGTATGAAATTCTTATTTGTGATCTGCATATTCGATTTGGCACACGTTTTACGTTGGATGCCCTTCCTAACGCAACCCTTCCCATTTATCCGGGCTTGGGACTGGCACTAAGAGTGCACTGGCTTGTGCCTCCCTAATGGCTGGGTTAATATGTGAGCTGTCAATTAATTAAAATATTTAATCACACATTTTTCATCTGTTCTAAATGTACCAGAAATGACAACTTGACCTCTGTAACACTCCAATCAACATGGGCATAAAGAGAAATATGTATGCTTTATGCAAATGTATTATTATTATTATTATTAGTAAAACCAAACTCAATATAGAGCATGAACACAAAATATTCTTGTAAATGTAATTATGGTGTTACGTTTTTACGTAAATCATCAGGACACAGCATGGAACTTTTGCTATGTTTCCACACGGATGGGTAACGAGGTGATACCGGAGAAACTGTCCACTTCTAACTTCCGTACGGATTACATAATCAGAGAAAATTCTGTGGTTTATTTAAAAGTAGACATTTTAAGCTTTCTATTCGAATACTTACTTGCCTCACAGGCATAATATTCACTAAGAATCAGGTTGTTATACGAAAAGAGATGACAGAGACAGCAGAGAGTGCCCCCGGTCTGTTTTCTTCATTTTACAAAAGCAAAGCATTTTGTTGTTGTTATTAGTATATAAACATTTTTCTTTACATCTTTACAGATTCAAATGATGTATTGCTTTTATCTGTACAATTAAAAAAACAGTGTAATTTAAGTTAGTTTTCACATTATATATATATATATAACCCCCATGTGGGTTTAATTGCCCAAAATGAAGGCATTCGCATGCTTCAAAAGCATGCCTTTTGCCGGGTACTTCCTTATTTCCTACCATTTCTTACCAGACCTCAAAGTTCAGCATGTGTTGACGGCATTGCTCAGGCGTGGCCAAGGCTACGGATGTATGCCTTTCCCCCATGTCAATGCTTTCGGGCATTCTGGATAGAGTTCGCCAGGATGGAGTCCGTCTTCTCCTTGTGGCCTCATGGTGGGACCACAATGGTTCATAGACCTGGTAGCCCTTCTCGTGCACCCTTCCTGGGAGATTTCTCTCAAGAGGGATCTCCTTTCTCAAAAGGGGCGCAATAGTTCACCCCCTCCCAGAGTTGTGGAGGCTGTAGCTGTGGCCCCTAAGAGGGCACAGCTCTGAGATTCCAGTCTCTCCACCGAGGTGGTAGAGACCATCCTCCAATCCAGAGCTCCCTCCACGAGGAGGTCGTATGCTGCGAGATAGTGTCAGTTCAGTGTATGTTGCGATCTGCACCAATTAAATCCAGTTAACTGCCTAATTGGGTTAGTACTGGAATTCCTCCAGGAACAGTTCGCCAAAGGGTTGGCTCCGGCCACTCTCAAGGTCTACGCGATTCCATTTCAGTGAATCATGTCCCCTTGGCGGGACAGTCATTGGGCAGAGATCCGTTTGTTACACATTTTCTTTGCAGCACCTGGAGGCTAAAGTGATTGGTGCGACCTAGAGTGCCTGCGTGGGACTTAGCCGTCATGTTAGAGGGTCTATCCGAGTCCCCCTTTGAGCTGTTGTCCAACGCATCTTGGAGGCACCTCACAGTCAAGACTGTGATCCTCTTAGCCATTTGCTCTCTTAAGAGAGTAAGGGATTTACAGGCCCTCTCAGTGGCCCCTCTTTTCTGGAGTTCAATCTGTGCATGGCAAGTGCCTTTCTGTACCTTAAAACAGGTTACATCCCTAAGGTGCCCTTAGTTGTCCCATGGCATTCTATCCTATTTTATCTATTCTATCCTCCTTCTTTTCAGGCCCTAGACCATGAAAAGTTAAACCAGCTGTTTCCACAGTAGTTAACACTTATGTTCACAGTACGAGTCCAGGGAGGAATTTGGAACAGCTGTTCATCTGCTATGGACCTCCAAGGAGAGGCCTTCCTGCTAATAAGCAGATTCTAAGCAGGTGGATTATCGATGCAATCGCATCATCCTATGAGTCCTCTGGTTGCCCCCACTCTATTCAGGGTCAGAGTGCAATCAACCCAGAGCGTGGCAGCCTCTAAGGCTTATTCCGCTGAAGTGTCTCTCCATGACATCTGCAACACTGGAAGATGGTCCACCCCACTTACCTTCATCATGTTCTATAACCTTGACCTTAGTGCCACTCCCTTTCAGTGCCATATGTAACCTGGAGATGTTCTCAGTCATGCTTCCATCTTTGACTCCCTCTGTCTCATCCACGTTATCCCCATACTTCTTGTTGCATTCTGCCTGCTCGTTGGTTTGCTTCGTAAACTAGCCTCCGTCTGTGGTGTGTGAGAGCCAGGAAATAATACACCAATTACACCAACCACAAAAAAATATTGGCAATGATTCATTGTTAATAATAATTATTGTGGCATTTACCGGTGCAGGATTTGATGTCCTACATTAGCTGTGGCATACAGTCAAGTCACACAAGTAGCAGACATAAAGTGAATCCCAGGTACCATGAAGGATAGCAACGCTGGCCCTTACTAGTCCAGTGATTGTAGCATAATTTGCTGGGTCAATGTTGGTGTGATAATATTTTCATGACACTGGCCTGAAGTGGGCATCCTGCAAGGGCCCAATGGCATGAAGACAATGTTGCACCAATGTTCCAATCCCCATTGAAGACTAACCTACAGTTGTCTCACATTTAATTTTTCTGGGTATATCAGAGTGTGGCCTGTCCACAGAAATCACTGATCTCATCTCCTGAATATCTCCTGGGTCCACTTCTGTGGTTAAATAATTGTGTCTTCTGACAACTAACAACCTGGAGTGACATCACGTGAGTAAGGGGAGATGAAATTAAAATTATGGATGCCAAAAAAAGTCTAAGCCATCAATTGCCCAATTCAGAATAAAGAGGAAGAACAAAGAACAACAACCATTTCTGCTGCACAACACCAATAAGGCCTGTATGGTAGAGTGGCTGGACAGAAGCCACTCCTCAGTAAAAGGCACTTGACAGCCCACCTGGAATTTGCCAAAAGGCACCTGAAGGACTCTCAGGCCATTAGAAACAAAGACTGAACTCTTTGGCATGAATGCCAAGCGTCATGTAATGAGGAAACCAGGCACCGCTCATCACCTTTCAATACTGTTCAAAAATGTTTTTCAGCAGCAGTAACTCGGAGACTAGTCAGGATTGAGTAAAAGATGAATGCAGCAATGTACAGAGACATCCTTGATGAAAACTAGCTAGGTGACTACGTGCTACGTGACAACTTTGTGAATGTCCCTGAGTTTCCCTAGACAGAGCCCAGACTTGAACCTGATTGAACAGCTCTAGAGAGATCTAAATATGGCTGTTTAACGATGCTCCCCATCCAACCTGATGGAGTTTTAGAGGTTCTGCAAAGAAGAATGGGAGAAACTGCAAAAAATAGATGTGCCAAGCATGTAGCTTCAAACTCAAAAAGACTTGAGGCTGTAATTGGTGCCAAAGGTGCTTCAACAAAGTATTGAACAAAGGCTGTGAATACTTAAGTGCAAGTAAAAAATCATTGTCCTGTCTCCACCCCTTGTTGTGTCATTTGTGCTTTGTATTTATACTCTGTTTTTAAACATTCTCCAATTTTATTTTCTTCAGTTTCTCTTGATTTTCAAGTGGTTTATGTTTCACAATTCACATTTCATGGCTTATGATCTTGCTTTCAGTTTCTTGTTTCATCGTTCTTGTTTTCAGTTTTTGCCGGCTATTTTGTATTTGTTTGCTTGTTTTATAATAAACATTCTTACCCAGCACTTGCATCTGCTCCCACTTCAGTGCTTTCAGTGCAATAACATATTACTTTAATTCTACCATGGATGCATAAGCATTTTCAGCCTGGCAGGATACTTTATAAAGTAGTAATGTTATTTTGAGTGTCTGCTGGAGCCTAAGCTTGTGGAAAGGCAGTGGGTCATGTTCCCTATCTTAAAGCTCACTGCTTATAAAGCTTTTGGGTTTGAGAGGCCCATCAGAGATGGTCTGTCCAATCAAGCCCAATTCAGGGGCCAACAAACTGTCTGAGCTTGAGTATGATGTTGTGGTCCATTCACCTGACCTGTCCATGCCAGGGATAATGGTGGCCTACCTTGATCTCCTCAATGAATTTACTCTTCACTAATTACTGGACCATAGGCCTTTTCTAGTTACGGATTGCTATTAAATTTTCAGGATGGCAGAAACAAAATTGTAAATAGTTGTACATTGTTGTATTGTATTGCTAGTGCATATTGCACTGCTACTGTACTGATTTTTTTTATTGTGTGTTACATTATGGGAACATACATTATTGAGCAAAAGTTTAGGCAGGAGTGAAAGAAATGCTGTAAATTAAGAAAGAATAGAATGACCAAAATAGAAGTATTAAGATGTGACCACCTCTTGTCTGGAAAACATCATCAATACTTCCAGCATGATGTGTATTTTATCTGCTGCATTAAGTTTCCTTGGCTGACCACTGCATCTACGGTCCTCAACACTGTCCATTTCTTTGTGTTTCTTTAAAACTGCTTGAAGAGCACATCTTGAAAACCTAGTCTGCTTTAAAATAGTTGCCTCGGAGAGACCTTGCTGATGCATTACAGATGGTAGAATATGGCAGCAAATAATGATTTGTTTTTATCTGTAATTATTTTGCAAAGATTTCAAACAAACTTCTTTCACATTTGTTATTATGGGGTATTGATTCTAGGATTTCGAGGAAATTAATAAAATGTATTTTGGAATAAGGATGTGAAATAACAAAATGTGGAAAAAGTGAAGCGCTATGAATATTTTATGGGTGCACACTAAGCAATTGACATATGGGAAAAAACAGACGACAATGTTTATCGACACAGATATTTTTGGTACATAAAACTCTCAAGGCACGCTGATGTAAGAGAGATGAGGTATATTTAAATAGTGGCCTTTGTCACACAGAGCTAGAGCAGAGGTGTGAGTAGCACATAACACTGTGGGTGGATTCTACATTTCTAGATTTTTTAATCTTTAAAAATACTTTAGCTGCTTATATAATATATAGTTAGGCTTTCTAATTGGGTTTCTAAGCAAAATGTGAAAAGAAATTAATATAAAAAACTGGCAATTAGCTTTGTTTAATATGAAATGCTATTTCAAAAAAACTGAAGTAAACAATATGTATAACTAATAAACCTTTAAATTGAGATAAACAATGATAATTGAGCTATACAATTAGTTGTTTATCCACATAAATAACTTTTACCCCCTGTCAGCACCGTAACATTTTTAGCCCTAGTGGATGTTTGTTTAATATTATTCTTTATTAATTTATTTCTTTGGATTAGCTACTGCACCAGTAGTTGTAAAAATTGTAAAAATTTGCTTTGAACCTTTAAATGAACATTAAATGCTAAAAGAAAACAGCAGTGTGTGTAGTGTAACCAACCCAAATTACAATAGTCTATAATTAAGAAGTTGAATAATCAGTTTACCTTCAATCCTAATTAATGTAGGAAAAGTGATAAAAAATGATAATAATAAAAAGTACTGCCCAAAAATAAGAAGCACAAATTACTAGATTAAATATATTGGAACATATTTGTAGAACATTCACTGTTTGTATATTTGTATGTAACCATGAAACTAATGTGCTGTGATCACTGGGAGTGTTTGATTGTTTTTTACAATTGAAACCACTTGCTATAAGAAATTCTGTTTTTTTTTTTTTTTTGCAGGATTACTGATGGCCAACATGTCTGGTCCTTTGACCGTAATTGATATGCCGACTATTAGAGTGACCTTTACAGGGGAGAAGGTCTTAAGGACTTTCTTGGTGGTGTTTGCACACTTGCTCTTCATTTACATTAATATTGTGATGCTGTTCACCTTGCGCACCAAAGCAATCTTCTGTGAGACGCCACGTTACATTCTGTTTACCCACATGCTCCTGATTGACACCATTCAATTGTTGATTGGCATGCTGCTCTACATGCTCAGTTCCTTCTACATTATGATGGTGCGTGCTGCTTGTGCCTGCATTGTGATTCTGTCTACATCAACATTTGTAAATGCACCGCTGAACCTGGCTGTCATGTCCCTGGAGAGGTACACGGCCATCTGTTTTCCACTGCGGCACAGCGAGTTGGCTACGCCGGTGCGAGTGTACGTGGCTATGGCTATGGTGTGGGTTTTGGGCCTCACTGATGTTCTAATTGATGTGTTTGCTTTCTTCCTCCTCGCAGAGCCATCATTTTACTTGTCTCCTACACTGTGTGCCACTGCACAGGTCATGGTGGCTCCCTGGCAGCAGGGCAGGAGTGTGGCATTCAAAGTTCTGCTGTTCATCATAGTGGCTATTGTGTTGCTCTACACATATGTGGCCATCCTGCAGCAGGCCCGTAAAGCCTCCTCTAACACCTCTTCTGCCCAGAAGGCCTTGCGCACTGTGATATTTCACTCATTGCAGCTTGGCCTCTCACTCATGTCGTTTCTCTATGAATATATAGAGTCGATGATTTTAAGCCTGCCACCTGCCATATACATACATGTGCGCTTCTTTACCTACTTCATAGTGGTGGTCCTGTCACGCTGCCTCAGCTCACTCATCTATGGTCTGAGGGATGACACCTTCAGGCCATTGTTCAAACAGAATTTCATGTTCTGTGGCACAAAGAAAGTTGTGCCTTTAGTGACTTTTACAAAACACTAATGATTAGACAAGAACAATGAACTATGTTTCTTTGATCTGTATGTAAATAAATGTAAACATGTATTTCTGTACATACAGTACATACACAAAGGATGGGGTGTTTTAGATCCTGATAAAGAATCTAATGATTTAATCTAACATCAGAATGTATGATGTGCCTAAGGAAATTACATATATTTTATCTGTGTATTAATAAAATAAGAGCTTCTTTCACATTCAAATTTATTGGTCACACAGTTGAACATGCAATGAAAAGCTTTAGAAATTTGCGGAGTTTACATACACCGTTGGTACATCGTCTGTACTGCTACAAAGAAGAAAAAAAGATTACAAGTAAATACAAAAATATATGTTAAATACAGAGATCAGGAGCTGAAACAGAATGACATTGTGAATAAAGTACAGATGTGTTCCATTATGTGTACAGTTGTTTGGGCAGTATATGTTGTGCACAATCATTGCACAAGCTCTAGTCCATAGTGCTCTTCTGTTTGATGGCTCATATTTTCTGTGGGAAAAATATTCTCCTTTTTTTTCTCTGTTGGCCCACAGTGAGTAGAAGCAATTTCCTGACTGCAAGAGTTGACTCAGGTGCTTCACTGTCTTTTTTCAGGCGTTGGTTTAGGTTCACTTGCTGTGGATAGACTGCAGGTAAGTGTGGATAGTGTGCTTTGCTGATTGTATCACCTTCTGGAGAGTGTGATTTAAGGTTCCTTAGCACCAATGAAGACAGTTTAAATTTCCTTGAGCATGTAAGTTGGAAAAAAAGCTGACTGACTTTGTTCACCAGGGTGGTAATATGACAGTACCATGACAGATCCTGCCTCATTGTGAACACCAACGTACAAAAAAAAGTCCACACTTTTTTCACTGCTGTCCAACATGGGGTTGTTTACTTTATTACAACTAATACAAGCATTCAGTGTATCTATAGCCTCCTTTACAGCCTACCAGAGAATTTCATATAGAGGATGACCTTCTGGCCTGATGACTTTCTGGCTTGTCTTTTTGTGAGCCCCGTAGGTGGGATTTTCTTTCTGTGGACAAAGGAGCATATTTCTTCACTAAAATCTTTATCACTTCTAAATGTATAACTCAACACAATTTAATATGTACGATAAGACAAAAGTTATAGTTAGCTTTGGGATAGAGTTTACATTTTTAAAATTTTTTCTGAATTTATTTGCATCTACTCAGATTAAATTCATTTGATGAACATATTGATGATTATTCTTTTTAATCTCATACTGTTCAAGTGAACTTGTCCCACGATAGCCTCAGATTCCTATTTTTATCTGACAGAAGTGAAAACATGCTTATCATAATGGTCAAGGACCTAGCCTCCTTATGCCTTATCTCTAGACCTTTGAAAAAGCAGAACTCATCTTCAATCATGTGTTCAGCTACTTTTGTATCCCAGAAAATATAATGATTTATTATATAGCACAAATCATACTCAAGGCTCAATGATGTAAGAGAGATTAATTTATTATATATTTTAAAGAGATTCATTAATTCATTTATTTATTGTTTTATTGTTTGTTCAGTAGGCAAAAGAAATTCATAAAGAATGTATATACTGTAATAAAAAAGTCATTTATCTGAGTGTTTAACACATTTGCACTCCAGGTGCACTTGCCTTTAATTATATTTTATTAAAAGACAATTAGGATCTGAAAATGGCCTGTGAAGTGTCTCTTGTTGTTAATTACTACAAAGATCTTAGCTTTATATGTGGGACCAAAATTGAACAGACCACAAGAACCTCAGAATACAATGTTGAAAAAAAATTGACTGGCAGTGTGTAAAGTAATAAACTTAAATAAAAATGATCTGTCATTAAATATTGGTCTACATGGTATACATTTTACTGACTGATGCTGGTGCTATTTAATATTGGTGCTGGTTTAAATTGAATATTCAATATCAGTCAGGTATTTTAAATTAATCTTGTTTTAGATTTCTGTACTGTAAAAGGTCTTTTTGTGCAATGACAATAAAGATAAATCGATTGATCAAACTATCTATCTGTCTGTCTATCTGTCTGTCTGTCTGTCTGTCTGTCTGTCTGTCTGTCTGTCTGTCTGTCTGTGGATGCCTGGGGTGCAGTCAGCATTCCAGTTTATCCCAAAGGTGTCCAGTAGGGATGCCACCATTACCACTTAATTCACTATACTGGTCTCGATGGATCCGAAATATCATTGCGTTGTGTGCTATTATGATGTTATCACTGTTATTCATTTATCATTAAACACGTGCAACTTTAGGTTATGTTATTTGTGGCTAAATGTGCTCAGAGACGCACTGGTATGTCATTATTCAAGCACCAGGTGGCGCCGACGATTCGCCTGACCATCACTCGCTCCTCTCGTGTAGTGAGGAAGTCGTTGCTAAGGAAGTAAGGTTCTTGCGTACCAAGAGAGTAAACAATTAGGGTTTGCAAACTGCAAGTTTAGCAATTACTTTTCAACAGATTACATCAGTTTAACAGCTAATGAACGGACCTGGGTATGTGTGTAACTGTAATTTTTTTTTGGCATGCTAAGACCCCAATGTTAGCAGATAACTAGCTGACTAACTAGCAGATGTAGCCGGATTATCGAACGGAGAGTATAACTGCTTAACTAGTGCTTGTTTTTGCCACATTTTATCGACCAAGACTTTTATCAGTTAATGTTTTTCCACGTCCCTTTAAAAAGCTCCTTGTAAGATAGAGCTTGTTCCCTTCAAAAGCTTTTATATGCTGGGCTTTGCGGCGCACTAGCTGAATATTGGAGCTGTAGAAGACCCCTGGATATGCTGCCAGCTGCAAAAAAAAAAAAAAAAAAAGCCACCTATATATCAATCATTTGGTCCATTGATCATTCAGATCAAATCAGTTTCATTCACAGGGAATTGCATGGCAGAAGTACCATAATATAATATTAACAATAATACACATAAAACAAACAAACAAAAAAGGTCGTTGATGTTTTCTTTAAGGCTATACTTACTTAACAGGTATGGATGGAGTCTCCAGCACTTTGTTTGAGGTGAAGCTATAAATTGAAGTTCTCAGAAGAAACCCCATTGTGCTTTACAGTTTTTATCTAACAAGCTGTAAACCATATAAGCGATTAACAGGAGTTCATGTGTTCATGATTGGTCCATAACCTTAACCATAACTATAAAAGTATAACAAACAGTTCTTGGTTAAATGAATAATTACCATACAATAATAATAATCTTTATAGGAAATAATCATCTTCGACTGTCAAGTGTTTTTTCCTGTATTTATTCTTAACATTCATAATGATCTGATATCAGTAATGTAATATAATTGGTATAACAATAAAATGACAATTCAGTGGAGGTAACTGCTGTCGGCTGAAATTCCTCTAATGCTACGGTTGTGATAATTCCATAGAGCAAAGCACATCATATGGCAGAGCTGCATATAATCGGGCAGATCATTGGGGCCAGCGGTTTCCCAGAGAGCAGCCTGTTCTGCAAGTGGGGCGTTCACACAGGTGCCCTTTGATATCATTTTTTAACATTTTGATTTCTTTTTATCCATGAACATGCCTGATAGTAATGTCATTTGAAGCAGGAGGAGCATGGAAACTCTTATCTGGTCTAAAGGAGGGACAGACACAAGTGGACATACCCCAAATAGGTGAAATGGCTTACTGGAGTCATCCTATTGATTTACATTACTCCACTAAAGGCCTTCAAGGTTGGTTAACATTTTGTATTGATTTTATAACTTTTTTCTTCTGTTGTCTGACTGCTGACTTGGTTTATCATTTGTTTTCCAGGTTGGCCAAAGCTTCATCTGCAGGTCTGGCATCAGGACTCTTTTGGCAGATGTCAGCTATATGGTTATGGCTACTGCCATGTGCCCTCTAGCCCAGGCCAACACCGGTTGCAGTGTGTCACATGGAGGCCAGTGGGCACGTGGCAGGAACAGCTGGCCCAAATGTTTGTTGGCGGAGGACCTCAGCTTCGCTCTCCTGACCTCATTTACAGCGGAGCAGACAGATACAGGCTCCACACAGAGGCTATGGGCACAGTAGAACTGGAGCTGTGCATCATTCTACGGCATTTTGACCGATACGGCGTAGAGAGCTGAGAGACTCTGATTTGTGAGGATATTCAGAGAGCAACTTGTAATGAGAGGTATTTCAAATCATAAATTTATTAGCTTCTGCACTGGAGAAGTAAAACTTTTTGACAGGATCAAATTTCTTCAATGCACAAGAATTTCTCCACCTTGTAAAAAAAACGACTGTCAACAGACCACAGTTTTCCCAGTTTGGTCATTTGTAGGTCATTAGGCGATGGTATTTGGAATGATTAGCTTATTAGATACGTTTCTTTTTTTTCCCTTAAGAGCAACTAGAAATAAAATCTTATATTTAGACATGAAACATGCTGGGAATTGGGACTATTGCTTTGCCTACCCCCAGCCTTTTATTTACACTTATAGTGGAGTAGTGGATTTATGACTTTATATTTTTATTCACAGAAGATGTAAAGGTCAGCTGATTTCTGGCTTGTAAGGCATCTATGGATGCAGTGATAATAAATTTGACCTGTATGTTTTGATAAATCTGTAAAATTTTGGACTAATTTTATACACAATTTGAATGTATTTCTGATGTATTATAAACAAATTAAACATTTGATTGCTTAAAGTTTTTTTTTATATGTATACATTCTCAGTTTACACCTCAAGTGACATAATTCCTTCAAAATATATGTAGACATCTAATTATATTCACCCGCTGGCTGTATAATATGCAGATATACCAAACTGTGGAAATTAGTTTTTAATTCAAAATGGTTTTTCACTACTCACTATTTTGTGACAATACAGTGCAAATGTATAGTATATAAATTTCTAGTCAAACTAATGTATACAAGCCAATATTACGTTTAAAATATTACAAGATTTGATTTTTTTTTTCTGTTTGTGTTTTTTTTTTTTTTTTTTTTTTTACATTTTCCTATCATTTTACATCACTGTTACAGGTCATAAATCACACAAAAAAGCATATAATATGGAATATGATTTAATATTGTAACATGACTAACAGTAAGTACTGAATGACCTGATCCCTCCGAATCGTGTTATGGCTTCTGATTTTGCACTGCAGTTTACAATTGTACCTCATCTGAAGGAATGAAAAGTGACCACCACTGAGCAGATATTATTTGGGTGATGGGTTATTCTGAAAGTGTCTATTTTTTTGTTTTGTTTTCAAATTTATACATTTTTGCAGACAAATTGCAGTAAAATAAGATGAATAATACACTTCGGGATTTGCTGTTATGAAAAAAATTATTGACGATGTTACGACCCACTCGATTGCTAATTCATTTTCCTCTAACAGAACTATATTGTTATTTTTATTGGTTTATGTTATTTTAATAAAACCATATTGTTTTATAATTTTTATGGAACCACAATGAGTGGCTAATGGCGCTTATTAAACTGCTGGAGAAGCCAGTAATGACTGCATATATCTATAGAAATTGTCATCTACGTTAATGTATGCATATATTCTGCCGATGATAGAAAATTCAAGGCCGAGCTAAAAACGAACCTTTTGATCCGTTACAGACGTTTTAGTATGCTGTATGGAACTTTTTTTTTCTCTCTCTTAGGGTAAAAGAAAGTGGAAAAACAGTTGTGGTTTACCAATGTTGTCTTGCTTGGAACGTTCTGCTCTTTACAAATCATTTTTTTCTTCAGTGAACTGAAGCAAGCAATAGCAGTTAGTACAACAGAAAATGGAAGAACGTCAGATTGAAGATAGATGTGGAACATAACCAAACGTTGGGACACAACGTTGATCGGGCTTAAAATAGGAACCGCTGCAGCTTTTGCCGCATCAGCGTTCTCACCTTTTTCAAGGACGTGCTCATGAAACAGCTTTTACATTGTGGATGTTTGTCGCTTGTGGCATATTGGCATGGTGTCCTGTTTACATCCAAGTTTCTTTCCGTTTTTTTTTTTTTTGTTTTTTTCTTAACCAATGACTGATGAGAGGAAAAAGAGTGAGAAGAGGAGGGAGGAAGGGAAGGACAGAGCTGATCTAACGCCAGGGGATTATGCTACTGTGTGTGCTGTCGGCATGGGGTTAGGTGCAATCTAGCTTTTTTGCTTGGAGGGAATTATTTACCTTGTACTTGCATCAAAGTTGGCCACTACATCTTTAAACCTGGCAGCCAAATTTACAGATAAGTTTATCAGTTTGTTGTATGATTTTGTACTTTACACATCAGATTATGTTTATCTTCTCAAATCATTTGATTGCTGCAAAGATTGCTATAAACAAGCATTTACATATTTAATGTGAGCTAGAAGTAAAAAAAAAAAAATGCTGATTTGAACGTTGCATCTGAGACTGTGTGATTAACGGGTTAAATTCACTGGGGAAATTGCTTTGCAGTAAAGGAAGTTTTGTGTCCTTTATGTTAAGCTGTGCTGCTTCCTTTTCCTCTTTCACCCCTTAACTTGAGACTTAAGTGAGGCATATGAAACAAGGAAGCAACACACACTAAGCTGTTTCATACACTTAGACTTCTCAATGCTGTTAAAGTTGCCTCATGTGTTGTAAGTAATATGTTTTAAGAGACTTTCGTTTTTAGCTTGTATTCAGTTTATTGTGTGCCAGCACACTGCATTCCTAAAAGACTTCGTTGTGGGAGCCGTGTGTTTGTCCGATTCAGCAATACTGCCTGCCAGCAAGACAGATATGGGCAGCAATTTCACAGTGGTGTAGTGTAGTCTGATTCTGACCGTGAAGTTTTGAATTCAAGCAACCAGCTAATGGAAAAAAAATTTTTTTCAATCTTGAAATGGAACACGCATTAAACACGTGTGCGCCTTAAACATATTTTCTGTCTTGAACTTCCTGAGATTTCTTCAGAGTGCAAAACGACAGCCCCACAGCACCATTGTGGACAATGAGAGCACAAAGTTTGCTGTTGGCACTACTGTGCCTAATGGGATGTGTGGGCTACTGTAGCACTTTATCAACCTGCAAACCACTAAACCTGGAGCTTGTGAAAAGGAAGCGCATCGAGGCCATCCGTGGACAGATCCTCAGCAAACTACGGCTGGCTAAAGAACCAGTAGATGATGATGAAGGAGAGGGAGATAAGGTGCCTGCGGAGGTCCTGTCCGTCTACAACAGCACGGTGGAGTTGAGTGAGGAGCTGATGCAGAACACAGAGCATGTGGATTCTCCTGATGAAGAGGAGGAGGAGTATTATGCAAAGGAGGTTCATAGGTTTAACATGACTGAGAGTGAGTATATACCGGTTGAATGGTTATATCAGTATAACAAGTACCATTAGAGCAAATACCTCCTTAATGATTCTATCAAAATGCCAAAGGCTCTATATGAACAGATGTATAAAAATATATAACAGTTACAATGATAACAGGCTGTAATTATTAGCAAAACCTTTTCTATTTCTTTTGAGGTTTCACACTGGTTAGCAGAACCACAAACAGGAAGGAAGGGTGCTTAGTGGCTGCTAAGGAGTGACTCAGATCCTCCTTTTAATAGTCCTTTGGCCAGCTTGTGTTTGCTATCTTGGTGCACATGTCCATCACTTAACTCTTATCCTATAAAGCCAGACGATGATCATTATTTAAAAAAAAATTAATTGAAAGCATATCGACTTTAAACAGAACACTGCAGTTAAAGCAAGTAAAGTCAATCATTTCTTAGATGAATTAAAATAAAATGTTTGCTTATTTTATAGCCTAATGTTAGAGCTGGCATTTCTGATGAAAATATTTCTTTTTTTAATGATTTTTGGTAGACGACTCAGGTCTGATATTAATAAGTTGCTCGGTTAGTTGTTAGCAATGTACAGCAATTTTTTAACCAGCAAGTGATATCGAAGACAGGACGCTACCACCCACAGTAGTTCCTTTGGCTTGTCCCTTGGGGAAACCACTAACATTTCCATGTAGAACAAGTTAAACTATTTAAGGAGGCCCATTTCTTTTGAAGAGTATTTAAAAAACAAGAAAGTTTAGCTAAATTGTGTGTGTATGACATTTCCAATAAGTTGGAACTGGTACCACACACTGGATAAAAGGGTTCTTAGCATTAAAAAAAAAAACCTTTCTGACAGGGAAACACCACTGTAGAGTTCTTATATGTAGAGACATATAAGGGTTTTTTTCTTCCTTAAAGGACAAAAAAAAGTTTTTATATATAAATTATATATGCATGCAATAGTCAGTGTAAGCCTAAAAAATGTTACTGCTTGTACATTTACATCTCCTACACATAAATGTGGAAGTAAAAGTACAATAGCGTAGTGTGATGCAGCCCAGTGCAAGTAATTGTTACCACACTAAAGTGACCAATTATAAAGCCCCAAGAGTTTATTTCTTTTCTCGGCATATCACATGAAATTGTCAAGATATATGATTATTTATTAAAAAAGGCAGTCACACTTACACAGTTGATAGTTAGATTTAGTGTTGTGGAATGTCAATAAAACAAAGTAGATCCTGTTTTCTCTTTTTTTTTGTCTTGAAATTAGTAAAACAAGAATACAATAAGTTTAATTACAGAAAAACTCTTATACACAAACTTTTTCCATTAAACTTTTTATATGTTTTGTTTTATTCACAGCTTTGTTCATCCATCATACAAGTAACTCTTTAATATTTTACTATAGAAAATGGTATTACAGCAGGCACTGTTTTCAGAGCTGGTTATAGATCATTTAATCATCAGCTTCTGATGAACCATATTCAAGAATCATAAACAGCACCGTGGTAGGATAGTAATAATAGAGTAAATATGGGAGTTGTATTATTGTAAAACTCATTTACTCTTGCGTGACAAGTATAAAAAAACATTTGGGAGTTTTGCAGACCTGTCTGTCATAGTTATCAGAAACCCTAACCACACTACTTGTAGGCTTTCTCAGGAAACTGTTGCAATACTACTAAATTAGAGGAACATTAATACTTGGAGGAAATGGTTTTTAAGCTTATTCCTTCCTAGAGTATTTTTAAAATAAAATTTCGATCACCACTTTATCTTCACTTGAAATTACTTTTTGTATTTTCCCCTATTACCTGCTTTTACAGTATAGTGTGATGGTATAGTATGGCATGTTTTTTTTTCTATTATAGCACATTATCATCACTTCAAATAATCACTTTTTGTATTTTCTCCCCATTCCAATGATTTTTTTTAAATATCCAAGTTAATTTAGGGTCCTAATCTATGGCATTGTAGGGAGGCTAGTTTTAGGATTTGTAATTTAGATCATTCGATGAGGTTGGACATGCCTGGCTGTTGGTTTTGAACTGAGAGCATTGGAAAACTACAGACATTATAAAAAACTACTATAACAACCACTACACTCTTTCCTATACGTATTTCCATTCATGTAGTCTTTTGCCTCTTCTTTCATTACACTTCTCTGCAGTTTACATAGAGTGAAATGCACAGAAGCACTTATTTGAAGAGGGAGGTTTGGTGTGTAAACCATTTTCCCAGTGCCTTAGCCAGGGTGTAATTACTGTAACAAATGACAGATAATTTTGCATCACACTGGGATAGGTGGTGAGCAACAGGCATTCTGCCAAACCTTCACCCTCCTCTGCCAACTTTGGGTTCTTTCTAAAGTAGGTTCCAGAAATAATACTTGCTCTTTGTTTTATATTACACTTGTGTGCATTTTGACTGGGACTAAATATCTAGTTCCACCTTTTTACTATAAAAAGGTGTTAAGGGTAAAAACTAGATCTTCTTTTAGTTTTATTTCCTCTATGGACATTCTCACTGCTCTCTTCATTGGCTTTCTACCTGGATTCAAACAAAAATCCCCAACAGCTCAAATGAAATAATTCAGAAAAATGTTTATTCCCTTTTGGCCTTAATATATACATATCTTACTTCAGACATCTCAGGACAGACAGTAGGTACCATTGTGTAGTTTAAGTAGTGTAGCATTAAAGGATCTGGCACCCATTTAATGTCAGTCTGGTCTACCAACAAACCAAAACTGGTGGACCTATGAGCCGGAAAAGTTCATTGGTGAAGTTCACTGGATGGAGATGTTTAATTCATTAGTTGTCAGTTTCAATACTTTGATTAGAAGGACAAAATTGTAAACATATATATATATATATTTTTTTATTATAGTTCAAAATAAAAGTGTGATGCGGTTCAACGTTACTGCAATGAAAGCCGTTTTGGGCGCAAACCCTATGGTTTCCCAGGCTGAGCTCCGTCTTCTTATCAAGGATTCTCGCATAGCTCCTGGCAATGAGCAGAGGTTGGAGCTTTATTATGGTTCTGGGGATAAGGCTCGGTATCTCTATTCACATACCATCACCAATGAGTTGAACGGCAAATGGATATCTTTTGACGTGACACAGACTGTGAAAAACTGGCTACAAAATCCTGGTAAGTTAATTTAATCTTTCACAAAATCAGGACTAGAAGAGAAATAAATTGTAATGAAGTGTAAATTGCTATTTTTTTTTTTTAAATAACATGCATTGCTGATTAATTGTACTGTTTTAGCCACAGAGAGTGAAGCACTAGAAGTGAAGTTGCATTGTGGGTGTGGGGAGACTGATAAAAATATGCTTTTCAAAATTTCAGGTTTGTAATAAATTAATTTGTAATAAAAAGCACAATGATACTGAGTACATGTTTCTAGTATGTGTATCTGTGTTGTTAAAAAAAAAATAAAATCCTGTATTGTTTAATGTACATTTAGGGATACCCAGTGGGAGAGGAGACACAGAAGGTTTACAAGCCAAAATGACAAAGCCACATATTCTGGTTATGTCACTTCCTGCAGATCGCGCCCGTCATCTCAGCTCACGGATTAAACGACAAGCTACAGGAGATGCCGTTTGTTCTGAGTTGAGCACTTAAAAAAAATGATGCTATTACACAGAATAAATCCAATTAAATATTCCATACTTGATGCATCCTTAAACTTGTATTGAAAAACCTGTATTGTTTATGTATTTTCTCTCTCTCCATCTCTCCTATTTTACTCTATTTCATTCGCCTTATTGTTTCTTCCTTGTGGTTTATTCAGGCAGTCAGATGTTTGCTGTGTGAGAAGACTGTATATAGACTTCCGTAAAGACCTGGGTTGGAAATGGATACATGAACCCTCTGGCTACTATGCAAACTACTGTATTGGCTCCTGTTCATTTGTCTGGAACGCGGAAAATAAATACTCACAGGTAACATGCATAGCTGAACAAATGGAAATGATTTAAAACTTTGACATTATTTGAACTTTATTTAAGGCCTCGTTCCCAAGAAGACATGCATACCATAATAAACTATATATGTATTACATATAAGTGCTATTGAATTCTGCACAGAAGGTGTTGATTTACAGACTTTTGCTGTGGTATACGAGGAATAAAACACTACTATAATAAACAGGATGTGGATTTAAGGTCACTGTTGAACATAGATTTAATACTAATAATTATACACACTAGACTGTGTGGCTATAGGCTATAATTAAGAAATATTACACAATGTGTCATGATTTGCAGGAAAAAAAAACCAAAAACGAAATCTTCTGCTAACCAGTTGTGAAACCTCAAAAGAAATGTTTTTTTTTTCAAGACAAGGTTTTGCTGTTATTTATAGGATAAAACCTTGCACGGGGCCTCTTCAGGATATTGCATGTCCATTTCTGCATGAACATTGACGGAAAGGCAAAACACATTTGACATTTTGGTCCAACTTAAATGTACTTTTCCCTGCCGGGCTGGAAATTGTTTCTTGTAATTGAGCAAACCATAATCTGAGAGTATATATTATTTCACCATACAGTCAATTCCTTTAATTATATCCAGTCACTATAGGTTGGTAAATCTGAGCATCTAAAGCAGATATTTCAGTTTACTGCTTTGCAATTATTATGGGCTGGCCCTGAGAACTTTGAAATAGGGTCTTTTTGGTTTTCTGTCTAGTGATCCTTTCCAATATCTAGTACTTTTTTTGTAGAAGTATGCAAGAAGTATTAAGGGCACCACTATAGAGAAACAAGTGTTAGAATGGTTAAATGTATTACATAAACACCTGCTCTAGTTCTACCAATGAACTCATGCATAGAACGCTCTGTAAAAACTGCATTATTATAAACAGGTGCTGGCACTGTATAAACATCACAATCCTGGAGCATCAGCCCAACCCTGCTGTGTACCACAGGTCCTAGATCCTTTACCCATCCTGTACTATGTGGGGAGGCAACACAAGGCTAGTATAACATTATGCACCACAATTTCATCTATTTTTAAAGAAATAAGAAATCAATCTGACTGGTATAGTTTGGCTCTTCCACAGGTAGAACAACTGTCAAATATGATTGTCAAGACCTGCAAATGTAGCTGAACGACATGTGCAGTCTTCAGTCTCTTGTAGAGAGAAAGGAAAAGAGGACTAAAATGTGTTGAAAGGAAGAGGAACAATTCATTCAATTATTGTTATAAGTTTTTGTGTTCTTATTTTTTCTTAGTGAATGTTTGCCCGCTTAAACTCCCAGACTCACACTGTTCATTCCTTTATGTATGTGAAAAAAAAAAATATATATAAAAATATACTAGTTAAAACATAGGATGGAACTGTAAGGGGCAACATTTTTGTCTAATTGTCTTTGGTACATTACACTTTCATTGTTATATGTGGCCTTAACAAGCAAACAAATGGCCATGCCCTGTTGAACCTGTCAAGTTGGTTATGTTTTTTTTTAAATATATATATAAAATATATATATCTGTTAATGGAATTCATGCTGTAGCGGTACGTGTTTAGGATAAAACAGTGACATTAGGATTTACTTCCTCAAATGATTTCCAAGAAGCAGGCAATTCAGAATACACTTATATGAATTGCTTTGTTTAATAGGTTTGTATTTAATGTGCACACGTTCTCATTTGCACTGGTTGTTTAGCATTTATTTTTTAACCTGTTTTGGCATAAGACATCATTGCAAGAAAGAAAGCCAAAGCATGATTAAAAAACATTGCCACTGGTTATTAATTGTTTGCCATTAAAATATGATCATATGCAGAGCACATAAAAAAAAATATTTGGGTGAAAACTATCAAAGAATCTGGCAACCTTTATATTAACTGCCCTCTGGGGCACTATGGCCTCTATAAGTACCTGTTGCAGTTTGCATTCCTGACCACTAGGTGCCATAATAACACTATCGAGCCAAGTGGGGCAGGGAATGCCTTTCTTTTGATTGTGATACAGCTAAACGAAGACCAAATCAATAGTACAATTATTTGTCAAATCGAACCATTGAAAATTGATTGATTGGTTATCTGTAATTCAGCATAAATAAAATTCATGGACTGTGAATGATTTGCTGAAAAATTGAGGTACATTGTTCCCTTATGGATGCACTGCCATTGCCTTTGTAATATATGATGATCAAACCCTAATGCTTCCATGTATCCTGGCACTTGCTAAGTTTGAAAAACACTGTAAATGCATGCTTGATTTTTGCAAAACTAATTATACATGTGTAGGACATTACTTTATCGGTTCTGTATTTAGCTGCATCTATGGCATTCTTACCAAACAGGTCCTTGGGGAACTCCAAACAGTCCACATTTTTTTCTTTCCCAGCTTCCGGCACAGCTGTATTTAGTGTTTGTAATTGTGTGGTGGACTAAGAAGAGTTCTCACATAGTACAATTTTGGCATTTTGTTTTATAAATAGTTATAATATTAGAGTTCCTGAATTTAAATTGGTGTCTTCTTTGCCTCTTTATCAGTTACAAGTAGTTCTATAGTGCACTTTATAGTACATTTTAAAGGTACCTTATCAACAGCATCTGAACACAAATTGAATTAATATAGTAAGTAGCTATCCAACAACATCAAAGCTCTGTGTTCTTTGTGTGAGGAAGTAACACCTAGCTAGCAATGTATTAAGACACTTTGTGAGGAAGTCACACTCAGACAGCAATGTTTTAGGCATCTTTACACTAACTATGTCTGTTAGACATGCTCCATATAGAGCAGTCTCTCAAAACAGATACAAAGCAAAGTTTAAGTAGTCTAAATATTAATTCCTGTTTTTGCTCAAATATTTATGTTTTAGACTGTTTTGCAAGTCTTAAGCTTTCCCAGGCTAGTATAGAATTGCTTGGTTTTTTAGGGCTTGATAGTCAAGTGAAAACAAACCCAATTCTAATTGTTGAAGCAACTTGTCTTGGTCTTTAAACAGCTGACGGGATGCATCCAGTGTTGCTCCTGCTGATTTATAAACAAGCAGCTTCAGCATAAGATAGGATCTGATGTATTGGGAGCTGGAAAAGGTGAATTGTGAGAACACTTGATAACAGTTCTGTCTTTGCTTACATTTGGGAATTTCAGATTTGAACAAATGTTATACTTCATGTAAGACTTATATTAAAATTTAATTTTGTTGCTTATTGTTGAAACATACTGCTTGGACAATGTGTGTAAAAGAAAAACCTTGAACACAAACATGTGAATATTAGTAAAGCATTAAACAAACCCATACTTAAGGCTATTGTTATCATCTAACTAATTTTACCTACTGTTAAATGTACTGCTGGAGACTCTCTCAAAGTGAAGCACAAGTGTGCAATATTATATTACACAAGCCCATCTCTATATTTGTTCCAGGTGTTCAGGAAGCAGATATCCTGTCAACAAGTATTATTGTGATTATAGACTCAGCAAACATACAACACACAGCATGATCCTGTTGACGCATCAGTCATCTGCGGGACCATAATACACAGCTTAGATGTTATATTTGTGTTGGTTGGTTTGAGGCAATATAGTAAAAAGTGCAAAATGTTGAAACTTTGCACAAATGACTTACTAGAGATGCAAGAAAACTGTGTGTACTTTCAAACTTTTTTATTTTGCAATATGTACATGGAAAATATAAAGCCACTCTTACTGATCCTAGATTCACGTGTTCTTGTAATGTCAACTGTAAGAATAAGTTGGCAAAGAACCAATTGACACACGTATAATTCTTTATTGTATCATTATTGCCTCCACAGTCTCGTTATCACTGAGCACTGGTCTGTGTGCCTATTGTCTGTTACAAAATAAAAGACAATAGGCACACAGACATTTACCCTGTTCATAAGGTATAGCCTATCTGCCTAGTAACATGTTGTTTGGAGGTGGTAGGAAGCCAGTGAACACACACAGTCTGAGCTTAAGATCGAACCAGAGAAATGTGGGGCAGCAATAATACCAACTGTACCACCATGCCATTCTAATGTGCAAATAAGTGCACATTTTTTTTGTTTTTACCTGAAGCAAACTCAGTATATAAGTGAGAGTATATAATAAAAAGACATATTACACATTTCTTCATAGAAATGTTTGCATGTGACTCATTTTCATGTGACTACCACCAGCATGACTAGAAAAAGTCTTAAGCAGTATCTTTGAGATGCCTTAAACAAAGGCTTGATCATGAGCCCTCCTAAATAAATGAATAAATAAAAATAGAAATAAATAAAATGTGACTACTTGAGCCACTTTATAAGATCATTTGATTAAATACTATTTCGTCTATATAGATAATATAGTTTTGATTTATTTTTATCAGCACCTGTTTATGCATAATCGAAAATAGTTAGATAACAGTGAGATGCTGACCTCTAGTGGACATTTAATGTTATGGAACATCCACAAAACAAGTTACTACCTGACCTTACTAATGCATTGGTACTATAAACATCCTAGAGACTATAAAGAGTCTCCTTGTTCTCTCACTAGAGATGCCATTGGGTACACCCTTATCCAGAGCGGCTTTGTTCTGAAGACTTTCCCAGGAAGAAGTGTACATGTTATCTTTGATCACAGGAATTTTAAATCAAAATTCAAATTTATCAGCCAAAATCTGAAGTTTTTTGTGTAAGAATAAATGAAATGATTTGATAAAACTGATGAGGGACCATCCTGTGATAGGCTTACTAAAATGTCAGAAGAACAAGACTACTAGCTTTATACTTTACTATACCATACTCACATTTTACAAATAGTAATAGCTTTTACATTGCAATCATTCAAATTCTTTAAAGTGGCCATTTCCATCTAAGTTTATATCCCAAACCTCCTCTACAATGTTTTATTCAAGATCACTCACTGTTCAATATCTGGCCTTGCCACTGTTTTTAAGTGATATCTTGTAGCAGTAGATCTCTATGTTTAAATGTGTTTTAAAGGGTTTTCAGGCCTAAAATCTGTTTTTATTCTTAGATTAAATGATGCATAGTCCTTTTGATCTGTGAATAAGTTGTGCCACAACACTGTTGTCAGAGATGCTGTTATACAAAATGTACACAAGCAGTGATTGTGGTATAAAATTATTATTTAATCTTTTTTTTTTTAAGGGTTTAAATAAAATACTATTAAATTGTTGATCAAGATGTTTAGCCTTGAGTTGGTAATGGCAGATTTGTGGCAAATATTCCACACAGTAAAAAAAAACATTCACATAGAATGACCAGGAAAAATTACCCAAATAACGAATATATACTGATTTTTTATATTATATATATATATATATATATATATATATATATATATATATATATATATATATATATATATATATATATATATATATATACACATACATACACACACACCATTTTTTTTAATTATTATTATTTAAACATGTATTTGTAAAAAATAAAAAATTCCCACCAGATTATTTGAGTTCATACCAGCTTTATCCAACAAAAGGTAATTAGAAAGTAGTCAATTTTTTATTCAGTTTTCATTATTTTATACTCTATATTTCTTCTACCATTCCTGTACCACTTTTTCTGAAACAAACTGGCCATGTGGCTCCTTTGCTCCTTCTTGCAACATTGCCAGGTACACTGGAGTTTCAGCACCTTCCTCTGGGCTTTTGGGGGCTTTTGGACCAGCCATGTCTGTTCTAACCCAACCTGGGCAACAGGCATTGAGGAGGATGCCATCACCAGCTCTAGTTTCATTAAGAACATGTGCCTGGATCCTTGAAAGGACAGTTACACCAATCTAAAACAACAACAACAAAAAAAAAAGTCACTTTTTCCTTGTTATGCTAAATTAACCATTTTGGACCTACATAAAAGCCTTCTTAAGCTTTACATAACTCTTTTAAAACGATTATAGAAAAAAGATCTCTCAGCTCAGTTTGGACGCTCTACAAAAATATTGCCTTCAACCGACAATGCATATCTTTGATTCTCTTGGTCAACTCAGTGTTGAACTGTTTACTGATAGCAATTAAATCATGCTAGAGCTTGACTAGGTATGGGTGGCAGTTAAATGTTTCCTTGGGTAGACCAAACTACAGCACTACATTTAGAGGAAAAGCACACTAGGACTCTATTCAGATGGACTAAATGCAAAATACAGCATGTCAAAGCATAGAGCAAAGCAACAGACTACTATAAAAAATGTTAATTATTATTATTTAAGGCCATTTTCATATTTAGGGTTAATATAAGAATCATAAAATGATTAGAAAATATTAGGTAGCTAAATGTCTTGAATGGATTTATTGGTATTGTGTTATTATTCACATTATAAATCTTTTTCTACATAATCATTGAACAGTACCTTGGAGGTACCATACGCAGAGTTTGGCCAGCCCTGAGCCTCATGAGTTCCACTTTGTGCAGCAGTAACAAACTCCCCCATCATTAAACAGAGCTCTTCCTCCGATATATTGGTTCTTCTCAACCTAACACAAACAGTATATCATTATACATCAGTAAATCAAAGGCAGTTATTGATAGAAACAAATAAAATCACTATTTCTGTATTAGAAAGCAGCCATAAACATAAAAATGCTGTACAATTTCAGTGGATCTGATATTATGTAGGTTTTTTCCTAAAAGTGGGCAGTGGTAATTGGATGGTTCTGTTTTGTGATTGGATGGGCCACTCCACCGTCTGATTCCTACTGGCCTCTACATTTCTTCTCTTAAAGTCTTCTTTGAAGGGTGGAGGGTGGAGTACTTCTCTCCTGCCATGTCATTGGTGGTTTGTGTTCTTCTTTAGAGAGCTCTTTTTTTTTTGTCACCAACTGTTGCTATTTTTTTCTCCACCCTGTCTGATGTTTGTGTTTTCTTCTGTATAAAACCTGCTGAGTCATGTTAGATCAAAATCAAAGGAGTTTCGTCTGAACGCATTCTTTAGTGGAAAGGATAAATCTTGAGAAATATCTGAACAAAAGGGTTGCAAATGTCAAATTACTCAGATTTAAACAGTGACCAACAAACGGCACATATTCTTTTTGGGTATTTAATATTTTATTTAATCATTTAGTTTGAATTATTTCTGGAGAAAGCCTGGATTATTCCAGTTATCAATTAAAATAAAAACAATAGAACTTCAAAGTAATCTCTGATCTTTGGACCCAGCTTTTTGTAGGCTTTTTAAGTTGTTGGTTCGGATAAATTCATGCATAATATGACCACGAATAAATGAATATAAACATGAGGAAATAGCAAGTTTTAAAAAAGAATAAATGATGAGTGTGGGTTTTAGGTTTCATACTTTGCCTGGAGTTCTGGGCTGCATTTATCCAGACATTGTTTGCTGACAAAGCTGGACACGTTGACCACACGAGCGTTGGACCTCAGTAGCGGGAACAGGGCATGACACACCCACAGAGTTCCCCAAAAGTTGGTGCGCATGGTGACTTCAGCCTGTTCCCCAAAAGGCTCAGTGGCATTAACTAATAAACAAAGATAAGAAGTGGTGTATTTTTTTTTGCAGGTCAACAATTGTGCACGTGCATTTTTTTAAAAATTACAACTACATGAAAAACATTTCAGGTGTGAATGAACCTTTGTAAGCGATTCCCGCGTTGTTGATGAGCACGTCCAGACCTCCATATTTCTCCTTCAAAAACTTTGCAAGCACCTGGTTGCTGCCTTGGTCACAAATATCAAGTCGATGGAAGACGACATTTTTGAAACCCTCAGCTTTCACAAGTTCCACTGCCTCCTTTCCCAGTGCTTCACTGCGAGCAGTGAGGAGAACATCTCCACTATAACCAGCTTTACAAAGTCCTTTCACTATGGCCAGTCCGATGCCTTTGTTGGCTCCGGTGACTACAGCGACCTTCATAGACATGTTCCACCCTGTACAATTACACTGAGGTTCACTAAGCGACCCAGTGCCTACCTTCCTCTCAGCCTGCTTTCTGCCCAGCCTTCTCTAGGGTGCAGTGTAATTTGAGCCGACCGTGTGCCGTCTAGGAATTGACTCATAGCTTTGAACCGAATCCTGAGAACCGACTTAGTGTTTGTGAACAATTTCCTGTATTCCTGCATACGCTACATTTATGTATTGACAAAACTCATCAAACACAAGCTTTTAGCTCAACTCATTTATGCTGGTTGGGAAACACATTTGTGTGAGATTTGTGGCAACATTTTCAATCACCTCATATAAAACAACAGTAGAACGATTTTCTTTCTGTCTGTTTATTACTTCATTTATGGAACTTTTGTGATCTGAACCATCTAGCATCTACTAGGGTAGAAAACAGCATACAAATAAACAATAGATGCTATTTACCCATGTCAGATTTTATTCAGGATCATCACCATAGGGGGATAATAAAGTGCTTAGAAATTAGAAATACAGTAACACGAATGGCCCAAATAAGACAAATGTAATCATCATATACAACCCCAATTAAAAAACAGTTTGGACACTGTGTAAAATGTAAATTAAAACAGAATGCAATGATTTGCAAATCTCATAAATTCATGTTTTAATCACAACAGAAGATACAAAACATATCAAATGTTCAAACTAAGAAAAATTTAAAAGAAAAAAAAATAGTTAATTTTTGGATTTGATGGCTGCAAAAAGTCTTAAAAAAAAAAAAAGTCTGGAGAAAGTGTTATTAAAATTAAACAGTTGGAAAAACACTTTGCAACTAATTAGTTAATTGGAAACAGGTCAGTAAGATCAGTAAGAGAGTCAGAGTTTTAGAAGTAAATGTGAAAAACTGCATATACAAATTGTCAAACAATTTACAATGTTCCTCAACATAAAATTGTAGACTTTACTATTTATTTTTGAAATATATCATCTACAGTACATCATTTCATCAAAAGATTCAGAGAATCTGGGGAAATCTCTGTGCGCAAGGGACAAGGCTAAAAAATGGCACGGCATTAACAATTTAGGAAAATCACTGTGTGTGAACACAGTTTGACATGCAATCCAAAAATGCAAGTGAAAGCTCTATCATGGAAAGAAGAAGCCATATATGAACATGAAACCCAGAAACACTGCCATCTTCAATAGGCCAAAGCTCATGTAAAATGGACTGTGGCAAAGTGGAAAACTGTTATGTTGAATCAAAATTTTACATTCTTTTTGCCAACTATGGGCATCTTTGATGTTACGGGGTGTATTAGTGCCTGTGGAATGGGAATCTTTTAGATCTGGAAAGACATCATCAGTGCTGAAAGATATATCCAGGGCAATGCTAATCTGCATATTGCAGCTATGATAACAGCATGGCCTTTCACCAATTGAAAATATTTGGCACATCTTGAAACAAAAAATACGGCAACGAATACCCAGGACTTAGAATCCTATATCGAGCAGAATTGGGACAACTTTCCCCTCCCAAAACTCTAGCAGTTTCCTGAGTTTCCAAACATTTACAAACTGTTTTTGGAAGATGAGGGTATGCTACACCGTGGTAAACATGGGCCTGTCCTAACTCAAAAAATTTGCTGCCATTCATTTAAAATTTATTTATTTTATAATAATTTTTTTGTTTTACATTTGTACATTTCTTCAGTTTAAACATTCCATATGTTTACTATGTTCTATTGTGAATAAAACATGGGTTTATGAGATTTGCAAATCATTGCATTGTTTTTTGTACATTATAAACAGCATCCCAACTGGAATTGAGGTTGTAATAAAATGAGAGTTAATTGAGATTAAATCAGCTTTACTTATTAATGAATCACTTTTAATTAGGGCTGTCAAAAATGTATGCGTTAGTAACGTGTTAATGCAAATTCATTTTAACGGCACAAATTTTAGAAATGCGTGATTACTGCGATGTGCATTTCTATTTGACTAATTTAATAAAAAATATAAATAAATATATAAGAAGCAAAATCAAAACCTTTAATGCAACACACATTTATTTGCAACATCCTTTCTTTATACAGATATTTTTTTAAAAATTCCATTAAAAGAAAATATTTGTAATCATTAACCATTTGTTTTACTGATATTCCAAGTCTCAGATCAAGCACCAAATCCACCATGGTGCACACAACCGCCAATTAAATAAGTCCGTGTGGAAATGTAGCAAAAGTACCTTTTGGTTCCCTGATGATTTATGTAATTTAAAAACACCATAATTACTTTTAAATATTTACAAAAATATTTTGTCTTCATGTTCTATGTTGAGTATGATTTCAATAATAATAAACATACATTTGCATAAAGCATCCATATCTGTCGAAGCCCATGTTGATTAGGGTATTAAAAACTTAAAATCTATTTATTTAAGGTACATTTAGAATATATAAATGTGCGATTAAGATGCGTTTAATCCTGAGTTCACTCGTGACAATCATGCGATTAATCGTGATTAAATATTTTACTTGATTGACAGCCCTACTTTCATATATTTTATTTGTTTTTTTATTTATACTTTACATTTCTTTTACCATTCCTGCACTGTTTTGTCCCAAACCAACTGTCCATGTGGCTCCTTTGCTCCTTGTGGCAACATTGCCAGGTACACCGGCGTTTCTGCTCCTTCCTCTGGGCTCTTAGGGGCATTTTGACCAGCCATGTCTGTTCTAACCCAACCTGGGCAACAGGCATTGAGGAGAATGCCATCAGCAGATCTGGTTTCATTAAGAACCCGTGCTTGGATTCTTGAAAGAACAGTTACACCAATCTAAAAAAGATCAAAAGCAAACAGTCACTTTTCACCCTGTTTTGCTGCATTAAAGATTTCATATCTTCATTAAAAGGTCCTCAGCTTCACACAAATGTGTTCAGAACGATTAGAAAAAAAGAAACAAAAACAGCACAGATTTAGAATAAGTAAAGCATAAGCACAACAGGGCTCTATATATTCAGATAGACTAAGCACAGCGTATATGAGAGCACAACAGACTACTGTAGAATACATAAAGCAATATTTGTCTAAAAAAAAAAAGGTTTTATCTGAGCACTCTTTACTGATAAATGTGCACACACAGGTCATGTTATCTCGGTCATGTCAACCTTTAATCTAACAAAAAAAAAAAAAAACATGACTATGCAGGTTAGGTAAACAGTTACCATTATTTGAGGCAATATTCACTCTTAAATAACTGTAAGAGTTATTATATGATAAGAATATTATTTTGCTATATGTTTAGAATTAATTATTTATGTTGTGCTGACTTTGCTTTTTGAATTGCATTATACCATGTTGTCCAACAAAATCATTTTGATTACTTAACTTTAGCTAGATGATAGTATCAAATGATCCACATTGTAAATAAAAATTTAGCTTGCAAACAGCACCTTGGTGGTACTATAAACAATGTTTGTCCAGCCTTTAGCCTGATGAGTTCCACTCTGTGCAGCAGTAACAAACTCCCCCATCATTAAGCAGAGCTCCTCCTCTGACATATCTGTTCTTCTCAACCTGAGACATAACAAAATTATATATGTGTATTTAAAGGGGGTTATTATCATACAAATGCCATAATATTCTCTCTCTCTCTCTCTCTCTCTCTCTCTCTCTCTCTCTCTCTCTCTCTATATATATATATATATATATATATATATATATATATATATATATACAGTACAGACCAAAGTTTGGACACACCTTCTCATTCAAAGAGTTTTCTTTATTTTCATGACTATGAAAATTGTAGAGTCACACTGAAGGCATCAAAACTATGAATTAACACGTGGTATTATATACATAACAAAAAAGTGTGAAACAACTGAAAATATGTCATATTGTAGGTTCTTCAAAGTAGCCACCTTTTGCTTAGATTACTGCTTTGCACACTCTTGGCATTCTCTTGATGCCTACTTTGAAGAACCTACAATATGACATATTTTCAGTTCACTTTTTTGTTATGTATATAATTCCACATGTGTTAATTCATAGTTTTGATGCCTTCAGTGTGAATCTACAATTTTCAAAGTCATGAAAATAAAGAAAACTCTTTGAATGAGCAGGTGTGTCCAAACTTTTGGTCTGTACTGTATATATATATATATCTTTTGGTCTGTACTGTATATATAATATATATACAGTACAGACCAAAAGTTTGGACACACAAGGTGTGTTAAAGAGTTTTAATGATCTGACTTTGGACCACACTGTGTGTATTTTAAGTTGTTGGCTTTTTAAGAGTGTATGATGAGTAAAGGCTTTAGTTTTTATACTTTGCCTGGAGTTCTGGGCTGCATTTATCCAGACATTGTTTGCTGACAAAGCTGGACACGTTGACCACACGAGCATTGGACCTCAGTAGCGGGAACAGGGCATGACACACCCACAGAGTTCCCCAAAAGTTGGTGCGCATGGTGACTTCAGCCTGTTCCCCAAAAGGCTCAGTGGCATCAACTAATAAACAGAGACAGGAAGAGATTGTGTTTTTTTTGCTGGTCAACTATTGTGCACGTGCACTGCTGTAATTGTACAAAAACATTTCAGGTGCATTAGTTATGAGTGTGAATGAACCTTTGTAAGCGATTCCCGCGTTGTTGATGAGCACGTCCAGACCTCCATATTTCTCCTTCAAAAACTTTGCAAGCACCTTGCAGCTGCCTTGGTCACAAATATCCAGTTGATGAAAGACGACATTTTTGAAACCCTCAGCTTTCACAAGCTCCACTGCCTCCTTTCCCAGTGCTTCACTGCGAGCAGTGAGGAGAACATCTCCACTATAACCAGCTTTACAAAGTCCTTTCACTATGGCCAGTCCGATGCCTTTGTTAGCTCCGGTGACTACAGCGACCTTCATAGACATGTTTCACCCAGTACAATTACACTGAACAACTCGACTTAACGGAGGAACCAGTAGTCAGGGTGCAGTGTCATTTGATTCGACCGTATGCTGTCCAGGAATGAGTCAACTCTT
This sequence comes from Silurus meridionalis, assembly GCF_014805685.1. Classification (NCBI taxonomy): domain Eukaryota; kingdom Metazoa; phylum Chordata; class Actinopteri; order Siluriformes; family Siluridae; genus Silurus; species Silurus meridionalis. The sequence continues at coordinate 14,212,237 of NC_060898.1, forward strand.
TGAAGCTGTGAACCGACTCATATACAATACCGGTCGGAAGTTTGTGAAACCTTTCCTACGTTTTATTTGTTGTATTTCTGTATTTAATCGAATAGAACTTCATAAATACACAATAAGACAATATAAAAAAACCCCAAACATTTAAACACTATATTTTACATTTATTTATCTAACAAAGTGCAATTCCACACAGTTCTTCAACTGATTGATTCCAGAGATTCCTTGCAAGATTTTTTTTTTTTTTAAGGTTCAACATTTATATCAACATTTCTGTTGAATTTCTATTAGGGTCTGATGTGGACCTCCGAAATTTAATTCCAAAATGTTCATATTTGATTGCTTTAACCATGGTTAGAAATGAGGTTTGTATGCAGTGAATACAGTATGTTCACACTTTTCACGTTTACGTAAACAGTTCTATTAGAATGAATCTAGAAAAAATACTTCCAAAGGCAAACTATCCTGCGTAGTATAATGTGATTAAACAACTTAACCATGGATAGACACACAATATTCATTTCTTATTGTGCTGTCCCAAATCATCTAACTTCGGTGAAAAACAATCAGAATTAGCATAATTACAGCACTGTGTAGGTGAATTCACCTGGAAAAAATAAAGTACTGTATTTTATTCTGATCTATGAACAGCCTCACAGTTTAGTGTGGCTGCATAGGTTTAGGGTTTAACTTTGATCAAAGTGCAAACTGGGAGAACTCCTCCCCTCCCAGACAGAAAAAGTGCAAAGTCATGCCAAGTAAACAAAAAAAAAACTTTTGTTGAAATTACAAAGCACTACATTAAAGTTTTTTAATGTAACTATTTCCACTGTTCTTTTTTAATTCTTTTTAAATCATAGAATTAAATGTATAGAAAGTGCACTATATTATACATATAAGCTATGCCAATATGTGTAAAATAGACAGTTGGCAGTGCACAAAATTTTATTCTGTTTTACTGTGTGTGTATACATGTTGGCTACTGCTGAATGCTGGTATGTTTGGAATGAGTGTGAAACAAGAGAGCTGTACTGTATGAGTACTGAAGCTGGACATAGAGTGATCCAGTTTTCAAAAAGCTGTGCTGTTTGAATAGACAGTTCTTCCATTTAGCCTACATGTATGACTACCACAGTAACCTGTGCATTCCTATCTACAAGGTTTTATAGTAACCACCTGGGCTTCACTCTAAAGATGTTGCTCCTCTTCAGGATAAAGCAATTTTGTCTCAACTGCCCTGACTGCCATAATCGAGTATCTGTGCATAACTATATAACCACAACAATTTAAACAAATAACACTGACTTAGACTTTATATCAAGAAAATGTTTAACAGACATCATATTGTGTTGACTATTTAAATCTTTATAACTTGATATTATTTTTTGAAAATTCAGATTATGATTTTGAAAGGATCCATTTGTTTATATCTGTATATTGGTTAATGGTGCCTTAAAAATTCCACCCCTGCTTTTACTTGTCTCTGACATTGAGTGTCAAACAGTGTTTGACTTAATGTCAGGAGTTTGAGAATTCAAATTTTGATGATACCATCTGCTGCTTTCCTCTATGTATATTAAACCAGCATGAGCATATGAAAATGGTTCATATAGCAGCTTTAAAAAAGGCCCTGGTGTAGCTGTAGATCTGAACATTATTTAAAGCCCCCTGATCTGTATCTGAATGTTTTTTGCATTGTGCAACAGCTGCATGATTGACTAATTGGATCAATTGCATGAACGAGCAAATGTTTCTAATAAAATGGTTGCATGTGCATCATGCCGATGGATCATTTGTGCATTTTGTGTTATATTCAACAAGGACAGCCTTCTTCTTCCTGAATTCAATTATAATTATCTCTTTAATTTAAATGCAAAATATAAAATTTTCAAAACAAATTGTTTAATGGGTTTTTTTAATAGGTTTTATAACAATTTTGTTTAATGCTACAATAAATGAAACTACTTTATTAATTATCACTCACTGTACACATGAGGTCTTTGCTTTGGGTGTACTGTGTGTTTTTTCACTGTCCCTATGGAAAATTATTACAGAAAGTTTATTTACAGGATTTTCATTACCTTTAGGAATCAATTAAATTTTTCTGTGGTTTTTATCCTTAAGAAACCAATTAGAAGGCTCATGCTACTCTTTAGAGAGCAGATAACATAAAATCAGTTCTGTTTCAAATAACAGGTGTGCACCTCTGGAGATGCTTAGTTATTCCTGCAATTAAATTGAATCTAATTAAGTATATTTCGACATTGTAAAGTAAATAAGATAAACAGTTTTTAACCTGCTCATGACCACAGACCACAGAGTTCACTGTTTGATAAAGCATTTTATTGATATCAGGGCATTCTATTGAAATATTTATGAAATTTGATTTTAAGCTTTTTTTCAATTAATTAAGTTTAAAAAATTAGGTTACAAAAATCTTTGCAATGTGCAAAATAAAGTAAACAATCTTTAAATACGCATAAATATGTACATATGCTTGATTTTAAGTGTAAGTCAAATAAAGAAATTCGGAACGTAAGGAAGCACTTACGATAGTATAGATACTAAAGTAACATTTTAATCTGTCATTTTTAGAAAAAGAAAAAATAATAAAAATTATAAAAACCTTTTTGCAATTACAATTGGAATGACAAATGTATCCATTAATTAATTAATTTTATTAATTTTATTTCAAACCTTGGTATAATAGACTTTTTATTTCTTGTTTTTAAAAGCCTTAAAAAACCCTTTTAATCAAAGGTAGATTTTATTATCTATTATTTTATACAAAGTCCCAAAAATATTTAAGTGTGCTATTGGTCACAGAGATAAAATAGTTTTACCAGTGTATAAAAAGAAATTAGTGCATTTAATTTAATAATGTTGCTTTCTGGTGATCAGAATTGACCTTATTTACTCTAAGAAGTTTAATTAACTGTTCTCGTATTTCCTTAGTCCTGATTCCGTAGACCAATGGGTTGCAGATACCAGGGATAAGTAGATATGAGAGACTGATAAGGACACGTAAATCAGATGTAAGGCCTGATGGAATTCTGTAGGCCAGGAAGGCCACCATGGAGCTAAAGTAAGTAACAGAGATAACTATCAAGTGGGTAGTACAAGTAGAGATAGCTTTGCTGCGTGACTCTCCTGCAGCTGATCTGAAAATTACAAAGAATATGGCAATGTAGGAAATTGCAATGCCAATGCAGTCAATAGTTGGCACGCAGAAACCTATCAGACCAGCTAAATAGTTCTTTGTGGTGTCTTCACAGGGGCTTGCCAAGGTGACCACAAGCTGATGTTCACAATGAACATGATAAAGAACATTAGAGGAACAAAACCTTAGTGTTCCAACCAAAGCAACCATGGCTGTTATAATGAATGTATTACGAATTACAATTATACCTGTAGCAATTATACAATTAGTAAAACTCATGAAATCGTTGTAACGTAATGGCAGGCATATAGCAAAGTAGCGATCTACAGCCATTCCAAACAAGATTGTGGACTGAAAACTACAGACATAGTGAACAATAAACATCTGGAGTAGACATAATTCTCGAGGCCAAACATTGATCCCTGATACTAAACTAAATAACAATCGTGGAATAATACAGCATGGCACACATATATCCACACATGCTATGAAACATATCAGCATATACATTGGAGAATGAAGTGTCCTCTGTCGTGTGATGACAAAGACAAGGGCAACATTAGTGCCCACTGCAAAGATGAACATTATAAAAAATGGAATGAAAAGAAGTTTTCTGTATTCGTTTAAAGAGGTAAATCCAATTAGATAAAATTCAGTGTGGCTAAAATTCTTTGATTGTCCAAATTCCATTGTGATCCAGGTATGTGATCCAAAAATGGAGGCAAACCACCAAAATATCTGAAATAGATGAATAAACCAAAATTTGTTTAAAAAAGCAATTTGTTTATCCTGTGTTTAAATATGGGGTCAGTTGCATTTTTTAAATGAAATTTTTACATAAATCAGCACAATCTTTATCTTTATCTGTCTAAGAGAAATATATTCAGCTTGAATTTATCCATGCTGGGGAAGGCAGCTAGTCTACTGAGGAATAAAGTATAAGTAGATTAAATACCATATAAACCATACAAATAAGACAGTTTAAAGATGTAGATCAAACGTCCGCTATAAAGGAATTAGTGTAAGACCTTGTTGAAGCTGTAAAATGTCAAGAGATGCAGTAAAGGGGGCACAATTACAAGTCATATGGGATGCAAAAATCTGCCACAAGCATGTTGCAGTGTTACAGTAAAATGGACTAAACAAGTACATGAGCAAATAGTAATGTTTAGATCTTCCCAGTGTTCCAAAAAGAAATCTACATAAGCAAGTCAGTTAAACAATATAAAAAGAAAGCAGAAATTGTACATCAATACATCAGAATCAATCAGAGTTCTTCAGAGAGACGACCAAATATACAGCAGCTCAGTCTGTAGAATCTAAAAGAGAGAACGAGTTGTGTTATCTACAGAACAATGGTATTAACAATAATATTGGGACAAAAAATTAAAGCAGGTCTTGAGGAAAAACAGTATCTTGCATGGAAATGTAAATGATACAAAGTGATGTTAATGCTCAGAGCTGATGAAGAAAATCTTTGCCTGTGTGTCAGCAGGAATTGGTTAAATATCAAGTGAAAAGAAAACAAGAAAAGCAAGGAGGCAGGAGGACTGTCTCTAGGTTATAAGAAAATAAAACAATTAATAGAGACAATAATAACATTGAATTTAAATGAAAAAAAAATGAAGTCATTTATGAAAGAGAAGCCTGTGCTTATACCTCTGTCAGTTTCTCTAGTGTGAGGAAATAGAAAATCAGTAAAAGCAATATTTTGACAAGAGAAAATTAGCAAAGGTGATACCTAGTCAAGAAGCAGAAGTTCAGAGTTGGGCAGGGTTAAAACAACATTCTGTGTCTTGCTCTATCAGTTTATATCTTCCCACCAATATCTGGAGCAAAATCTTTTAAACAAGATTTCAAACTCCCAAAACACAGTCAGGTCTGGATAATAGCATTCTTGTGTAGTCTTTTAATTGGAACAAAAAGTAATGACCTTTGCTCCTGTGTGAATTAGTTCTTGTGCACACATGAACTGAGGGGATTTATTTTCCTAAACAACACTGCACATTTAAATAAATAGAATATTGTACATTGAAATACATTAAATTATTTTTTGTTATGAGCATTCACAGTATATGGGAATGTATTGTAAAGACCCACACCTGTCTTTAAAATTCTGTTTTCCCCTGGTTTAATTTAGGAGCTTCTTATCAGGAATGTAATGGTGTCGTGATTATGCAGAGTCTACTTTTTACACAAGCAATTTCTGTGAAACGTTTCAGGTTTGTTTGTTTGAGAACATATCTCATGTTCATGGTAATTACCACTTGTATATACAGCCATAGGCGAAAGTATTGAGAATGACACATTCACTTGCACAAAGTTTTTAGGATGTCAATTTGCCTATACTCCAGAAAGTTATGAAGAGTGTTCAGATGAATTGCAGTTAATTCCCTCTTTGCCATGAAAATTAACTAAATAACTAACTAACTAACTAAATAAATAAAACATTTTTAATGCATTTCAGCCAGCCACAAAATGACCAGCTGGCATATTGTCATGGATTCTCTCTTTTAGAGTGTTGAAGAGGACATAGTTGGAGATTGTTCTGTCATGCAGATTCAGTTAGAATAACAGACTGGAAGCTTTAAAGAATGGTGGTGCTTGAAATTATTGTTTTTCCTATGTTAACCTTGGTAACCTGCAAGAAAAATCAACCAGTCATCATTGCTTTGCACAAAAAGGGATTCACAGGCAAGGATATTGCTGTTAGTAAGATTGCACCTAAAGCAACCATATATCAGATTATCAAGAACTTCAAGGAAAGAGTTTTAATTGTTTTGAAGATTACTTCCCCATACAATAAAAAAAATATATATTTTCAATGGACAGACCGAGCAGAAGATCCAAAAGCTGGGAAGGTACCTGAGGACCAGACGGCGATCAGGACCAGACGGAGTGGAGCCGGCTTCTTTCGTGGGCAGAATATGCGCAAAACTCCTTGTGTCAGGACGCTACAGGGCACACACTCTTCCAGTGCGTGCTCGGATTCCAGCCCCCCGCTATTAACATGGTCGGACGAACCTTCTCAGGTGCCCGTGGTGGACTACTGTTTTCGGGAGAGCGTCAGGGTCTGGGAGTCTGCGCACACTCAAACTGCGTCGGGCATTGAGGGAGACCCGAAGACATGCAGACTCACGGAGGCTGGAGGCCCCATCTTACCGGCCCGGGGATCTGGTATGGTTGTCCACCAGAGATCTACGGCTGCAGCTCCCTTGCTGGATGCTGAACCCCAGGTTCATTGGACCCTTTAAGATCAAGAGGCCGATCAACGAGGTTGCTTACAGACTGGAGCTACCTCCCCGATACCGGATTCATCCCACGTTCCACGTGTCGCTCCTAAAACCATACACCTCTTCGACCCTGCAACACCCGGGCGAGACGGCAGGTCCCCCGCTTCCGGAGATACTGGATCAGCCCTCGGTTTACTTAGTACGGGTACTCGCCGCCGGGGTAGGAGCCTGGAGTACTTAGTAGACTGGGAGGGTTATGGTCCAGAGGAACAGTCGTGGGTGGCCAGACAGGACATATTGGACCCGACGCTCCTGGAGGAGTTCCATACCGCCCATCCATGTCGTCCTGCGCCCCGGGATCAAGGCCGACCCAGGCGTCGGGTCAGGGCGTCAGGAGCCGCCCCTGAGGGAGGGAGTACTGTCAGGGTTCCACCAGCCACACCTTCTCCAAACGCACCTATCACTCCTAGCAGCTCACCATCATACTACATACCAACACCTGACACTCATCAGCTCACCTCCCTACTTAAGCTCCGCTCCCCTTCATGTCACTGTCCGTTCTACAGTTCACGCTAGAGAACATTCACAGACTATCATGCTTGAAATACTAACTTTCCCAGGATAGTGTGTATTCCACGAACTTAACCTTTCCATAGAATTACCTAAGCTTGCTGGACTTTCATGTACTCTATGGTTTGCCGTTTTACCTATTTTCTATCTGTTTCATTAAAACCTCGTTCTGCTGAACTTCGGTTTCCGGCGAGTTCTTCCGGCCTGACAATCTTATAGTTTAAATATCTGAAAGAAACTTTTTTATTTATTATCAACAGAGCCCAGTCATTAAGTACTGTGTGCAATATCAAAGTGATGCCTGAATAGATTGTCTGATCAAGAAGTTCACTTAATGTCACTGTTTAACCTGTTTTTGTTGAAGGTAACTGCATATGTCTTTTGTTGTTGTTGTTGTTGTTTTTTGTTTAATAATTTATTTATTTATTTATTCATTTTTACATAATTTAACAATTTCTCGTCAACACTGGTGTACAGTTAAAAGTTATTTACACACACCTTTTCCTTCAGTGGTTTTTCTTAATTTTTATTGTTCTCAAAATTGTACCATAATGCTGAAGTCATCCAAAATATTAGCCAAAATATAAAGAACACATACACTATGGAAATATGTAGTAAACAATGATCTTGCTCTTATCTTGACCTTAGTGGACCCTTTATGCCTATAGTCAATAATAGTCATACTGTATACTGATTTTCACATTTAGATTTAAACTACAAACACGAGCACACGTTTTATGACAAAATTATTTATTAGTGTGTCTAAAAGGTTTAGTTGCATATTTCACATACCAATATACTGTAGTTTTTATTTAAAATATTACATCACCAGATTTCATATTCCTTTGTGACAATTTCTTTATCACAACTTTATCACATTACTACATTTAATATATACAATAGTTCTGTTTTAAACCCACAAAAATAAAACTTTACACAAACTCAAAGTGATTCTTACACATATAATCACCAACAGAGTTCATGTGACATATACAAAAATGACCTTCTGTCATATATTATATAATATATCATATATTCAAGGCAAATTTTAACCCCTTAATTTTTAACATTTTAGGTCACTGATCTAGAATTTTTTGATTTAACTTTAATTATTTACAACAATATGCTCTGAATGCTCTGATTTGTTCACAAACAACAGGACCAGACAGTTCATTATTAATGTAAATACATGGTCTCATAATGTCATTGCTGTCAAGTGCTCTTTCAAATCCTGTAGGAATATGAACAGTCCTCATAAAGGTCAATGATATTTAGACAATACATCCTCGAACTAGCTTCTGCACTGTACAATTCCCAAATTTTCGACTGCATATAGGCAATGTTGGTCATCAGTGACACAAAGAAAGTAAAAACCTTAAAAAATACTTTGTTTCTTGTATTTATCTTTGTATATATTTGGCTGTGAATGACTTCTCTATTGACAACTTTCTTTCTTTCTTTCGGCTTCAACCATTAGGGGTCGCTACAGCGGATCATCCGTATACATGATCCGCATGTTCGATTTGGCACAACTATTCTGTTATAATACCTGCCAGTAGAGGGCATGGGTACATCTAGCAATGCATGCAATGCATTCATATCATTTTCAGACATTTTCCATTGCATAACCTTTTTTATTGCTGGTAGTTGGATATACCACATTACCTTATTTAAATGTTTAAAGAAAAAGGACAGTGTTTCCCAAACCACAAAGAAATGTTGCCCAAATGATTGTTGATGAGTATATAGACACAACCTTGACAGACACACAGGGAAGCTGAGAGATATGGAGGAGGAAAATGAAAACTTGAGGAATGACAATTAACAATTAATAACAATGCTGATTAGAGGCACTTGTTTTACTTATGGAGTGAATCATGCAATCAGCTATCACAATGTTTGGTAGTTTACATTGTTTTTACTGTCTTTGGACTTTACATTTTTTAATTATTACTGAACTGTCATTTTGTTTCAATAATATTTAATTTGTTAGGTAAAGTTGAGACAAAGAATTTACTAATTGGCAATTATATTAATTATTTGTAATTACATTTTTATCAAGTATATGACAAGAAAACTAAAACATATCTAATCTCTGTAACATTTAGTATTACATAGCTTCATAAAATGCACCATTAAAATTGCATTCATCAGCTTGCATGATTATATGTACACATCGAAAGTAGATGAGTAGGTAAATTGGAATAAGAGATTGTTTTATCATATCTTATTTTGTTGCCAGAGCTACCGAATATGATTAATGATGTAATGATGGCCCTGAAGTCTCAGTGTTCATCAACGTCATCAGGCAGCTCTGACTTGGAAAGTGGACAAGGTTTGCCACATTGTATTTCACAGCCCTCACCACAGCCCTCACCACAGCCCTCCCTTTAATTAAAGTATTATCCACAGAACAGGTAGAGTACTATTTATTAAGTCAATAAATATTGCAAACTTTTATATGAACCATTTGATAATTACCATCTATGTAAAACTTTTGCAGACCTTGGCAACACTGCATACTATATATTGTTTTCATACACTTCCTAAAAACAGGTTAGAATTTCTTCTGAATCTAATATATTCATGAGAACTCTGCCTCCTGTTTTCTGAGATCACTCCTAACAGCAGTGTACTTTCACTTCTTACACCACAATACCCCTGGTCTCACTGATTCTCACTAATTGTCTTGAATCATAGGACTATACAACCATCTTAGTTGTTGTCAAATGTTTACATGCATCAAATCTCAGTGACTAATCCCAGTCTCTTTCAGTAACTTTCAGAGTTTTTGTTCAATCATGTCTTCCCATATTTTGAAATACTGAAATCAGCGATCAGGGTCCTCATTTCATGTCACGTGTTATTAAATATTGAGACATAAACGTAAGACAAACATAAAGTAAAAACCTTGAACTAAATTGACTTTAAGCCCAGACCACAAGCTCACTCCAGAAAAAAACTGGAGCTCTTGTATTTCTTTTTTTAGTAATACTTTTGTTGGTGAAAGTTACATTATAAAATCTAATGGAGAATATCCTCCTAAGAGTGGAGGCTTTTACAGTAACAAGCGAGGACAAAGTCCAAATTAGCACCCACAGCTTTGGAATGGAATGTTTAACGACAGATAAGGATGTGATGCCCAAAAAAACTCTGATCAGATAGTGTAATTATATGCATTTTTTTTAAAACAGCTAACATTGTTTTTGGTGCTAACATTTTCTCAGTCTTCTCTGTGTTATTACAACGTTGACACTAAATGCATTCACTCATACAGTAGGAATAGTTTATAGTATATCTCAGAATAGTGTATTAGAATATTGTCTCAGAAAGATGTTGGGCCACTGAGTCACTGAGGTTGTAGTGGTAAAGGTTTTAGTGCATGTTATAAAGACTATAGAATTATACATAATAATAATAATAATAATAATAATAATAATAATAATAATAATACATTATTTTCATGAACCCATTCAATGAGCTTTGTCAAAAATATGTCTCATATACAGTGTGCAGTTACATTTGTATGTAAAAATGTTAAACTATTATTTATTTATTTATTTGTTTGTTTGTTACAGATTTGTCTAATTATTTCAAGATAACCTAACAACATTTAGATACTTTCAAATAGGCAATAACTCAATTAAACCAAAAGCTTTAGCAGATAATCACATGCATTAAAATAATTCCACAGAGCGATAGTATCATGTGTAAAAGTCCTGAAATTTTAGGATTACAAGTGTCTCGTAGAAGCATTTATGAACATTGTTTAAAGTTCTATACAAGCAAAATTGTATTAAATACATTTTTATTCCTATTATTCACTTTTCTATTATTATTTTTAAACAATGGAAGAACAATGGAGTCTCAATACACACACAAAAATAGAAAACAAAACAGAATTAAAGAAGCTTTTGTAATTGAAGCTTTTGCAGGTTTGTCTTATTTTTTCATGATAGCTATTTTGTTAACACAGGATATTTTCTTAATATGTTTCTTTATAACCTGACCACTGATACCATAAATAATTGGATTAAACAGAGGAGGAAACATCATAAAATATAGAGACATAAAAGTACGGAACACATATGGAAAATGCTTTGAACTAAATCGACTTTGTATTATTTCAAAAAATATTCCAACAAAATAATTTAAAACAGCAAGGAGATGAGGTGTACATGTCTGAATGGCTTTAGCTTTACATTCCTTAGAAGAAAATAAACAAACATACAAAATCTGTGCATAAGAGAATAAAATCATTATAGTCTGGGGAATCATGTAAACAGCCATTAGACCAAGTCCGAATATGCTGTGGACAGTGATGTCTGTGCACGATAGTTTCATGAGTTCAAAATTTACACAGTGTGTCTTATCTATAATTTCTGCACAAAAGGTTAAGCGTATTGTAAATGACTCGTATACCAGAAAAGTGGCGAATGGATAAACCCATGCAAAAATTATAAATGCCTGAAGCTTTTTTGTTGACATCATGTCATGATAGTGAAGTGGGTAACAAATTGCAGCATAACGGTCATAGCTCATAAAGGCCAAAATATTTAGCTCAATAATATTATAAGTGTGTAAACAGAAGATTTGTATGAGACAGTTTGTTAAAGATATCCTATGCCTCTCAGTAGTGAGATTAAATAAAAGGTGAGGAATCAAACTTGTGCTGCCAAAAATGCCATTGCATGACAGATTGAGTACAAAGATATACATTGGATTATGCAATGTTTTTTCAGAATAAATAATGGCAATCAGAAGCGAGTTTAGCAAAAAAATTGCAACATAGAGTAGGAGAAAAATGAAAAAGAACAAAGGCTTCTGCTGGTCCATTATAAAGTAGCCATCCAGAATGAATGAGGTAATGCTTGATATATTTTCCATGAAGATTTACAGATTTGCTGCAGATAAAAGAGAAAGAAATCTTAATTAAAATACAGATATTTATACAATAATTCATTGTTTAACAATTTTTTTTTTACATAATTTTTTACGTGGAAATTATGATGACATTCTTAGAGTGTATAATGATGGTGTATACAATAGCTTTGCATGACACGAACAGATTGGGTAAAACTATATTTATCATTGACTGCAGAAAAATACATTTTTAGTTGTTTAAATTTGAAATGTTTCTGATATTTGTAATCATAATAAAGCAAATCGGTATCTTGCCATATTTTATCGATAAGTGAAAACCTATTCAAAAACAAAAACACACCATTTTACTAATTATTGAATTAATCATACTCCCATTTAAATCCTTTCCCTATTTAAATAGAAATTTTAAACTCAAATGATTATTAGATTAAATTATTAATATGCATTAAAATGTTACTTAACTGTATTACACATCTATTAATATTAAAATATTCAGTTCATGAATAAAAAGATATAGCCTTTACTCCAAATAGCTGAGATTTTTTGGAGAAGTACCAGAGAAGAAGTTGTTCTCATGAAATTATTTGCCTAGTTGTCATGCTCAGTTATAAAGCTTAAAAAAGTAGGATGGTTCATAACATTAGTATTTCTCTTGTGCATTCACATCCATGGTCTTGTAATGTGAATGCTCATAGGAATAGAAGACCAGGAAAACCAACCCCAGTGGAGAAATGAAAGTAGAGTGCTGTTAAAATATATATAGAATACAAATATATATAAATACATAATTTTAAGAAAAATATATGGATAATATAATTTTTTATTGGATGGCTATATCTCTCAAATACTTAGGACAGGGTCAAGTTTTCATCTGTGTAGCATCTCCTCTTCTTTAACACAACAGTTCCTATATGGCTGTGAACTGAGAAGACCAGTTGCTGCAGTTTTGGGAGGAATGTTGTCCTATTTGTATCTGATACAGATTCTAGCTGCTCAACATTTCTGTGTCATTTTATTTTGTATTTTTCATTTAATGATGCACCAAATGTTCTAAAATGGTGAAGGGCCTGGACTGTTGACAGGCCATTTCAGGACAGGACTATTAGACTATTAAGCCATGCTGTTGTAATATATGCAGTATACAATTTGGCATTGTCTTGCTGAAATATGCAAGGCCTTCCCTGAAAAACATTTGTCTGATTGAAAACATTTGCTCTTTGAAAACCTTTATATATCTTTAAGGATTGATGGTCCCTTTCCAAATATGCAGGCTGCCCATTCCATAGGATCTTAAGAACCCCCATACTTAGCACTGATGATAAACTGCATGGTTCCTCTCCTCTTTAGTCTGGAGGATGCTTTCCAAAAAGTGTTTAAAATTGCTATTCATCTAATCACAGAACAGTTTTCCACATTTTTAAATGAGCTGTGGCCCAAAGATGATGGTAGTGTCTCTGTATCATGTTCATATATGGGTTCTTCTTTGCATCATAAAGCTTGAACCTTTTTTACCCAATCATCTTACTGATCTGTTGCCAATTAGCCTATTAGTTGCAAAATGTTCCTCTAGTTATTTCTTTTTTTGTAACTTTATTCTAGCTTTTTGTTGGTCTATCCTACATTTATTGAGACTTGTTGCAGCCATCACATTTCATTTTCCTTAAAATGGTACCTTTCCCCTGTATGAACATTTTGTGTGGTTTTTTTTTTTCATTTTCTATTATGAATAAAATATGGGTTTAAAAGATTTGCAGATCATTGCATTTTGTTTTTATTTACATTTTACACAGCATCCCAACTTTTTAAAATTGGGGTGTAAGATGGAGAACAGGAGAGAATATGTTAAACATGGAGGTGTAACCTTTATGTTTTGGGGTTGCTTTGGAGCAGTAAAAAGTTGGAGACTTTTTCATGGTTAAAAGAATATTGACCCAACAGAAAGAAATATCCACCTACCAAAGAACACTTTTGGCAAGTTTACAAGTTGCATGAAAAAGTATTTCAGCTTAATATTTGGTCTTGATCTGTCTTGATGTCAAGAGTGTGCAAAGCTTTTATTCATGCTAAGGGACGATTTATAAATAAAAATAAAGTTCAACATCTGTAAATTTATATAATGGCTTAGTCAAAGTAAATCTTTATACCGTTACATTACCTTTATTTATATCATGTGTCTCCCAAAACCAATAAAGACTAGGTGTTCCGAAACCTTTGACAGGTTTTGTATGCTGGGAAAATTCATGATTGCCTACATTGAGACATATTGATCTACTTGCTTTATTATGATGACCATGTACACCATATTCACAAGGTATTACACAGATAAGCTATTATAACAGCTAACCCTCTAGAGCAGGGAACACAGCATACATAAAAGTTTGATATTATTTTGATATATAGTTTGAAATAGAATTGTTTTATATATATATATATATAAATATTATAGTATTGGCAGCTCTGCATGTTTCACAGTGTATTCCAAGTGGTTTTCTCCTGAAGGCAAACTACTCTCACGTCCCACACCACACTTTAAGGCTAATTCACGATTCTCTTTAATCTCAAGACTATACAAACATCTTGGTCATTGTCAGATATTCACATTCCTCAAATCTCTCCTCAAATCCAAAATATGGAATACTGGAGGAGATCAACAGCAATCAGAGTCCTCAATTCATGTCACATGCATTGGCCAACTTTATGAAGAGACTCATGGAATGAGTTTGGGAACATGCACAGTAATGTCCAGAACAAGAAGCCCATTTATAGAAATAAAACCTCTAGCATGTCCAAATCTCAGCCCTGTGTATTGGTCTATAGATTTCTCAAACAAATCAATCCATAACCTACAGGTTGGATGTAGTATGTCATGGCGGCAAAGCCTCATCGTTGCATGTTTTCTAAATAAAACATCTCATTTCAGAGAAGTGTGTGTGATATTGGAAAATAAATTACATCTCGATATTTTCTGGGATTTTGCAGATACTGATTATCACATTATAATTATAATGATTATAATTAAAAATTTTGTTTGTAAATCTCATATTGTACTAGCTCGCTTTCACAATTTCAAGAGCATACTAGATAAATGAAACAATATGTTGAAGGACAGTGTATTTATTATTTAAAACTGTATCATTCACATAAAAACAACAAAAATCACTGCTCTGCCATAAAGCGAACTTGTCAGGATTTGGGGGATTTTAGGGGATTTTCTGTGTTTTTTCGGTTTCCACCCGGCTAACACTGATTGTTTCAGCTGAGACTCATTTTCATATGTGTATAAATAACTCTTTTTTTTGTGCAGGTCTTTTGTCGGTTTGTCTGTTTGATTCCTTGCTGCCTGTTTAATTCTTGCGTGTAAGTTTCATTGCTGTTTGTTTGGATTTACTTTCTTCTGCCCGTGCTGTGTCGAGTATTTATTTTTGCCATTCTGTTACTTTATCTCCTGGTGTTGGTGAAATTATAATTTTGTTCCCTTTGGGGACACTTTGGTGCCTACGATCATGGCCACCATAGATTATACCACCCACAATGTGCACCACTCACAGCTGCTGACTCACTGATCAAGTACACCTGATTGTGTGCAACCTAGTGCAAACAGACAATGCAAGACAGATCTGCTTCTTTTTCTTTTTCTTCTTCTTTTTCTTTTTCTTTCGGCTACTCCCATTAGGGGTCGCCACAGCGGATCATCCGTCTCCATACCACCCTGTCCTCTACATCTGCCTCTTTCACACCAACTACCTTCCCTCACCTCATCCATGAACCTCCTCCTTGGTCTTCCTCTTTTTCTCTTTCCTGGTGGCTCCTTCCTCAGCATTCTCCTACCAATATAACTGATGCCCCTCCTCTGCACATGTCCAAACCATCTCAATCTCGCCTCTCTCATCTTGTCACCAAAACGTCCTACATGCGCTGTCC
This sequence comes from Silurus meridionalis, assembly GCF_014805685.1. Lineage (NCBI taxonomy): Eukaryota > Metazoa > Chordata > Actinopteri > Siluriformes > Siluridae > Silurus > Silurus meridionalis. Next base: position 14,228,002 of record NC_060898.1, read on the forward strand.
CTCTAATAAACTCATTTCTTATCTTGTCGATCCTCGTCAATCCCAACGAAAACCTTAACATCTTTAGCTCTGCTACCTCCAGCTCCGCCTCCTGCCTTTTACTCAATGCCACTGTCTCTAATCCATACAACATCGCAGGTCTCACCACAGACCTATAAACTTTGCCTTACATTCTTGCAGATACCCTTTTATCACAGATCACTCCTGTCACTCTTCTCCACCCACTCCACCCTACCTGCACTCTTTTCTTTACTTCCCTAACACACTCTTCATTACTTTGCACTGTTGACCCCAGGTACCTGAACTCCTCCACCTTCTCCACCTCTTCTCCCTGCAACCACACCACTCCACTGCCCTACCTCTCATCCACACACATGTACTTTGTCTTACTCCTACTGACTTTCATTTCCCTTCTCTCCAGCGCATACCTCCACCTCTCCAGACTCTTCTCAACCTGCTCACTACTCTCACCACAAATCACAATATCATCCGCAAACATCATAGTCCAGGGAGACTCCTGTCTGACCTCATCCGTCAACCTGTCCATCACCACTGCAAACAGGAAAGGGCTCAGGGCCGATCCTTGATGCAGTCCAACCTTCACCTTGAACCAGTCTGTCGTTCCTACTGCACACTTCACTGCTATCACACTGTCCTCATACATGTCCTGCACCACCCTTACATACTTCTCTGACACACCAGACTTCCTCTTACAATACCACAACTCCTCTCTTGGCACTCTGTTGTACGCTTTCTCTAAATCCACAAATCCACAATGCAATTCCTTCTGTCCTTCTCTATACTTATCCATCAACATTCTCAAAGCAAATACGGCATCTGTGGTGCTCTTCCTCGGCATGACACCATACTGTTGCTCGCAGATGGTCACCTCTTTTCTCAGCTTGGCTTCCACTACTCTTTCCCATAACTTCATGATGTGACTGATCAACTTAATTCCCCTGTAGTTACTGCAAGACTGCACATCTCCCTTATGCTTAAAGATCGGTACCAGCACACTCGTTCTCTATTACTCAGGCATCCTCTCACCTTCCAGAATCTTGTTAAACAATCTGGTTAAAAACTCCACTGCCATCTCTCCTAAACATCTCCATGCTTCTACCGGTATGTCATCTGGTCCAACCGACTTTCCACTCTTCATCCTCTTAATCGCTGCTCTCACTTCCTCTTTACTAATCTTATCCACTTATTTCTTCACCATCTCCACATCATCCAACCTTCTCTCTTTTAATTTTCCTCGTTCAGCTGCTCAAAATACTTCCTCCATCTTCTCAACACACTCTCCTCACTAGTCAACACATTTCCATCTACATCCTTTATTGCTCTTACTTGCAACACATCCTTCCCAGCTCGGTCCCTCTGCCTGGCCAATCAGTACAAATCCTTTTCTCATTCTCTAGTGTTCAACCTATTATACAGCTCCTCGTATGCCTTTTCCTTGGCTTTCGCCACGTCCCTCTTTACCTGCTGCCGCATCTCCTTGTACTCCTGCCTACTTTTCTCATCACCCTGTCGATCCCACTTCTGTTTTGTTAACCTCTTTCCCCTTATGCTCTCCTGCACTTTCTCATTCCACCACCACGTCTCTTTCTCTTCCTTTTTATTTCACATGTCACACCAAGTACTTTTCTAGCTGCCTCCCTCATCACTCCTGCAGTGGTTACCCAATCATCCAGCACCTCTTCACCACCACCGAATCTGTCTAACCTCTTCCCTGAACCTCACACTACAGTCTTCCTCCTTCAGTTTCCACCATCTTATTCTTCTCTCAGTCCTCACTCTCCTCCTCTTTTTCTTCACCTCCAAAACCATCCTACAGACCACTATCCGATGGTGTCTAGCTACACTGTCCCCTGCCAACACCTTACTGTCTCCAATCTCCTTCAGGTTGCATCTTCTACATAGAACATAATCGACCTGTGTGCACCTTCCTCCACTTTTAAAGGTCACCCTATGATCCTCCTTCTTTTTAAAATACGTATTCACTACTGCTATTTCCATCCTTTTAGCAAAATCTACCACTATCTGCCCTACTACATTCCTCTCCTTTAGGCCATACCTACCCATAACCTTCTCATCACCTCTGTTCCCTTCACCTACATGTCCATTAAAGTCTGCCCCAATCACCAATCGTTCATTTCTAGGTACACCATCTACCACTTCATCTAATTTACTCCAGAATCTTTCCTTCTCCTCCATCTCACAGCCGACCTGTGGAGCATACGCACTGATGACATTTATCATCATCCCTTCAACTTCCACCTTCACGATCATCACCCTATCAGAAACTCTCTTCACCTCCACTACACTCTTACTGTACTCTTCCCTCAGAATCACCCCTACACCATTTCTCTTTCTATCCAAACCATAATGGAACAGTTTAAACCCACCTCCAATGTTATCCACTTAGTCTCCTGAACACACAACATATCTACCTTTCTCCTCTCCATCATATCAGCTACCTCTCTCCCTTTATCCGTCATAGTATCAACATTTAAAGTACCACCCTGAACCTTAACTCTCCTACACTTTTCCTTTCCCTGTCGCCTCTGTAGACGTCTTCCCCTCTCCTTCTCCTCCTTCGGCCAACAGTAGCCCAATTTCCACTGGTACCCTGTTGGCTAACGATACCTGTGGCGGTCGTTGGTAACCCGAGCCTCGACCGATCCGGTATGAAATTCTTAATCATGACCCGGATATTTGATTTGGCACATGTTTTACGCTGGATGCCCTTCCTAACGCAACCCTTCCCATTTAACCGGGCTTGGGACCGGCACTAAGAGGGCACTGGATTGTGCCTCCCTAATGGCTGGGTTAAAGACAGATACAGAGATACAATACAAAATACTGCTGACCAGTATACCTACTGTATAATGTTAATTAGTACAATGTGCAAAAAGAGAACTATAAACAAGAGTGCTTGTAATAATAATAATAAAAAAAATGTTGTGCAACCAGCAAAAGCAGAAATCAGGAGGTGTGGAAAAATAGCATTAAAACAGTTATAATATAATATGGGTGATGCTGTAGACATGGATGTATATGAATTGAAATGAGTACTGAGTAATGAGTGACTAATCCCAGTCTCTTTAAGTAACTCAACTTAGTTTTTGTTCAATCATATCTGCCCATATTTTGGAATACTGGAGACCATCAGCGATCAGAGTCCTAATTTCATGTCATGTGCCATTGAATATTAAGACATAAAAGTCAGACAAACATAAAGTAAAAACCTTGAACTAAATTGACTTTGAGCCCGGAAGACAAGCCCACTCTTGTATTATTTTTTTTCAGTAATACTTTTGTGGTTAAAAGTTACAATTTAAAATCTAATTGTCAATATCCTCCTAAGAGTGAAGGCTTTTACAGTAACAAAGTGAGGACAAAGTCCAAATTAGCACCCACAGCTTTGGAATGGAATGTATAACAACAGATAAGGATGTGATGCCCAAAAAAACTCTGATCAGATAGTGTAATTATATGCATTTGTTTAAAACAACTAACATTGTTTTTGGTCCTAAAATTTTCTCAGTCTTATTTGTGTTATTACAACGTTGACACTAAATGCATTCACTCATACAGTAGGAATAGTTCATAGTATGTTTTAGCATAGTGTATTAGAATATTGTCTCAGAAAGATGTTGGGTCACTAAAAGTCACTGAGGTTGTAGTGGTTAAGGTTTTAGTGCATGTTATAAAGACTATAGAATTATACATAATAATACATTATTTTCATCACCCTATTCAATGAGCTTTGTCAAAAATATGTCTCATATACAGTTTGTATACATTTGTATGTTAAAATTTTAAACTATTATTTATTTATTTGTTTGTTTGTTTGTTTGTTTGTTACAGATTTTTCTAATTATTTCAAGATAACTCAATAACTCAATTAAACCAAAAGCTTTAACAGATAATCACATATATTAAAATAATTCCACAGAGCGATAGTAGCACGTGTAAACGTCCTGAAATTTTAGGATTACAACTGTCTCATAGAAGCATTTATGAGCATTGTTTAAAGTTCTATACAAGCAAAATTAATTAAATACATTTTTATTCCTATTATTCACTTTTCTATTATTATTTTTAAACAATAGAAGACAAAACTAGTTTCAATACACACACAAAATAGAAAACAAAACAGAAGTAAAGACAGTGTAATTGAAGGTTTTGCAGGTTTGCCTTATTTTTTCATGATAGCTATTTTGTTAACACAGCATATTTTCTTAATATGTTTCTTTATAACCTGACCACTGATACCATAAATAATTGGATTAAACAGGGAGGAAACATCATAAAATATAGAGACATAAAAGTACGGAACACATATGGAAAATGCTTTGAACTAAATCGACTTTGTATTATTTCAAAAAATATTCCAACAAAATAATTCAAAACAGCAAGGAGATGAGGTGTACATGTCTGAATGGCTTTAGCTTTACATTCCTTAGAAGAAAATAAACAAACATACAAAATCTGTGCATAAGAGAATAAAATCATTATAGTCTGGGGAATCACATGAACAGTCAATAGACCAAGACCAAATATGCTGTGGACAGTGATGTCTGTGCAAGATAGTTTTATAAGTTCAAAATTTACACAGTGTGTCTTATCTATAATTTCTGCGCAAAAAGTCAAGCGTATTGTAAATGACTCGTATGCCAGAAAAGTGGCGAATGGATAAACCCATGCAAAAATTATAAATGCCTGAAGCTTTTTTGTTGACATCATGGCATGATAGTGAAGTGGGTAACAAATTGCAGCATAACGGTCATAGCTCATAAAGGCCAAAATATTTAGCTCAATAATATTATAAGTGTGTAAACAGAAGATTTGTATGAGACAGTTTGTTAAAGATATCCTATGCCTCTCAGTAGTTAGATTAAATAACAGGTGAGGAATCAAACTTGTGCTGCCAAAGATGCCATTGCATGACAGATTGAGTACAAAGATATACATTGGATTATGCAATGTTTTTTCAGAATAAATAATGGCAATCAGAAGCGAGTTTAGCAAAAAAATTGCAACATAGAGTAGGAGAAAAATGAAAAAGAACAAAGGCTTCTGCTGGTCCATTATAAAGTAGCCATCCAGAATGAATGAGGTAATGCTTGATATATTTTCCATGAAGATTTACAGATTTGCTGCAGATAAAAGAAAATTAAATCTTAATTAAAAAACAGATATTTATACAATAATTCATATTCTCTGTCTGAATATTTTACATGTAAAGCATGATGACATTCTTAGAGTGTATAATGATGATGTATACAATAGCTGTGCATGCCTGGGCATCTCAGAAAATTCATTTTTTATTTGTTTAAATTTGAATGATTTCTTTAATATTTGTAATCATAATAAAGCACAACAGTATTTTGATATATTTTATCGATAAGTGAAAACATATTTAAAAACAAAACCACACCATTTTACAAACTATTAATTAGACTTAGACTTAATCATACTCCCATTTCATTACTTTCCCTATTTAAATAGAAATATAAAACTGAAATGATTATTAGATTAAATTATTAATATCTATTTACATTTGTTATTATTTAAATATTAGAATAAAAAGATATAGCCTTTACTCCAAATAGCTGAGATTATTTGGAGAAGTATCAAAGTAGAAGATTCTTCTTATGAAATGATTTGCCTAGCTGTCATGCTCAGTTATAAAGCTTAAAAAAGTGGGATGGTTTATAACATTAGTATTTCTCTTGTGCATTCACATCCATGGTCTTGTAATGTGAATGCTCATAGGAATAGAAGACCAGGAAAACCAAACCCAGTGGAGAAATGAAAGTAGAGTGCTGTTAAAATATACATATAAAATACAAATATACATAAATACATAATTTTAAGGAAAATATAAGCCCGTCTAGCTGAATGGCTGTGACTAAAACTCTGTTGCTGAGCCACCTCTCTGTGAAAACAAAGACGCATCAGTCTCTAAACTCTCTGTGTGTTCTGCTGGTGTCAAATGTAGTCCAGTTTATTATCTAGGGAGCAGACATTTGAAAGAATAACGGATAGCCGGCCATCTAGGGTTAGCTTGTAGCATAGCATGGATACCCACCAGTTTGCAACACTTCCACTACCTCGAGCACTGTTTCTAAAATCCCCTTTCCTGGCCACTGGCATCAGACAACGCTGAGGACTGGAAGCCTGGTCTTTGTAGCCGAGGTCGCAGCAAGCCGGGGTCGCAGCTTCTGGAGTACATCAAGACTGTGCTCCCTAAGCGAATCTCAAGACTGTGCTTTCTATACTCCATCAGCATGTGGACTTTGCAATAAGAGGAGGGAACACGTCCAGCATACAGACCGTTCGTCAGACGCTCTAAACCGGTTCTGAAAAAGGTGCAAACCTGGCCAGCAGGAGCCACCTCTGCTCTTCAGGAGTGCACTGACTGGGACATTTTTAGGGAGGCTGCAACCAATGGCGATTCCATCAATTTGGAGGAGTACACATCATCAGTGACCAGCTACATCAGCAAGTGCTTTGAGGATGTTACCATATCCAAGACCATCACTACACGCTCCAACCAGAAGCTGTGGATGACCGCAAAAGAGTTTGCGCTGCTGAAACAAAGAGACTCTGCTTTCAGAGCAGGGGACAAGACGGCCTTGTCCAAACTGGGGCCAAACTGTCCCGTGTCATCAGAGCACGGCAAAGCGTGCACAAGCCAAAGAAATCTACGACAACTTTCAGGACAGCGGAGACAACCAGCGCATGTGGCTGGGCATACAGGCGATCACGAACTACAAGACAACATCACCTGCTTGTGACTGTGATGCCTCCCTTCCAGATGCGCTGAACGACTTCTACGCCCGGTCTGAGGTACAGAACAAAGTGGAAGCGAGGAAGACTGCTGTACCAGACAACATTCCTAGCAGAGTACTCAAGGAATGTGCAGAACAGCTAGTGGATATCTTCACTCACATTAAAAAAAGAAAAATTAATTCCGAATGCCACGTTTTCAACAAGACATGGACTGCTAAATATTTCTTTACAGAAGTCAAAGGTAAAACCGTGTGCTTAGTTTGTGGTACACAAGTCGCTGTGTTTAAGCATTACAATCTGAATCGCCACTACGTGACCAAACACGAGGAGAAATCTGACGAAGAGCATGCAAAGGAGTCGGAGGCTTTGCTAGCCAAGCAGCAAACTCAACAAACGCTTCTTACAAAACTTTGCAAATCCAGATACAGATCCTCTATAACTGATCACCTCTCAGCTGTCCTTCGCATAGCCACCTCAGACATTCAGCCAGATTTCAGTGCACTTGTTCAAGCCAAAGACAGACTGGATTTTTCTCACTGAACAGTTAAACTAAACTGAAAACATCAAAAGCACTTATTGCTTTTTGTATAAAGTTGTTCAGTTACTTATTTTTAACATACTGCAAAACACCTTTTTAGTATTTGTGAAGATTAACAAGTTAAAAATAAAATCAAACAGTGATGTTTTTTTTTGTTTTAAACTGTTTATTACTTGCTTTAATTGTTTGAATACTTTACTTACTAGCAGCTTATCAAAATATATAATTTACTGCTTTTTACAATGGGAGAAAATTAATATTGAGCAGAATAAATTTCAAGTTATCATTGGTTCGGCCCTCCAACACAGTTCAGATTTTTCATGTGGCCCCCTATCGAAATTAATTGCCCAGCCCTGTGCTATGGCAATGTGATTTAACACTATTGCAGTGCAGTGTAATCTGATTTCAATTAGATTCAACACAATGCAATGGAAAAATTATGATGTGCAATTAAATATGGTACAGGTAGTTTGCTTTTATTTCTTTGGTTCAGACAGACAGCAAATCATAAATTTACACTAAGTGCCTTTTGAATTCTAACGCATGGCCCATTTAGAAACAGCCCTCTGTAGTAAAAAAAAGATTAAATAAAACCAGATGTTCTTTTCCTGTTCTGTCTCTAGGAGGATCCAGCTCTACCTCTGCCATGTTAGTCAATATTCAATATGACCCTCAGTACACGCCTCGGTCTCCTTTGTGTTGTGAAACAACATATTCACCTAGCTCAGTGGTGCTAAGAGAAAGCCCTTAAAAACTGTTTAGCGAGAAGAAATAAATCTACATATAAAATATTGGTCACAAAGTCTTGGTCATAATTCGATATAATAAATTTTCTTTTTACTGTTTTTTTTTTTTTCAATTTTAAAACAGTTTTACACAACTTGTACAGCTTGATATTTTTTCTTAGTAATTTGTAAATATGGTAATTTATATATATAGTTTTGTGGTTTCAGAAGCTTTTTGGTCTAACTTTTCCTTCAGTGAAATCTTTTAGCAGCTTGGGTGCTTTGATTGCTAAGATGAAATACACTGCTTCTGTTATCAACCTGAGTTTTTTATGTTTGTCACAGACAAATTATATTTAAAAAACCAACAGCTACCAGTCAGCTAATTTAACAGAAATTTGTATTAATCCAAAAATACAGAAATGGTCAATATATATTTGTTAAAAAAAAAAAAAAAAAGAATATTAGTATAAAATCCAAGTTAAACCTGATGCTTAAATAGTTTATAAAATGCATTTGATATATATTCAGGATATTGGCAGTTGAACTAATTTAAAACCATTTTTAATAATATTACATAAATTACTACATAAATAACAAATTATATTTAAGTAGTACATATTTAAGAAGCATTAAAATATTTAAAATCTATATCTATCTATCTATCTATCTATCTATCTATCTATCTATTTATCTATCTATCTATCTATCTATCTATCTATCTATCTATCTATCTATCTATCTATCTATCTATCTATCTATCTATCTATCTATCATGCACAGAAGATGATGCAGAGCAGTAGAAGTAAATATTAATATGAATACATATAATAAAGATGACCTTTAGTGCTCTGAACCTGCCTATTATTATTATCACTATTACTATTATTATTAATAATGGCGATGATAATATTTCATTAGTAATTAGACTTTATCCGTCATAATTACTGAAACGTTTTTACATCTTTTCTTAATCCTTTTAATGGAGCTATGTTTTAACACAGAATATTTTCCTAATATGTTTCTTTATAACCTGACCACTGATACCATATATAACTGGATTGAGCAGAGGAGGAAATATCATAAAATATAGAGACATAAAAGTCCGGAAAACATAAGGTAAATACCTAGAACTAAATCGACTTTGTAATATTTCAAAAGATATTCCAACGAAATAATTCAAAATAGCAAGAAGATGAGGTGTACATGTCTGGATGGCTTTGGTTTGACATTCCTTAGAAGAAAATATACAAACACGCAAAATCTGCGCATAAGAGAATAAAATCACTATAATCTGTGGAACTGTGTAAAAAGCTGTCAGACCAAGTCCAAATATGCTGTGGACAGTGATGTCTGTGCAAGATAGTTTTATAAGTTCAAAATTTACACAGTGTGTCTTATCTATAATTTCTGCACAAAAGGTTAAGCGTATTGTAAATGACTCGTATACCAGAAAAGTGGCGAATGGATAAACCCATGCAAAAATTATAAATGCCTGAAGCTTTTTTGTAGACATCATGTCATGATAGTGAAGTGGGTAACAAATTGCAATATAACGGTCATAACTCATGAAGGCCAAAATATTTAGCTCAATAATATTATAAGTGTGTAAACAGAAGATTTGCATGAGGCAGTTTGTTAAAGATATCCTATGCCCCTCAGTAGCAAGATTAAATAACAGGTGAGGAATCAAACTTGTGCTGCCAAAGATGCCATTGCATGACAGATTGAATACGAAGATATACATTGGATTATGCAGTGTGTTTTCAAAATATATAATGGCAATCAGAAGTGAGTTCAGTGTAAAAATTGCTGCATAGAGTAGGAGAAAAATGGAAAAGAACAAATGTTTTTGCTGGTCCATGATAAAGTAGCCATCCAGAATGAATGATGTAATGCTTGATATATTTTCCATGAAGATTTTCTGGGGAAATAAGAGAGTAAAAAAAAGTAATGAAAATGCAGGTATTTTAAAAATAATATATAATTTATGTTTGAATATTTTTTTCATCTAACCCAAAAATCATCCCTATTCTACTCAATACATTTTTTGTTGTTGCATTGTTACTATGATCTTTGTGGTCATTATTAAGCATATATTATAGAAAAGTAGGGTGGCTGAGATAATCGGAACAACATTTTTAAAACGATTGAATCACATTCCCTGCCACCTGACCTTCTTCCCCTAATTAAATGTTTGTAACTGAAAATAAGAATGAAAAACAATTATATTATACCATTGTTCATATTAATTACAATTCATATTCACTCTATTTTCCATCTGTTGCTAAAAAAATGTTCAGTTAATGGTAATGAAAAGAGATTGCCTTTACTAAAAGCAGCAGTTGCTTGATCTTTTTGGAGAAGTAGCAAAGAGGAAGGTTGTTCTTATTAAATGATTTGCTTAGCTGTCAAGCTGTTTTATGGCTTAGAAATATAGGATGGTCTGCGATATTGCCATTCCTTGTGTCACTGCACAGTCCCACTGGTCTTGGGATATGAATGCTCACAAGATCAGAGGACACTTAGGAAAACCAACCCCAATGGAGGGGCGCATGTTGCCAAATACAGGGTGAAGTAGTAACAATACTGATTTGTAGGAAACTAATGGACAACATAGTGTGGGAAGCTAACAATGTTATTAGTGCAAATACAAAGCTGAACAAAGTCTTCAATTGTCTGAAATAGCAAGACTTGGTCAAAAAAGCAAGATCTCGTTTTTTTTTTTACTTAGCTCTGGTTCTTAGCATCATCTGTCAGGTGTAAATCACTCAGTCATTAGGTATTATGTTTTATGGTATTTAGTATGTGATGCCATCTAAGGGTTTGGCTGTCCTTTGACCACTTGTATCAGTAGACAACTGGGGACCAGGACTAAAGGTGGGAACCAGTGTTCTAGCTGGATGGATGGATAATTTATTTACCCCAATTGGAATGCCAATGGGTACATCCCAATAGGTACTCATAATGCCTTGTAGGGGTATTAATTCCAGTCTTCCACTTATACTCTTAACCTTATTGCAACAGTTTATATTCATTATGCAAGTCTAATCCTACATGGTAACCAAAAAGGACAGGAGGTAGCAGTTCTGGACAATGATGCTCTTAAGGACATGTAAATGTATGCATGGACTAATCTTCATCCTCTTTCTAAAAGTCTGCTTGGAAGCAATATTTGAGAGACTCCTTGTTCCAGCCACTTCCTGCCACAATAATGTGAAAGTGGATTGCATAGTCTGCCACACTGCAGTTTGCTTGCTGGATGGTAAGCAGTCGCTTTGACACCTCGGGCCACTGATAATTGAAGACCAGCATGAAAGGAAGGTGATAATAAACATTGGAAATGGGCCAGAAATTAAATAGGATCACATGAGAAACACTGGGGTAAAGAGGAACTGGGTTTGCACCACATGGTGTAAGTTGTAGCTTTGTGTGAGAACAGGAGCTTGAGTGACAGGAGGTGAGCTAGAAAAAAAACTTGTAAAGGACAATAACAAATTCAAAGGCAAATCAAATAAATAAGACAGGAGAACTTAAATACAGTTAGCAATTGGGATAAAAAAAATGAAAGAATATAATTGTGAAAAGACAGAGGCTTTTTTTTTTACATATGAGATTTGTGTAGTGGAGAGAAATATAAATGATTGTGGTGCAGGCTATTGCTTTTTGTTCTTTATGTTACCTATGGTCCTGCTGCTCTAAGGTCATCCTGCAACTATTTATTTTTTTATTTTTTTATTTTTTAATGACTGCTGGTTTCTCTTTTAACTTCTTCATTCTTGATCTGAGTAAATCTAATGTTGTGATATTTCTGAACAAAAGGTGCAGGTTATTTGTTGGTACCTCAAATAGTGAAGACTAAAGCAAAGAGCAGAGCTGTCTCTTACAAAGCCCTAATATTATGGAACATCCTTCCAATAAGTGTTCAGGACTCAAGGTCAAAAATACATTTGTTTAGTTAAGCCTAAAAAGGAGCAGATGTAATGGTTCCATGGTTATGTGATAAATGTTTTGGTGAACAAAGATGTTTGGATGCTGTCACATCCCCCACTCTAATATGTTCACAGTTCACTGTTGATAAAGTTCATCATTTATAACATTTACAATGATCGAGCAATAATGAACGGAGATTTGATGGTTTTAATATTCTGAGTAACTAAATATAGAATTTCACCAAGATTGATGTATAATATAGATGCATTGGCAAATCTTTCTTTGCTGCATTTACAACACTTTTGTACGGCCACAAGTCAAGTTAAGTCAAGTCAAGTCAAGTTTATTTCCATAGTGCTTTTTACAACCGACATTGTCTCAAAGCAGCTTTACAGAAATCAACAGTCAAGGTGAATGGTCTGCATTTATCCCTGATGAGCAGCCGTGCCAACTGTGGCAAGGAAAAACTCCCTTAGATGTTATGAGGAAGAAACTTTGAGAGGAACCAGACTCACAAGGGGAACCCATCCTCATTTGAGTGACATTAAGAGTGTGATCATTATTCTTTCAACAATACAGAACACTGGAAAGTAAGAACTAACATGAGCACTGGAGTGTGTGATTATAAGTAATGTTCTTTCTACAGTCTTATACAGTCATTATGGTTATAAAACTATGAGCTACTGAGCAACTCATAAAATAGCTCATCAAGCGCATGATCTTTTTACATACAATGAATCACTGGCTTGATGCCGTGATTGCAAAATAGTGTGTTTTTTACTTTCATTAATTTACCACTATCTGATTTTTTACTTTTGCTCACCTAAAACTTATCTGGTCTGCCAACAGCAGTGCCACATTTCAAGTTGTCTATCTGGCTGTACTAATAATTTTAGACTGTATGTCCACATGCAAAGCAGGTATATGTCTTTATATACTTTTATTTACATCATTTATGTTGACATTTTCCTACTAAACCCACTTCTGATTACAGAATTAAATACAAATCTGCATAGATTATGAAAGTAATACCTAGTACATAAAGAAGTATACTGTACATAATACACAGTACATTATAATATCTTATCTTATGTCATATATTAATCAGTGTCTTAATGTCATAAGATAATATATATATCATTATACAGTCTGAAAACCTCAGACTACCAATAACCTCAAAATGGACCTCATTTAGGTATTCATGCCATTAATTAGTTTGATTCAGAAATTTGTACCAAAGTTGTCTTTAAGAAATTTTTATCTCATTATTAAATATCTATTAAATTCACATCTATATGTTTTCTCTGTTTGCATGTATCACATTATTACATAAAAAAATGTATAAAAAAATATTGGACCAAAAATACAGTATTACTGAAAGCAGTAGTTGTTTGGAAAAGTACTGGAGAAGAAGTTAGTGCTCTGCAAACTGTTGTCACCTTGATTGTCATGTGAATATACTGTATATTTACTTCACTGAACTTTTTTTATTTCATTCGTCTGTCAATGCTTGTTTTGTCCATGTTGCCTTCTTTAGCTTTTTTGTCTTTTATTTTGTATATTTGCAATGCTACTAAACTTTTTCTGCACTTGCATTTGCTGCTTTATATAACAATAGGGTAAATTATAAATATATATTATACCAATCAGGCATAATATTATGGTCGGTGAAATGAATAACACTGATTATCTCTTCATAATGGTGGGATATATTAGGGATCAAGTGAACATTTTTTCCTCCAAGTTGATGTGTTAGAAGAGGAAAATGGGCAAACATGAGGATTTGAGTGAGTTTGCAAAGGGTCAAATTGTGATGACTAGACGACTGGGTCAGAGCATTTCTAAAACTGCAACTGTAGTGGTCAGTATCTATCAAGAGTAGTCCAAGAAAGGAACAGTGGTGAACCGGCGACAGAGTCATTGGTGACCAAGGCTTAATGATGCATGTAGGGAACGAAGACTGGCCCACATGGGCATCGCAATTTGTTGTGTATAGGGCTGCGAAAACCAATCAGGGTGTCCATGCTGACCCTTGTCCAACAATGAGCATGTGAGCATCAGATCTGGACCATGGAGCAATGAGAGAAGGTGGCCTGGTCCGATGAATCATGTTTTCTTTTATATCGCATGGATGGAGTGCGCATGTGTGTCACATGAAAAAACATGACCTTACCTTGAAAAAACAAATGTCACCAGGATGCACTATAGGGAACAAGGCAAGTTGGTGGAGGCAGTGTGATGCTTTGGGCAATGTTTTACTGGGAAACCATGCGTCCGGCCATTTATGTGGATGTTACTTTGACACGCACCACCTTCCTAAACATTGCTGTGGACCATGTAGACCCTTTCATCTATACAGTATTCTCTAATGGCTGTGGCCTTTTTTCAGCAGGATAATGTACCTAACAATGTGTCTGAGGTGTTAACTTGGCCTCCATATTCCCCAGAACTCAATCCAATCTAGCATCTGTGGGATGTGTTGAACAAACCATTGTGATCCACAGAGAACTCATCTTGCTACTTACAGGACTTAAAGGATCTGCTGCTAACATTTTGGTGCCAAATACCACTGCACAACTTCAGTGGTGTAGTTGAGTCCATGCCTCAATGGGTCAGGGCTGTTTTGGAAGTAAAATGAGGACCAACACAATATTAGGCAGATGGTTATAATGTTATGCTGATTGGTGAATATTACCAGAAATGCAGCCCCAAACTTGCAAGGAACCTCTACCATGCTTCACCAATAGCTCTAGCCCCTGATTACTGAACTGCTCAAATATAAAAAAATTTAACTCATTAGACTTGAGCACTTGGTGCCATTTTTCTGCACCCCAGTTGCACCCCACTGTTTTCACATCAGAGATATGGCTTTTTGGCCACTGTTCTTCCATGAAGATCACTTCTGGCCAGACTTCTCCAGACAAGAATATGGGTGTAGATCCCACTGATTTCTGCCCATAGTGGCACTGCTAAACATTTTTCTGATGTTGAAGGGAAGTAAGCATGATGTGCCTTTCATCTGCTTCATTAAGTTTCCTTACCTGACCACTGCATCTGCAGTCCTCGAAACTGCCCAATTGTTTGTGTTTCTACAAAATAGCTTGAACAGCACATCTTGAAACCCCAGTCTGCTTTAAAATATTTGCCTATGAAAAACCTTACTGAGCTACATTGTGTCTTGTTGCTGTGCTCAGTCTTGCCATGGTGTATGGCCTGTGACATGAAACTATCCTTCACAATCTTTTCCTCCCAGTTTTAAGACTCCTACACAGCTGTTTCTGTTAAATGACTCAGTTTCAACCTACATATGAAATTGATGTTAGTATAATTGATTTATTATACATCTGACTCTAATCCTACAAACTCAATCACTTCCTGCAAGTGTACAAAGTGTGCAAGTGTAAGAATTGAAGCCAAAGTGGGGTAAAACCAAATAGTAGTTTGATTTGGATTTCTCTTTTGTTCATTTACTTTCAATATTCTTGTCTATGTTGATATAAAATAACATTAACATTAACCAATTAAAAATTGTTATAGCACTTAAAAGATAAAAAACAACAGCATAAACAACTATACAGATTTCAGGTCTTTAGTGTATGATTAAACATTACTATTGTTGATTGCACACATTGAGTTGCAGTATCAGTGATTCTCAAAGGAGGTCATTATGAATCCATTCTCCAGCCTCTTGCTCCTGTCCACTGAGGGCTCAATGTGTTTGCTTGGTACACAAAGACCATCAGTGGTTACTTTAAATTGCCTTCTTGGGAATAGATAAGATGGCCAAACTAATGAAAACTAATAAACATGTTTATAATCTCCCTTATTTATCAGACTCTACCAACTGTTCCCAAAAGGACAAGATATGGCAAACAGTAAAGTGTAAACTCATCTGAATGGAATGAATAGAATTTCTATTGATAATGTTGAAATAATTAATGCAATTTACTATTCATTACACATTTTCCTGTCTTATATTGTTACACAAACTAAATATGTAATTTAACTACTAAGTCAAGAGCGAAGGTCACAGACAATGAAGCTGTTATTACAGTATTATCATTTCTAGTGATATTGTTTAAAATAATTTTGCTTCCAAGATCAATAATAAATAATAACAATATACACAGACCTATGTAAATGTTATATTAAATAATTAGTGGCCATAGATCAATGCTGACATAAGAGTGGTTTGCTATGTAAAACTATCTATGTCATCCTACTTGAATTAAGACTTGAGACTCTCAATAAACCCAAATTTCAAATGACAGGAAAAAAAGATGCTTTTGTTATATGTTATACTTATGTTATATGTTTTGTTTGCAACAGAGGGTTAACATGTATGTTTTCCAGAGTCAGTCGAAAAAACTCTCTGTGAATTTCAAAGATTTTGTTCTTGTTCACTGAAAAAACTTACAAGACCTAAAGCTAGTAGTCTTACTCACCAGAATACAGCTACCCCACTTTTGACTGTCCCCATTCTCCATGTTCCATTAACAAAAAGTTGTATATTTTACATGTTTATAACATAACATGTGTATAGGCGGACACAAGTGCGGAATCCTTTTTATTTATTAAATGCTAAAGCACGTAAACTAGAAACAAAACACAAAATAATTACAAACATGAAAAAATGACCAAAAAAAACCTGAGTATGAGCAAGGACATGGAAAGACAAAGGTGAGACAGCGAGTGCTATGAAGAGTCAAACTATGTACATAAGTACTCAATGTGACAATAAAAAGGTATGTATGATCAGTGGCATGTGACAAACAAGGAAATGTACTGGCTGTTATGTAATGTAGTCCCTGGCATGATCCTGAAGTGTTAAAACTTGCAGATGTGCCACATTTCCTGCATGTTTCTCGTCGAAAAGACAAAGAAATGGCCTTGACTACTTAAATTGTATTTGTTAGTGTTGACTGCTACAAGAGAATCAACTCTCATTCCAAGCAGCTGCCATTTTGTATCTATAATGGTCACTCCGCTTTAGCTCATTACTCATTTAGAGAGATTCAACAGTAACACAGTAACAGTAGATAAATAACCATGCACTAATTCTTATGTAAATATATAGTAATTGTGAGTTGAGGAAAGAACAAATCATGAACTAATGAAGAGCTTACCTTAACTACCACATGGGTCTTATGAATTATTATGTGAATAATGACCACCCTTATTACATCTTTGTTAGTTATTAAATTAATTTTATGTAGGGGTGAACTAAATCATAAATGCTCTATAACAAATAATATGAAAGTGCATTATTTTATGAAAATTCATGCACTCTTACTGCCTTACTGGTTTTAAACCATTTTTCAAACTATGGACAATCAATATAAATGATCAAATACTTCTACTTGGTCTTTAAGAAAAACAAATACAATATTGAATAAACTTAGGAATGAATGGGTGAACATAGGAATGAAGTATGGAGCATCTGTGCATGTTTTTCATGTGGCTTGGTTTCCTTTTGTCAACAGGTCCAGTTGGTTGTGGTGGTAGTGCTGCAATGATGTAGTCAATGTTTTGTTGCTAATTAAACATTGTTTATATGCCAGGAAGTTAGTCACAGGAAAACAGGAAATGCCAAAGCAGGAAACTGTCTGCAGAGTACAGTGTTACATCAAGTCAAATGGCTTTTGTCATTTCAACCATACAGTATACATTTGAGAGAGTACACAGAGAAATGAAACAATCTTCATTCAGGACCATGGAGCTAAATAAGAAAATAGAAATTAATGCTAGATGGCACAGAACTTAGTAGAACATACAGACCCTTATACAGGATTATATACAGTGTTATTGTACAAGCAACACTTGTGCAAACAACACAGTATAGTATAATGAAACTGTAGAGGTCCAGTGCTTGAACAAATGTAGTCCACCTCTTGGCTCACACACAAACAGTTACATAGAGACAGTGCAGTACTGACCAGTACACAGAGCTAATTGTGCAGTAAGGTTCTACTAAAAAATACTGAGTGTTTAAACAGTTGTGGATTTAGCACCAGTTATTAATTAGAAAACTGTAATGACGGTGTATGTATGTGTCAGCCGGATGTCGGATGTCTTCATGGACAGAATCTGTTCCGTAATCTGGTTGTAAATGCCTGAATGCTTTGTTACCATTTTCAAGACAGCTGGAGGGTGACGAGTGTGTTCATTGTTAAAAGCTGTATGGTCAGCCACAATGCAAATACTGCAGAAGATGTGTATAGTGTAAATGTCCATGACAGAGGGAAGAGTGAACTAATCTTTTCCACTGCTCTCACTATCTGCTGCAGGGTCTAGGAATGTGACTTGCTGAAGATGACTATTTATGAATTACGACATTAATAAGCGTAATTGTACAGTATAATAATCAGGAAAGTGCTTATAAGAAAGAAAAAAATAATAATATGAAATCAGGGGTGAAATATGACTCCAGGGTGCTCGGTGCTAGGGGGGTGTGAAGGGCTTTAGGAGAGATATGTGGAAGGTTGGATGGATGCGTTACCGAGGAGGCAGGTTAAGCCGATAGGCCAAGTCATTGACCCGCCTGATGATCCGAAACGGCCCAATGAAACAGGGACTGAGTTTTTTACAGGGTAGCTGGAGCCGCAAATCTTGAGTGGACAGCCAAACCTGATCCCCTGTTTGGTAAAGGGGGTCCTCCGTGTGTGGGCTGACTTCCACACATGCACGCAGGAAAGGTGGCTGGAAGCCCAGCACGCACTGGAACGGGGTTAGGCCGGTGATGCAGGAGTTCTGCGCGTACTCTGCCCAGGGGAGCTTGTTTGGTCCTGGTTGCAGTATGACGAGGGGTAGCGTCCGAGCTTCTGTATCTTGTGTTCGGTCTGTCAGTTAGTCTGAGGGTGATATCCCAAGGACAGATTGACTGTGACTTCCAGGAGCTGGAAAAACACCTTCCACACATGAGATGTGAACTGGGGTCCCGGGTGGGACACGATTTCCTCCACGTTCCGAAAGACGTGATAAAACAAAGCCTTGGCAATCTCTAGAGCTGTGGGAAGGCCATGGAGTGGGGCCAGATTGCAGGCCTTAGAGAAGCGGTCCATGGCCAAGAGGACACAGGTGTTACCTTCTGAGCAGGGCAGATCGGTGATGAAGTCAATCCCCAGGTGTGACCATGGCCATTGCGGGATAGGCAGGACCAGCTTCCCTGCGGGTAAATGTGGGACTGATAGCATTGCCTGGGGACGATTGTCCTTCCTTCCAGGCACCCTGCGGAGGTGGGCTCCCCTTGCGCCGCTGCTCCTCCTCTAACTCCCAGATGATGGGGCAGAGGATCAGCTTGGAAGGGATGATGGGTTCGGGATCCATAGGTTCGTCGGGGCCATAAATCCGGGACAGGATTTTGCCGTTCTTGGAGCCCAGCCGGTACTCGATGGTGTAGCACAAGTGCGTGAAGAACAGCGCCCATCTGGCTTGCCGGGGGTTTAAGCATATTGAAGGTTCTTTTGGTCCGTTATGACCGTAAACGGGTGTGCCGCCCCCTCCAGTCAATGATGCTACTCCTCAAGAGCCAGTTTGATGGCTAGGAGTTCCCGGTTTCCAAAGTTGTAATTATTTTTCACAGGGGAGAGCTTTCTCAAGAAGAAAGCACAGGGCCGGAGCCGTAGTGGGGCCCCCGATTGTTGGGATAAGGTAGCCCCTGCGCCAGTGGAGGAAGCATCTACCTCAGGAGTGGAGCGATCTGGGTGTTGAGGTTTATGATAATCTATGCAGGGGCAGAGTCCCCCTCCCTTCTTCTCCACGAAGAAGAAGCTGTAGGTGGTGGGGGAAGAGGATGGAGCAATGAAGCCCTGAAGGTAATCCTCCATAGCTGTGTGCTCCGGAACCGACAGCGGGTATACCTGTTCTTTAGATAGTTAAGCACCTGGCACCAGGTCTTTGGCGCAGTCTCAAGGGCGGTGGGGGGCAGGCAGGTTGCTGCCTGCTCACTGAATACATTTGCAAATGATCGGTACTCACGGGGGATTCTCCACCTCCGGGGAGTTCATAGGGCTCTCCATGAGTGTGGCCGCTAAGGGAATCGAGTTAGGGCATGGACGGGGTAGGTGATGCACACACTGCTCTCTGCACCAGGGGCTCCACTTGAGAATGTCACAGGGGTTCCATGAGCACTTGAGGGAGTGTTTTGCCAGCCAGGGTCGACCCAGTATGACACTTGCTGTGGAGTTCTCCAGAATGAGAAACTGGATCTCTTTGCGATGGAACAGGCCTACCTGAAGCCTCCAATCAAGTGTGCCATCATAGATGGCCATGGCCAATTTAATTGGATCAAAACATCTAAAAAATTGTACTTATAACTAAAATAGGATAAATATTTATTTTTACAAATTATTAATTGTCACACAAGCAGGTACAAATACACCTGCAGGCATATAAGACTTTACTATGTCTAGCATTTGGAACAGAATAATTTAAAGCAAAATTCAGGCAATCAACAAATAAAATAAACTAGTCAAGGCTTTGGGCAAAACTAGAAAAGTAGAACAGGGCTCAAAACCAAAAAGAGTCAATGTAGCAATATACAACACCTTGATAATTACAGGAACAAAATATATACTTAATAAGCAACTAAGAAACACAAGGCATTAAAAGTACATTGACTAATTAAAGTATTTGAGACACACTAGAGAGACAAGCAATCATGCTTGACATTGAATTATAACTAAACACACATGGCCATGTAAACATACATTTGAAAACACTTGAGAACGTGCTTATGTTATGGGTGCTGAGAGTTTCTCCATACAATGCTTGACATATGTGGGAAGGTAGATTAGAACTGTTAGGAAGGATATAAAATAGATTTGGTAAAAAATTTGTTAGCATGTCAGGCCACCGCTAAGCTATTCTGGTTGCATCTTGTACTACTTGGTGAGGCATGCTCCTCCCTGGACAGAGTTCCCACTCACTCCTAAACCAGCCATGCAAAGAAGCAGTGCACTTAGACCATATCTATCCACATCTTTGCCATAATCCGGCAGTTAACATTAGGATGGTTGATGTTTTCGCTCCTAAACTAAAACTAAATCACACACTAAATCTCAGTAAGATGTAAAGTACTTTCAGCAAAAACATGGCCTTTATCTTATATAGCAGCAGCCATCTGTTATGCTGTAAATATTTCCGATAACTGACCTGGTGTTTTTATATGCTTATTTATGTTCTATGTAAATTATTTAGTATGACATAAAAGAGATATTCTGCCATGGCATAAAACTCTCAAGATTAATTATGTTAAATGTGTTCTTTCCATCATTAGAGTAGCTAATTTGTTTTATAAATCAACATGTTTCTTGAGGATTTATATGTGGTTTCCTTAGTATTTATAATCGGGATTTAGCTTGGTTGCATGAAGTTGTTATTTCTGACAGTCTGTAGATGGTGCCATAAGTCCAGCATTTTTTGTATTATTCACACACACACACACACACACACACACACACACACACACACACACACACACACACACAAACACACACAGAGAGAGAGAGAGAGAGAGAGAGAGAGACAGACAGACAGACAGACAGACAGACAGACAGATATACTGCACACACGTACACACATACCGTAGGCTGTTCACACACCAGATTGTGCCTAATGAAATATTGGTGCCATTGTCTACAGGTCTATCCCTCACTCTTCCCCTTTGCTTCCCGAACTGCAGAGCTAATGTTTCTTTAAGTAAGTTGAATATATTGCCCTCTACAATTTTATTTGATAAACAAATCATTACTTAAATAATATATCATCATCTGTCAACACCAAAGCAATCACTATATTAAAGCTTGTGCATAAAAAAATATTTATATTATGCCAAAGAAAAGACCGAAAACACCGATCAGGCATTACTTTATGACCACTGACAAATGAAGTGAATAACACTGATTATCTCTTCATTATGGCACCTGTTAGTGGGAATACTGTGAATATATAGTGAATATTTTCTCTTCAATGTTGACGTGTTAGAAGCAGGAAAAATTAGCAAGCTTAGAGATTTGAGTGAGTTTGACAAGGGCCAAAATTGCTAGAAGACTGGGTGAGAGCATTTCCAAAACTGCAGCTCTTGTGGGATTTTCCCGGTCTGCAGTGCTCAGTGTCTATTAAAAAGGAATCCAAGGAAGGAAAAGTGGTGAACTGGCGACAAGGTCATGGGCGGACAAGGCTCATTAATGCATGTGGGGAGCGAAGGCTGGTCTGTGTGGCCGATCCAACAAATGAGCTACAGAAGCTCAAAATTCATGCTCTTAATGCTCTATAGCACAGAACTGTTTTGGCAGCAAAAGGGGGGCTAATGGAATATTAGGCAGGTGGTCATAATGTTATGCCTGATTAATGTACATTGTAGTTTTTAACAATATTTAGATTTTCTTGCACTGAAATTGAAATGTTTTGTGTATTATGAAAGGAAATCACAATAAACTGCACTGTTCTTTAAAAATAGTTCATGGCAGGGTAATGTAATATGGCCCATTATGAAATTAATTATTTTTGTATAACAGCACATTATAAAGTATGCTATTTCTATATACTGTACACATATACACAATGATATGCCAGCACTTACAATTTTTTGGATTTGTTATTCTATGACACTGTGTTTTTTGACTGTTTACAAATTTAAAGTTAAGATAAAGTTAAGATAAATAAGCACCTAATATCATTTATTTATTATAGCAGCTCCAATAAAGAGTAAAAATAGTTCAACAATCTTGCTTTTTTCTCTTAATAAAAGAAAACAACTTGTGATGTGATTAAGAACCCAGACTCTTTGGAAAACTTACTGACTATTATAAAGTATCTTAAACATATTAAATACATTTTACCCAAATGTTTCTTGATGATTTTATGTATTACTCTGCGCTGTGGTATATTTGTCCTTGTGAATGAGTGAATGAGACCTAGAGCATTTACATAAAGCTATCATTGGCTAAATATTACAACCAGAACTACTGTCAAAACCAAGCTGTTGATGAAAAAGAGTGCACATCATCTGATTCCAGAATTGTGGTTTAAGAAAATAAAGTTAACTATCATCTACAGTTGTAGTTTCCCTGAGAAGTGCAAAACTATTAGTGGTTATAGATATCTCATTGGGTGCTTTCGCATTCTGACGTGGTTAAAACCAGCGTGGATCATTTATATGATCAGAATCTGTTCTGTACTTAAAACAGTTCAAAGCTACACCCACAAAATCCAAAGTGGTGGCCCGAAAGCTGAACCAACTTGTTTGCACTTACATTAAAAGAACAGTAAATGTTCTACAGTTAGAGTAACATTCAGAGGTAAAAATTTGTTTTAACTGGTTATAGACACAGATGAGACTGCCCCAAAGAGTAAGACTTATTAATGGTGTAAAAATATTTATATAATTTCTAGAATACATGAAAAATGCATTAAAGTTATATTCATATAGTTTAAAAACTGATGATTTATTGTGGTTCTTTCAAGAAGCATTTGAAACATTATTTAAGCTGAATTATGATCCAGTAAGGAATAATTAATAAAACATTTATTCTATCTGTATCCAAACTGTTGCAAAAGATTTAACAACACAGCAACATTGCCGGGCTGCTGTGGCTATAAGGACCTTTCACAAACAACTCTTGTAAATGGCAAATATGTGTGCTTCAAATCTAAAAAAGATGCCAGACCATAAAGTAGTGAACAGCTGTGTTCTTGCAAATTTATGTATACAGATAAATACCACATGCACAGGGCTATTATCGAGTTTAATAAGACAGACTATTTGCTCAGTAATGAATAGCGTTTTAAGTGGCCAAATTGAGTGCCCACATTAAAAGAAGCTGAGCCAGCCAATAGTAATTTTTCCAACATGGGACCAATAAATGTCTGAGATATTCCTAGAATCTGCGATTGATAAGGGTTTAATAACAATAGAATCCTTGCTTTGTCTCATTAGCCATCTTTTCACTGTGATGCCTTACACCAGAATCTCTCATGAACTGCAGGTTGTTTTCTTCGCTGTATTGCTAAGCTCACTGATGTTATTTAAATTTTTCTGCAGCATTTAAATTGTTTATTAGACACTTTAAATAGAACAAATAGATATGAAATGGAATGAAATAGATATTGTCACCACTTAGTTTTGCATTAATTCTCCCTAATGAGAGGTAACCTAGAGAAACCTAAGAGATACTTTTCTTAATAGGCAACCAGGCCTTTTTCACAGGTTTGCATTAATCTCTTGTCCATCTTCATCTTTCTTTCTTGTGAGTGATCAATTAGTTCAAGATTTTTTACCCTTGCATTATTTATTTTTTTTATTTTTTTACACAGTAATAACCATTATTTGTAGTTAAGTGCAATTCTGTAAAGAAAAACCATAATTAAGTAAAAGTAAAATGACAGATTTTAAAAACTACTTAAACTACATAAAAGTGGCAGTACATAAAAAAATCTACTTTATTATGGAAACGTGAGTAAATGTAATTCGTTACTTTTCACCTCTGATAATTACCATATACAGGTGTAGAATAAGAAGTCCTGGAATGAGCACAGATTTTTATGATTTTTGAGGAAATTGATTGTTAGGGTACTCATGTGAGATCATTCCCAACAGAAGAAACTTAGTCACAAATGCGAAAATATCAAGTAGAAGTCGAGCATCAGGATAAATCAAGTGGATCACAATATTTTCAATACATTTTGTTTATTGTTTAAAGCCACCCAGGAACCAGGAACAAGATTACATGGTCCTTTTGAAAACACACTGCTGTGTGTAAATACATTTGCTTCATAATTATCTAATATTCTGCTAAATATGCTAATACTATTACCCAATCTGCTCTTAGACAATATTAATAAAAGGATTTTAGATGTCAGAGACTTGGCAAAAACCAACATATCATTGACTCAGGCCTCACCAATAGTCTTACTTAAATATTTTGCTCCTGCTCCACTATGTGTCATCTATTATAATAGAATTTCTGAATTTAAAGTTTTTGACATTTTACAAATGCTTACTTGAAAATTGGAACCATCATGACTCCATTGCATGTGTGTGCCATCCCTGTTGTGTGACATGCTGCTATAAATCCTTCTCACAATTGACTTAAAGAATGTGATTAAGAACAGCATTGCTATTCATGCATAATGCAATTCTGACCTAGTCATCAAAATCACCTCATCTGATACTCTCCTCCCCTGAAAATGGGAAAATAAAACAGTCAAACCAGAATATTAGGCCAGTTGGAATATTACTATATGAAGAATAAGCATGGAACTTCGGTGTGTCCTGCTTCTGGTCTTGATGGTCATCTTAGCACTTCACAGTAGGTTTTGTCAGTATGCTTTGCTTAATTTTTCATTTCAAAAAGGTTTGTGTTACTGTGGGTAAAAAATTCTGTGGAAAAATAGCAAGAAGCAGGGTATATTTCCATGGTTATTTATTATCCTCTTCCTCTGTCTACTACTACTCTAATAGAAAGAATATAATAGAAAGAATATAATATAAGAATATAAACTATACTTTTCATAAATCTTATGGTGTGGATTTTTTCCAAACATATTTTAAACATAGTTTATTGTTTCTACTGTAAAAGCTCATAAACATGCAACATAAACAACACCTTTGCCATAATCTTGGGGTCATAAACAACAACATCTACAATCTAATTTCTACTGTCTAACAATAAACAGATTATTTAACCACGTTTTTTTTAGCTATATTCAGCACATCTGGAAGAAGTCATAAATGTTACCACTTTGTTATACCATTTAAACACAGTCCAGAATAATAGCCACTTTAAACTTTATTAGATACATAGACAAGTTGCATTTTCTAGTAAGAAGAGTAAAAAAGGCTGGTGAGGGGACTCAGAAAAGTTGTGTATATGTATGTGGCAACATTTGTAATCGCTGGCAATGTCATTGTGGTATAATTAAATACTTCAGGACATACAGTTATAGGAAATTTTATCTACTCTGGGGTTGTAACAGTAAGTTCACTTTGTGTTCTCCTTTGTGGAAAATATTCCAATAACAGCATGTCCCCATGTGTTTTATTCCTTGTTTGTGACATGCTCAATAAATGTCATTTGATTTAAGCTAAAGGAAGTGAAGCTGTATCATTCCCCTGGAGCTGCGCTGCCCTTAATGGAGTCTGCAGACAAGGAGCATGTCTGCCTTCAGAACTCTACTTTGGACCTTTAGGCTGTGGGAAGGAATCTTTGTGAGTATCATGTTTATGATCATCCTGTTTGTTATAAACATTATCCAAATATCATGTTTAAGTTATAATTAATACTGCACTATTACTATGTACTGATGTATTGATGTAATGTACTATGTTTTTTCCCCTGCCAGATGCTGTGTGTCGTATTTCTTTTGAATTCTGAAAATTAAATCAGAAATGGGTGTTACCTGAATTGCAGCACATCATGTGAATTTACTGTGCTAACAAGCAATCCTGGAATATACACGCCTTTTAAATAAAACAAATATGTGTGAGTGCAAATAATCATTTGCAGCAGCTACAGCTATTGTTATATGGTATAGATTACTTATTAATAGGTCATGCTTAATACATACAGAATTTCAGTATTTACAATCATTTGGCATTGGGTATAATGCAAACTGTTTATATGAAAAAATGCATGATTTGTTATTTCATGGAAGGTTTATTAACATTGCTTTGGAGTAACATTTTCTTCATAACTGTTTATCTATGTAAACTGTATTTGTTGTTAAATGTCAGCTTTCATTAAAGGCACAATGGAAACAAACCTAAGACTTTAAATGAATTACATCAATAAATAACTATTGGCTGATAATATTTTTTTAGCTAATCATCTGTTAAAAACAAGGACAAAGTACTGCCAACAAATATTATATTTTAAATCTAACGATTACTAACAGAAACAGAGGGATATTTAATGTCTGTTAATGTACAGTTCCACTGTGACCAAGGCTCAACATATAATTTTGCATAAAGAGAATTTGGCATGCCTGGTGTAAATAACGTAATGTTAAAAATCATTTGAAAATGTTTAAATGTTTTACCTTTTTACATTTTAAATCCAGATGTATTTTTGTTTTGAGGCAGACTCTTAAAACTTATCTATTATTCTTGGAATATGAGACCATTTTACAGGATCTGGTGTCCCCCTAATGCATATAACCTCAATATAAAGAAACAAATGTTTTAGAAAGGCCTGGAGTTTTTCACTCTGAGAAAAGACTAGACTATATGCTAGATTAGACTGATGTAATATAAATATATTGTTCTTATTTGTCCAACTAGTCACCTATTTGTAAGTGAGTCTCACAGCAGCAATGCAAAAAAAAAATATCCAGCAAAATATTTCAATCATTTGTCATGTTTATTATACATGTTGAAATGCATACAGATGAAGCATACTAAATAAAACCTTGTTTTGCAGGCTATAGTAATTGTTTATCTGTTCTAATAGACTGTCTGAATCTCTGACATTTTGTAAATGCTTAGATGAAAATTAGAACCATCATGACTCCACTGCATGCGTTTAAGATCACTGCATGTGTTTTTACCGCTATATTTATAATAATTTGTTACAGCCCCTGTCTTGTGACATGCTGCTATGAATCTCTCTCACAGTGGACTTAATGAATGTGATTAAGAACAGTATTGCTATTCATGCAGCTGCATAATGCAATTCTGACCTGGTCATCCAATTCAAAGTCACCTCGTTCACTTTTCTCCTCCCTCCTGGTAAAGAGAAAATAAAACAGTCTAACCAGAATTTTAGGACAGTTGGAGTATTACTATATGAAGAGCAAGCATGAAACGTCAATGTGCCCTGCTTCTGGTCCTGCTGGTCATCTTAGCACTGAACTGTAAGTCAATATGCTCTTTCTTTATTGTAATGTGATGTTTATTTAACATTTCTGGAAGGAGCCATCAGTGTCAGTGCTTTGTAATAACTTTCTAACACAGGGCAGTTAAGGGAAGGCAAGACAATAATAGGAATAACGTGTCACAGATTTGCTGGTAAAATAAATGTGGACTTCAGAACAGGCAGTTATAGGAAATTATGTGGAATGAAATGGATGTGGCCCAGCAGAGTGTGATATCAACATACTGTTGATATCACACTCTGCTGGGCCACATCCATTTCATATAACAGCATGCCCCTGTTTTTCTAGCTATTTGTAATATGCTAATTTTGACTACACAATAAATCCCATTCGATTTAAGATAAAGGAAATGAAGCTGCATCATTCCCTTGGAGCTGTGCTTCCCTCAATGGAGTTTGCAGACAAGGAGTGTGTCTGCCTGCAGAACTCTACTTCGGATCATTAGACTGTGGGAAGAAATTTTTGTGAGTAACTTGTTTATGACGTTGTATTTATTATAAGTATTATTAAAAAAGCATATTAAAGTTATGAGTAATTCTGCTATTTTTGCAGTTATTTTGTACTGTGACTATGATTTTTTTTCTTTGGCAGATGCTGTGTGTCGCATCTTCTCTGAATGAAAGTGGTGCCCATCCTGTGAATTTAATAACAACCGGAATAATCCTGGAATAAACAACTTAATGTGAATGCAAATGCTACTATTATCGCAATATGTTGCTCAATACTCATTAATAGGTTATGCTTCATACATACAGAATTAAAGTATTCAAAATCCTTTCACATTGCTTTGGAGTCACATTTGTTTCATAACTATTTTCTAATAAGCTTTATAGATGTTAAACACTTTTTTTTAGTGTTTCATTATAAACACTACTGTTATTTAAATACTACTAATCAAAACTACTCTGAACACCTCTGATGTGAATTTTAAGTGGCTGAACAATGAAACTTCAATGACTAAAATAAATGAATGCCAGCTGTGGGGCAATTATATTAATAAGTTTTCAATCACCCAGATTTTTTTTACACCATTTATGTGTTCTGGATATTATACATCATATGTTAAACAAGGACAAAATACAGCCAACTTCATAGAACTACAATTTAAAGCCTTAATATCATAATAAATAATCTCCTATGACCAAGCTTTAACAAGAAAAATTAAATAAATAAATGATTTTATTTTGCATAAAGCGATTTTGCCAGGCCTGGTGTAAATCATAAAATAATGATTATGACATATAATCCAAAACGCTGAACAACATGAAGCACAAAATGTTCAAATGAGTTGCCTTTTACAGTTTACATCCAGATGTACTTTGGTTTAAAAAAATACAAGGAAAGCCATACAGCTTTAATATCTAGTGTGAGTATATATGATTCAATATTCTTCTAATATGAGGATCATGTGTCCCCTAAATGAATATAAATTTCATGCTTTTCCAATTAGACAGCACCTTGGAAAGGAAATTATTTTTTAAATAGGTCTGGATTTTTAAAATAATAAATTTACTAATAACTAACTTTAACATCATATTTACTAGTGATACATATCACGTTACTAGCGATATATATATATATATATATATATATATATATATATATATATATATATATATATATATATATATATATATAGTACACATGGGCTTAGAACAGGAAGGACACTGAAATATGCAGGACAGGACACTGAAATATGGACTAAGGGACTGGGAACTTGGAACCTGTGGTAACCTCGGTAATCCTCAAAAATTCACTTTTCTATTTTGCATAGTGTCAGTCAGGTGTACAGTTAAAGTTTAGGAATGATCCTTTTTATCTGTACAAGGATAAATCCATAGTTGTCTAGAGGACACAACACTGTGAACTTGGGTTACTCTATATAACCCTGTGTAAATGAATGTGCATGGTGCCCTGTGATGGAATGGTATCTAGATGCACCTCGACCCTGATCATAATTGAACACTCACTGAAAATAAAGGAATGAACAAACGAATGAAGGAATGAATGAATGAATGAATGAATGAATGAATGAATGGATGGATTAGACAATGCATTCCTGGCAACCCTGGGAAAAAAATACAACCGTTCTTCCGTAAAGAAACCATTATGCAAGTGTACTATTTTAATTTTAATTATAGATCATTCTCACATGATATAATTGATATATGCATATCTCATAGCTTGCGATCAAAAAACGTGAAGAAACGATTAAAGTGTCTACATTCTGTAAAGTGTGGTTACCACGCAACTGGCAACACCGGCGTCCTCTTGACTAGCCACGTGATCGGAAGTAAATAAAGTTCCCGCGTTGTTTCGTGCAGGAAAGAGTGTGTTTCCAGGGTGATCAACTGGGCATTGCAATGGATGATCTTTATTTAGAAAACATTGACGAATATGTTAACGATCAGAATAAAATTGTAAGTTCTACATTGTCATTTTTCTGGCGTATCATCGTGTTTCGTTTGGGATAGCATTTGTTTTTTTTGTTCGACATTTGAGAAAGCTAGCTAGCACTGCAGTGTAGTGTGTTAGAGCCACGAGATTTTGAGGGGATAGTCCCACTTTATCTTAGTTATTAAATGCAAGTTTGCACAGAGCGAAAAATTATTTGTTTTACTAAATAATGGCTTCTCTGCAAATGACTAAATTATTTAGCAGCGCCATTTTCTACATGTGTTTTGCATTTAATAATTCAAGGAATACGGATTGAAGAAGTGTAATGATTTTTGTTTGTTGCTAGTGTGTTTGTTTTATGTGCTTTTTTAAAAAATTTGCCACCATTATTGAACACTTTTGGGGTGACTAAAGTAAAACTGTAAATTGAATCCGTTCAGTCCCATAGTCCTACAATAGCAAAAATATATATGGATTGAGACAAGACGATGATGAAGCTTTGCGCATGCGTGCTTTTCTGTCAGACGTTTGCTCATGGAGTTATGGCCCACTGGATACTGTTTGGGAATATATAAGATTGTTGTTCAAAAGATCGCTTTGTATAGTTTGAATATCCATTTCTGGATTTTGTGGAAATGTAATCATTTCATAAGCCAACTATTGCATATAACATTTTATAATGTGTAGGTGGAATGCTTGATGTTACTGTAATATTATCAACAGGGTGGTATGAAAGTGTTTGAAAGTGTTTTTTTTTTTTTTTTTTTTAATAAACGTTCCCAAAGTGATTTTTTTATTACTAAAAGAGTGACTACATATGGTTTACTTTTTGTTACATTTAATGTTATGAAATGATTACTAAACAGCTGCTGCTCTCACTTACATGATCTAAATTTTTTAATTCTATTTTAACTTAATAGGACAAAAATATTCAGCTTATCATGTTACCAAGAAACCACAAAGGAAAACTGATTTGAAGACTTTATCAGGGTGGAAAACTTATTCTGTTCTAACACTGTATTATGTCAATTTCTCCTTATGGAAAGCTTTACTATGCCAGTGTTCATTGTACTTCGTTTATAATTAAATTCACACTATACAAATCCTTGTGAATAAGGCCTGATACTATACTGCAATGAACGCATTAATGTTAATTTATTTATAGAAAATTCATCAACAGCTGACCAATTAAAATCAAAAATTCAATAGAAAGTGTAATAAAGTGCTTCATTGTTCAATAATCTTTACAAAGAAAACTTACTATGTTCCATATGTAAAGATATTTTCTTGCAAAATAAAGTGCAAGGCATTTCCTGTGCCATTGAAATTAACATTGGGTGAATGTAATTTGTCAGTTCTAATGCTGAAAATGCTTTTTGATATACATAACATGCACAATGCATTATGGTATACATAAGTTATCTTCTGCCAACAGTACATTTTCAGTTTGCTTTCAGATATTAACCCGTTAACATTGACTTTGTCTGAACAGGTCTCCTATAAATGGCTAAGTCTTACTCTTGGTGTCCATGTTAACACGGCTAAACAGTAAGTTTACACTTTTTTTGGTGGTAATTTTGAAATCTAGTTTCATCTAACCTCTTAATGTTTAATCGAATTTGTTGCAGAATGCTGTATCACTACTTAGAGCAGCGACGGAAGGAGCGCTCTGGAAACACACTGTATGCTACTTACTTGGTTTCTGGGAAGTGCATGGAGAAAGGCAGCATGGTGATTTGAATTATTTTGCTAAATATTATGTTGAATTATGTTGTTAATAGTACAAAATGAAAACTATATGATGTCATTGGTAATTTTGCTTTCACAAATGCTGCATAGGACATTTATGATCTTTCTTTGTCATTTACTTTAGTGTCATAAGGTGTCAGTAGTGCGTGAAGACAAGCTCGAGGGTATGATTGTTTTTCTAATATTTGAATAAACACTGGCTATAAGTGAGAAGAAACAAGTGTAATGCATGAACATGTAGACCAGCTGTTTTCCATCACATGGTTAAATTACTTGTTTTTATTCACCCCACATGGCATTGTGTAGATTTTATTTATAGAAATGATCATAAGCCTGTGATGTGCTTTTGCAGTTGGAGTTGCTGAGGTTTTTTTTACTCTTTTTTACTTTTTTTTATTCTAAGCTTAAATATGCCATTTTGCTTTTTTTTGTTTATTTCAGAAATTCTGTATTGTAGATAATCATTTAATTGTGATTGGTTTGGTATTTTCTTATGTTCTGTGCAGAAGTCACTGTGTGATTACACTGAAATTAATTTAATATCATTCTACAGTATGTGTGAGCTAATTCTTTTGTATCTGCAATCCACAATCTTTCCCAGATGTAAAATCCAAACTGGATGTGACGATTAGCGTGCATGTGTACAGCGTGCAAAAAGCTGAGCTCAAGGACAGTGCACCGCTTTACAGTACTGACTACGATGCGATGAAAGAGAACCTCAAAAACTGCAACAAGTATGTGATTTATTACTTGACTTTATGATTCTTATTTCTCAGGTTTATTTTAATGTTGTCATGTGGCATTAAAGCAGTTAATTCTGTCATGAATGTTTATATAACATTTATGGAAGTAGTCACCGGGATTGATACTTTAAATAACCGCTTTAACAAAGGAAATGGCAAAACATAAAACTAATATAAAATCTATACAAACTATATGAAACGAATATAAAAACTAGATGAATAAAAATGTCTTTTTTTTATAATATATAAACATTGGTAAATAGTATCAGTAAATTAGTATTGATAAATAGAAAGAGGAATAAACTATATGAAGATATGCTTTTATATAAAATAAACTTTTGGGGTCTCTCTTGCTCTCATCACATTACTCCATCACTGATCATTCTCTTATTACAGCACACTCCCAAGTGTTCTCTTCTTTAACAATATGTGTCATATTGCTCAGAATACAATACAAATATACCCTCCTGACCTAGGTCAGTATTTTTCCCATGTCTTCTCTGCTGTAAATTGGTCAGGTTTTGAGCAGTTAAACTCAGATCACTTTGTGACCATCAACACTCTACAATTGTACATATACACTCAATAAAAAGTCCCTTAACGTTATACTAATACTGGGTAGGCCTCTTATCATTCTAGGTTACTGTAGCCTATATGTTAACTCAAACCACTCTGGCTTCTCACTTGACCTCAACAAGGCTTTTCCTTTTGCAGAACTGCTGCTCACTGGATGTTTCTTTTTTTTTTTTTATTGCACCATTCTGAATAAAATCTAGAGAATGTTGTGTGAAAATCCCAGGAGATCAGCAGTTACAGAAATATTCAAACCAGCCTGTCTGGCATCAACTGTCATGCTGAAATCACTGAATTCTTTCCTCCTCTTCAGATGATGGATGTGGACATTGCTTGAAGCTGCTGGCGTGTGTCTGCATGAGTTGATGCATTGCACTGCTGGCTGATTAAATAATTGTGTGAATGAGTAGATGTGCAGGTGTTCCTAATAACATGCTCCTGCAATGTATCACCCTGTGGAAGAACATAAAAGCTATATGTAAAAACATCCATTTGTAAATAGGATTGTCATATTTGAATATAGTTGAAAATACAAAATGATAGAAATAGAAAAGTCATCCTGCATTTTCTCATAGTATTTCAGCATTGATAGAACTCTTATTGTATTAATTCTATAAAAAGAGAACCTCTTCACTGTTTATATTAATAGATTATATTACCTTTCACAGGTACAGTGCGATCCGATGTTCTGCTGCAGTGCAGGAGTTAAAGACAGCTCAAGAAAAGGCCATGTCCACTTCAACTGACAAAGAGGTCATTAAACCTGTTGTCAATAACTACACAGCACCTGCATCCAAACCTACCTCCAAACAGCCGAAAGGCATCATGGGAATGTTTTCAAATAAAACAGCTCCTAAAAGTGATGAGCAGAACAAAAAGGTGAAGAAGGAGCAGGTAGACGATCCGCCTCCTGTAAGTGCACAATCAAAGCATCAGCCTTAAAACATAATTTGGCCCGGGAGCCCAATTTTGTCATCCAAACCACTTTAAAATTCTCTTCTCCTAATAAACATTTTTGTTTTTTTTAGGCTGAGGGACCTAAAACCAAGGTGTCGTCCAAAGCCAACAGTATGAACAATTTTTGGGGAAAAACAGCAGACAGTGAGTAGTAATATCTGTTATACTGAGTCACCATTGCTTGTTTTCCTCACTGACCACCTTACAATTTGTTGATTACAGAAAAGCTTGAAAAATCTGACCAAAACATAAAAGAGAAGCCAGATGGTGTTCCAGAATCATCGGCTGCAGAGAGCACAAAACAGTCTTCATCCAAACCTAAGCAGGACATAAAGGAGGAATTACCGAAGGAGGCTGAAGTGATTGAAGATCAATCCAAAGAGACCCGGAGGTAGGCTTTTAGATGCCTTTGGGATATTCTGGTTCAATACAGCCATTTTTCCTTGTAGGCTATAAATATTGTGAATCAATGCAGACACATCATTGTTATTGTATTGTTATAGAAACTGTTCTTATGGGTGCAGCATTTAGATTTTGTATAACGAGTGCCATGATATTTCTTTAAAAATAAACCAAAATCCTACAAACAGTAAAACAAAACGTCTGGAGAATTCGGATAGTGAAAGCGAGCAAGTGGACAGTCGTAAGAAGAAGAGACGGAGGATAAAAAATCCTCAGCCGGACAGCAGTGATGATGAGGGTGGGTGAAATTTTTAAAAAAGTGCTTCAAGCTGCAATTAAAACAGTTTCACCTGCAGGAAATTTCTACAATAGTTATTTCGGTGTAAACACACTGATTGACTTTGTTCATCTTCTCACTTTAGTAATTCCAGATTCTCCACCTGCACCTCAACTGCACACAAGTCCTGAAAAGCATGTGAAGAAAGAGCCTGTTTTGCAAGTAAGTATCTGGAATATTGAATAATCACATTTCCCAATCAGTAGACCATGTTTTCAGGGGGGGAAAAAAATGTACAGTTTAAAAACAAAAAAATGAATTAATATTAAACTATGTATTTGTTTGTTGTATGTATTGTACTATGCATTAATTTATTGTTGCTTTGTAGTCTAAATTGTTGGTGTGTTTTCTCTTATTTACTGCAGAACTCTGAGGGGAGGAGGAGGAAGAGGAGACGGGTGTTAAAGTCCCGTACATTTGTTGATGATGAAGACTGTATTGGTGCGTAATGGTTCATTCATAGTTTACATTGTGGTGTGATGAGGTGGACGTTCTATTACAACCAAAACCTTAATTGTTTTCTTGTAACCATATGTCCTGAAGTTTTTATTCCTTTTATGAGAGAAATGCAACAATTTTACTGTTGAATATTGTAATATTTAATCGTGTTGAACATTTTTAACATCTGGAGGAGAACAAGTTGCATAGTTTTGGTCTGTAGCGGGAGAAGGCCTTACACACACTGTGTGTATGAGTTGTCAGACACACTTAGCCAGATGTTTAATTTGTCCCTTTAAATCAAGAGGTGAATTATTTTTTTGTGATTGCTTTTTTTGTTGTTGTTTAAATGTTAGACGTATGTTCTGTATCTTAAAATGCTCACCTATTCCCCAATGAATAGCACAAAATTTTGTTCTCACAAGAAAGAGTGGGAACTGAGAAAAACCTAAAATACTGATGATTGCGTGAGATCTTTTCCATTTATGGGCACAGTATTGAGTGTGTATTTGCTGACATTGTTCAGTACCTTGTAAGTTTAGAAATCCAATCCAATTCACTCATCTGCATTCAAAAACATATACAGCTTGCAGAGTTTTTTATTTTATTTTATTTTTATTTTATTTATTTTTTTGCTGCGGCAAATGTTGTCTCTGTGGCGAACGACAAATTTAATGTAATGGATAAATTTAATTCTGCATTAGTTACAGTAAGCCCTCTGCCAGAAAAGCTATAAATGAAAATAAATTACCTGACCAAAAAAAAAAATCTGAACAATCAGAGTTGAGAACCCACCTGTTCTGTGGTATAATTTGGTCTCCATGTGTTTTTTTTTTTAACTTAGTGACCGAGAAAGGCTTCGAGAGTGAATCTTACTCGGAGAGTGATGACGAATCCAAGACTGCCACTCAGCCTGCTGAAGACTCAAGCTCGCTCACGGAAACACTCAAAAGGAAGGATGATGAGAAAAAGGTTAAAGAGAAAAGCCAGAAGAAAGCTCCTGCTGCTACAAATAAAGTGACAAAACAAGCATCCATCATGGGCTTTTTCCAAAAGAAATGAACTACTTATGTGGGCTTTCTGTCTGTGTACCTCTGTGACCTTCCAGTGCTCTAAAAACTGGATATTTATTGTACTGGATTCAGTACAATAACAAACCAGTAGGTGTCCCTGTAAAGTTTATCAGGTGTTTTGGTCATTAGTCTTTTTAAAGAGAAAACCTCGGAGATGCTGGGATTGGGGTTTGAGGTGCCTATATGTGAAAGATTTTTGTCTGATATTAATATCACCGATTGCTGTTCACTGAGCATCTAAATAACTTTTTGTCATTCTGAATATCCTATATTAAAAGTAATATTAAATGTTACTATAAACAATAAAATTTACTTTCACATTGTGTCTTCTGTTTTTTCTATCCCTTTCATTCTCACCTCTTTTATCAGTCCTTTTCTGTACTTTTTGGACTTATTGATGAATGTTTGTGCTGTGTATAATCCTAATGATGAACTAATTAGTTCAGAAAGTTTTTTTCTGTGGTTTATTTGGATTTTTTTATTATTTTTAACAGAACTTGAGCTTTGCCAAAAGCTTTTTTTTTCCACAATTTTAAATAACGTCAGTCTCTGGCACAGCTCTTGGCCTCATTACAGGGGGTTCTGATTTATTAAAACAAAACTGACAGTTTGAGATGGCATGAGTCTGGAAATGTGTAATGAAGCTTCTCTGATCTGCTGCCATGTACGTGATTTTGAGCTTTTCATGCCAACCAGAGCTTTTCCACCTACCTTCTTTTCTCCCTGGCAATCACTAAACTTTATTTTTATAGCGTTTAGTCAGCGGTTATTAAAGGTTAATGCAGTTTTAAAAGGGCCCTTCAGCCAAAAATGAAATGTACACCAAATGTCGTTAATCATCCAGGCTCTTCGGTTTTGTACTGGAGTTACAATGTTGATGCTAAGTATAGGAAGCTTGTAGCCTCCTGTTTAGCACTGTAAAAATGGCACTGCCTTACAGCAATACAATTTAAATAAAAAAACAATCAAATGTGAATTTTATCATCCTTTGAATTATGAACTGTGGTAGAAAAGCTATTCTCCTTTAAAATTTCCCTTTTTCATTCGTCCATTTTACTTTCCCTTTTTTTAATGAGGGTTGCAGTGGCTATAGACTGAAAAGGTCAGATCAGACTTCTTCATCCACAGCCTTAGATTACAGTTTATTGCTGACTATCTCCAGATTTGTGTCATGGGTGTCTGCACCAGTTGATGCTCAACTAGATTCGCTCAATTTTATGGTGCATGCTTTATCACCACATGCTCATTTGTAGATATCCACTTGCCCCAGATATGGCTTCAGGAGTAGGCTCCAATATCCTTAATCTGCACAGAGTATGTTTGGTGTATTCTACAATGGTGTTACAAGTGACATCTTTTATAAACCCCATTTTGTGGATGTCAGTGTAATACAGTTTCAGAAACCACAAAAAGAAATCTAAAATACTGAACTATAGAAACTAAAATAATACCAGTTGTGGAACAAAAGATTATGAGTTCAAGTCTTTTAGATGAGCTAAAATTACATAGTTAGGTCTTAAGACCTTAAAACATTTTTAAGAAGAAAAAAGGAAGCATCTGACACATTTTACACTCTTGAGTCACTGTGGATGAAGGACCACCAACTGACTCAATCTTTTATAAAAAAAAAACGCAAATCTGATGCAATAAGTGAACTCGTGCACTTGTTGCGTCAGTTTATATATGTGATGCACTAAAATTGCTAAAGTTTGTCATTGAAATGGAAAACCGGGTCTGAAAAATTTTATTATATTCCAGATATGTGAATAATCAACAATAAAATTTAATTTAAATAATCACATGAAAATAATATGTATAAAGTCCACTGCATATAGAAATGTGTCTATAAAAATCCATGTGACTTTTCCTTTTCATCTACAATTTACACAACGTTATCCTTGCACAAACCCTGCTGCATGCGGAGGTAACATGCGTGAGGTGCCTGCTCTAGATCACTCGTTGTACTGTTGTTTAAAACATGAGGTGCCTCTGTGTCTCAGAGTAAATCTGTTGCTCGATAGCATGGCTATCGTCGAAAAAAAAAAGCTGGGCTACATCAAAGCTCTTGTGATTTGGCATCGCCATGTTGGGCCCACAACTGTTTCCAGGTTTGTGTTCAGAAAGGGTGAAGTCGAGCTGGTTCAGGTCCCCTGATCTGAGATTAGAAATTAGAGATTAAAACAGCAATCGAAAACAGTCCTGTTAAAAAATAACCTTTACTGTGTGGCAAACAAGGGTCCCTTATTGCATCCCTTTTATTATATTGATTCTGGGGAAAAGAAAAATTATACATATATATATATATATATACATACTGTATACACATACACATTTGAAATGGTTAGTAGGTTAGTAGTAAGTAAACAATACACTTTACAATTGATGCACGTGTTTAATCAAATTTGTCCAAAATGCATAACTGCATTGTTTATAAAGTACATCTACATTATATACATAAACTCTTCACTTTGTTTTGTTCCATTCAGTGCAGCTCAGCTTTTTTCCTCTTTCCCAGCTACACAGATGTGGAATGCATTTTCAGCCCAGGTGGAATAAATCAATAGCCATTTAAAAAAAAAAGTATATCAAGTGAATCCACATTATTAAATTCAAACCAACCTCAGGCTATCTGCAAAGCCATTAAATATGAAAGAGTATTAGTGCAGCAGTGTATTGTTCTGCAACAATGTCATTTTGATTAGATTTTGTCTATTAAATCTACTTTTCACATTTTGTAATAATCCTTTCATATAGGGTATTTACAGTTAATTCCCCATGGCTTCTTCCCTCACAGGTTTTGCTCCTCAAACCTTTTATAGTTAAAGAAAAACTAAAAAGGAAAAGAAAAGTAAAGATTTTTAAGTGGTGTATTTCTCTTATCCTGCAGCAATCTGTTGATGCTACAATCTGATTTAAAAAGCATGTTATCGTTTTTTCTCCATTTAGAGCTACATTGAATGCTACAAAACATCAGCACTTGGTCTTTGTTATCAGGTTTGTTATAGTAGCTATAAACCAACCTCTACTTTTTTTCTTTTGAAATTAATTACAGTATAATTTTACTACCTACACTTAAAAAAAATCGCTATTAAATAAATTCACAAAAACAGTTAATCCATGCTTCATATTCATTAAACTGAGCTGGCTTGCTCTAGACTCATTAAAGAGCAGTACTGACAAACAAAAAATGATCAACATTTTTATGCTGTAACACTATTCATTTAGTCATGATTCATTTGAAAGATCTGTCTCTTATTCAATATATAAAGTACATTTATACTGATGTAAGACTGACAATGGATTTTATGGAATGATTATGACTTTATGGCTTTAGGAAGATTTTCTTTGTCCAAATTGGAGAATATTTATGACATGGCTTTAAAATGTGGTACTTCTTCTGGGACTCAGGGAGTGCAGTGTCACGGGCTATTTTTGGGGTGTGTGTGGGCGGGTGCTAAATCTCCACATCTGGAATAACCTTTTTGCGAAATACAGTAAGAAGGCCAGTGGTACTTTACCGTTTTGGATAAAGAAGTGAAGTTTTTTGATGGTTTATGAATATCGCCAGTTTGCACGCAAGTTTTGATTGCACCTCAAACACTTCAGTTCTCGTTCATCAATGTGTCAGTGTGTGTGAGATGCCTATTCATCATAATCCTTTTGATATGACAGTTATGTGGAAATGTAGGAGTTGGTTATCCATGCTTTTTCCTGGCAGAGGCTAAACAAATGACTTTCACTCTTAAATGCAATTATGCCACTAATTTGCTATACAACTAATAGCACTTATTTATGTTTCAATCAAAATATTACCTTTTATTAAATCTGAACATTCTTCTGTGACCCTCTAACAGTGGAAATCACTTGGAAGTGTTCCTGACATGTAGCTCACTAATGTTTGTACTTCCTGATCACCAGTTGAAACGATCGGGGCCTGACTTAATGAAGCAGATTGAGAGAAAGTAACCCAAACAGCACTCTTAAAAAGATTTCGGAAGTATTTTGATGCCATTTATTTAAGGGTCCCCTGAACACCTTAATCAGCTATAAAAGCAAGCACATCAGAGTTAATTGCCTTATAGCCCCGGTTTGGTGCCCTTTGAGTCAGAAGGCCATGTAATTGATTTGCAATGCTTCACTTCCCCTATGTCTGTAAGGCACCACAGAGTTCAGCAGCTCAGAGAATTCTTATTAACATTTTCACAGTTTTCTTACACAGCATCGTACAGCATGGACGGCCAGTGGTTCTTTGTGTTATTACCCTTATGCAAAATTAAGAAATCACTTGATAATGCATGAAATGTCTGATTGTACATGCATATGATCATGTGAGTGTGCATTTATTTTGTGTTATGCCCTAAAATTTAATGTGAACCCCAGTAAACACTTTGGATCATGTGTGAAGAGGAATGATTTGCATTGCCCACAAGTACAAATAAACATAAAAATAAATAAATCGTGAAAAAAAACTCACATGAGAAAATGTAAAAACTATATGTGTAAATATTAAAGGCTTAATGTGGCATTGGGTAGCATTGCGCCCCCTCACAGCACTAGGGTACTGATGCTGTCCTGAGCTTAACGTCCAGTCTGTATAAGTTTCTTACTCACAAAAACAGTTGAATTAGTTATACTTAATTGCCCCAATTGTGAATAAATGTGTTTATTTATAGTGTTCTCTGATGGTGTGTACTTCCACCTCCGGAAAGGCTTCAGCGTGACGCTAACCAAAAAAAAAACAGTTGAATGTTCTATATATATTGCTTCAACCTTAGGTTTTGTCTTTTTAACATTGCTATAGCTAAAGAGGTGTCAGTATTTTTAGGTCCGTGGCTGTTGAATGTCACCACTGGAAAGAAGAAATCTTTCATTTATATGGCATGAAGACACAATAAACAGCTTGTGTGGTGATTTAGTGACTATGTTGAGCCTACATGCTGCAGGACTGTAAATATTGTTGAACGGATAATTTATTTCCTCCCCGATGAGTGAGTTTTTTTACTCGCCTCTATGTTTAATCGAATTAACTGAACAATTCCATTTCTGTAAGTGTTTAAAAACTTGACTATTTGAGTAAAAACACAGAAAACCTTTCCCACGCTCAGATGTTAAGATGCAACTAAAAACCGTGTCAATGTAAGGCTTTAACATGGCTGTAACACTGGTTGTAAGCTTGAACAGGAACAGTCACACAGAGAACTGACCCTTCTGCTTGATTTATACCCACTGACTGCCCCCAGCTGTTCAAATTGCCAGAGCCAAGACTAAGCATGCATAGCAGAATTGGCCAAATGCTATTTAGAGGGAATTTAAAACCAACCTCCATCCAATGATGAAAGGACCATACGGATGCCAAAGATGGCAATGCTTAAAATCAAGCTTGTGCTCCAGCAGCAAGTGTTGAATTCGGTGAGAAATGCAGCAGAACGTTCCAAACTTATCAAATTAATTGGATTATTTCTCAGGCATTATGATATACATGTTTTATTCTTATTTATTTATTTATGTTTGTTTGTTTGTTTATTTGATTTACCAATGTATACATTTAATACAATGCCACAAATATACATACTGAGAAGAGTGAAATAGACTGAAATCTATTATCTATTGTTAGGGTAAAAATCTAAAGTATTAAGGTTGAGCACTGCATTCCTTTACAAGTTCTCATCGATGGCAAGTTAGACAGCTGCATTTGTAATTTAAAATGTTTTTAAACGTCCTTGACGCTAGTGGCTTTGTGCCATGTTTCCCCTGAATACCAAACAAGGTAAACAGAATGATTTGTTGTAACAAAAAAACAATTTGTTGTATAATACACTATGTGTAATCTGCACTGCTTGTGTAGTGTGCTCTTAGTTTTCTTTACTATCTCCCTCCAAGGCATTTTGGGTGAAAAAGAGTAATAGAAACACAATAATCATGTTCACGTTCATTACAACATGACTGTATTTCACATGCTCATTCTCAATCGCTGCTGCTAATGTTTTACAGATGTGTCAGAGAAGCTTGACAAATGTAGATCGAAATGTAGGGAACTTTTCACTCTGTATAATCACTTGACATGTCCGACTGTATAAGATGCATGAATCTACAATCTGGACTAGTAATAGATCAGCTGCAGCCTCATGACTGCACAACATCTTACCTCTGCTGATGGTTCTGTCGTGCTCGATTCCACAAAAGTCCAAACTGAATTCAGGTTAAGATATTTGTTATGTTTCTGCTATTGATGCAAAAGATACAACCTTAAATGTATCTTTTTTAATACTATTGCTTGTTTTTACAATTTGAGTGGGCTTGAAGGTGCTTAGCTCTGCTAGCCTATTTATACCAGCCACCCCTGGAGTAGAGAGTCGGTCTTTGAGTCACTCTGGAGAGAAACAAATTGCCAGAGTGCCAGATCCAACAGCCAGCAAAAATAAT
Organism: Silurus meridionalis; assembly: GCF_014805685.1. Taxonomy (NCBI): domain Eukaryota; kingdom Metazoa; phylum Chordata; class Actinopteri; order Siluriformes; family Siluridae; genus Silurus; species Silurus meridionalis. The sequence continues at coordinate 14,270,967 of NC_060898.1, forward strand.
TCACAGCTTCATTGTGTGACCATTAAGGTCTTCAACTAAGGGGCTTCTGTTGCAAAATATTTTGTCAGGCCTTCAGTGAGAGATGAGCAGCACTGTCTGGCACTATGTGTGAGTCCAGGACAATGACTCATTGTGTTTGGGAAGGGAGGGAAAGTGGGCTTTTGAGGTTCGGAGAAAAGGGAAAGTGGATATTACTCTTTGAACTTCTCCAGTCTGGGTCCGTGGCCAGGCCCAGTTCACTGTGAACAAGCACGGATTATCTTCCACCTGGTGACCCGAACAAGGCTGTCGACAAGCAGCTGACAGGCCATGTCTGCACCAAACCACAGCTTGGCTGCAGAATGACATCTCTATTAAACTAACAATCATCTGAGAATTTGTTATTGAAATCATGTTAGTTGCCTCTGCCATAAAAATTGCACTGTACTGTGATGTGCCCCAACAGGTGGCGTAAAGTCTGCACATCGAGTAAATGTTAACAAATACTAGATTTTTTGGTGATCACATTGCTTCAAATAAGACAGCCATGTGTCTCAACAAGGCCTGTTCTGTATTCTTGGAAAATTCTGACCTGCATTTATATCAAATTAACAGAGCTCTCTTGTTGCACTCATGCTGTTAAACTACCACAACCCTTGAGAAAACAAACTATAACATGTAGCACAGGCCAAATTTTCAGAGGAGAGACACAAATCTGAAAAAAATCTAAATGGTTCATTGTCCAGCCAGAACCGTTTATGTAAGAACACTTGCCTCTGGTCAGCAGCTCTCACTTTTTAATTTCTCTACCATGGTATAAAATGTTCTGTGCATACAGACATAATGTTCATATTGACCATTCACCATTGTCCATGCTTCTGTTTCAGTCAAAATGAAAACTCTTTTTTTTTTTAACACTATACAATAAATATTACAATTTCTTTATAGTATTAAAATTATTTAATGGGTGCATAACTAATGACAGTGATTAAAATGTGGCCTACATCAACTTTATAAAAGCATCCTGGGCCATTATTCTGCTTACATTCCTACTTTTACTTCTCTTTAATTACTGTACAAAGACAGCGATTGCTTTGTTTGAATCACATCCATAAATTTTTCCTTAATACAAAGTAATATCTCCATACTTTCCCTTTGATTCAGAACTGACACATCTGTATGCGTTTACTTTCCCTTCTGTATTTTGACAAGACCACACTTTTGACTTCAGTTAAAGGCCTCTACAAAAGCTACATCTCACATGGGACAGCAAAGTTCTTCTGCCGGTATCTGGTTTTTCCACTAAAACACATTGTGTGTGTTCTGCTTTGTGTCTGGAAAGAAAAGAGGTGTTGGACGCTGAGCTGATACACTGTTCCAGAGCAGAGAGGACGCTCAGAGGACTAGGACGTGCAAAGAATGTCCAGCTGATCGGGGTTTAAGTACTTCACTACCTCCTTAATGCCATCTTCACAAGTCCTGTTTCTACTGAAGTCCTTCTCCTTGTCTTCTTCCTCTTTAAACTTTCTCCACGTGTCTGAGAGAACAAAAAATATACACACACTATAAAACAAAAATACCAACTTGATTATTTTTCAACAACAGCATGATCTGAACTGTTTAATTCCAATTACCTAAATTACCTGTAATTACAATTGATTACATATTTTTATTTGATCCATTTACAGTTATATTTATTGTGTGGAAATTGGTTCCTGCTATCAAAAATAAACATCTTTTTCACTCAATGTTACTAGGCTCTGACAATAGTGCATCTATTGCCATCAATGTGCAAGTTGCACAACTGATTAGTGCAAGGGCATAATAGAAATCTCTTTTTTGCCTGAAAAATCACTACCTATCATTAATCAACACATGCTCACCAACCAGAACCAAGAATTAATTTGGTCTAACATTAACTAATCTACAAAGAAATGGACTGAGCTTTGTGACAAGTTTGCTAAGGGACATGCTTTGTCAATAGGAATTCACATTATGTCTTCACATTTTAAGCAAAAAAGTATTTTCATGTGTTTACTGCTGTGTCTATTACTGCCCTGACCTGCAGGTGCTCCAAATAAACCCCAAATGTTCTACTTTACACTTTATGTACACTAATATATCCAGTACATATACATTGACTCTTATCTCTTAATGCTTTCTGTATTATATTTCAAAGTATGACATTTTGTTCACACATGAATCCACCTAATACTGCATTAACATAAGTTTATAAAGGAGAACGGTACAAAAACTCACCCTCATCCAATGTAGTCAGCAGAATATAATTCTCTGGATACTCTATAAGGTCCTTTTTTTGAACATCACCAGTTTCCATTAAATGTAATACCCCTAGGAAAAAATAAAAATTATATATATATATATATATATATATATATATATATATATATATATATATATATATATATATATATATATATATATTTATCCAAAATAAATACATATTCCAAATTAGCTTTTTTAAATAAGTTTTTACTGTAGACTCTGAGAAAGAAGCAATTGTACACAATTTGCCCCTTTAGATAATAAGCCATGTAATATTCATTTGGTGTATTTATTTATTTCTGTTTTATTGCATTGCATTATTACTGCAATGTTTATGTGGCCATGTTTAAACTTTCACTGGCTTAATTTATTATCATGATTATATCCATATAAAGACTATCCACACAAAAATAAAAGTGCAATGCAAGGTCATGTTATAAAAGTAAATACACCATTCTATCCAGGACACATTCGACAATAAAGCTCCTGTGTCAGTGTTGTACGTGTTGCATGTGCTCTATTAAAGTTGGTGCCTTTCCAAATGTTAGCAATATTTAAACTGGAGGAAAAATGTGGCTGATTTAATCATCTTGTTAATAAAACAAGGACTATACTAAGCACCTTTGAGTATGAACATTTCATACAGCCATCAGATTTCAGTAAACGGAGATAATTTTAGAATTGTATCAGAATACAGTACAGATACATGAAGCAAGAATGATCCAAACAGAAACTGTGTATGTCTAGCCAAATAAATATCCAAAAAAATAAAAAGCCAAAATGTTCTTTACATAAACTCTCTTTCGGTTTCTTCCATCAGGGGTCGTCATATTGGACCATTCGCATGTTTGATTTGGCACGTTTTTACGCTGGATGCCTTTCCTAACGCAACCCTCCCCATTTATCCGGGCTTGGGACCGGCACTAAGAGTGGCTGGGGTTGGTTCCCTGACCGGGGTTTGAACCCGGGCCGCAGCGGTGAGAGCGCCGCATCCTAACCACATACATAACTGCTTCAAATTACATCACTTAGGCTCATACTCCCATTTTTAAATAAACAAGATTGTAAAATAGCAGATAAATGTAAATTACATTGCAAGTTTATAACTATCTACTGTACATTACTTAGAATGATGCTGTTAATCTCTGTTAAAACGACATCAAATTGTGCAATATAGCCAACCCTATAACATTTCAACATTAAGCAACAGTGTGCTGGTAGGAATACAAGATGTTCACATTCTTTACCGTCTACTGTTTTCCATACTTGCACCTCAATCTCTGTGGCTCCCTGTCTCTCAATGGCAATTTTCCGCACTGTGTCTTCCTCATGAGCAGCAGATGAAGATTCGACTTTATACACCAGGAGACTGTTATTGTCCTGTCCCAAATAACAATCTATTCTATTGTTTTCAGTAGTACTCTCTGTCAAATAAGGAAAAAAGCACAAAGGAACATATATGACATTATATATAAAAAGTCCAGGTAAATAAACTGTAGAATTTACCAATAATACAATATAAATTCTTGTGCTACCTGGGCAAATCTTACAGCATTTTCCTTCTATCTTTGTGGGGTGTTTGCATGGGTACTGGCTGGGGCAGGTGAGGCGTCTGCACTCCTGAAGGCCATCTCGGCAGGTGCACAGGATGCACTCCAGAACCTTCCCCAACACGGGGTGCCACACGTCACCATGGGAGTAAGTCTTCCCACTGTACATGCAAGCTTAGACAAACAACTGTGAGAAAGTATTGGCTCCAACAATATTTTGACTGCAGTATGCACTGATTTAAAAAGAAATTGCATATTCACTTATAAGTGCCATTAAAAAACCTCTACGAAATCTTAGCTGACTTGAAGTGAGCTGTCTCAGGAAAGGGTTTGTTTGGAACTTCCAAAACAGTAAATACAAGCAGTACCACTGGCTTACAGCCTCTGAGGAGCGCTGCAAATTATGTGTATGCATCTCTGGTGAGTAGGTTGTATTTTATTTACATTTTTATGTTTTTGTCATGTTTTTAGACAAATATTGGTTCTGAACTGCTCCAGATGATGTAGGTGGCACAGTTGCGGATGTAGTGTGGAGGTTTGAAGCTTTAGTAAAATGGTATTCACCCTCCATATGCGAAATGTCTCTCTGTCTGTAATGCCACACGTTTTTACATTGCATTTTTGTGTAATATTGATGGTTTCTAGAATTGCGACGTGATGGTGGCATTAAGAGGTTGATTAAGTCGGGTAAGTCCCCACTGAAGGCCCAGGTACCAAATGCATAGCCCGCCACTACTCATACTGAATATTGTTTTTCCAAATAATATAATATTATATATAATTCTATAGTGTACAATTGCAGATAAGTAACCCTGAAAAAAATCAATTTCCTTTTGAGCCCAATTTCTCTCAAGGATTTTTCTGCTTTGCTAATGCTAGCTATCTGGCTGATGACCCATATTCACATTTCCACTAATATCCACAAATCTTATCCACAATTCCACCTTAAAGACACACCATCTGTGTTCTGCAATCCTAGATTTTCCAGACCCTACTGACTAATTCAGCTAAAGATCTAGTGGAGCTCACCTCTCTGGTGTTTGCGCTGTAAGAGGATCTTCACTGTGGTATCAGCCGCTCCTTTAAGGTGCAGTGTTTGTAGATTAAGCCCTCTTGTTGAGCCTCTAAGTGCGGCTGGTGTGACACGTGTGGCCCGGTTCTTCACCTGCTCTCCAGGGCACTGATCCATAGAATGCCTCTTTGGTTTGAGGAGATGAAAGAAAAGATGGGACTTTGTAAATGACTTAATGCCAAGTTGGACATAAACCTTTAAGTAGGGTTGGACATAAACCTTTAAATAACTGCATAGCTTTCTATTATGCATTTTGGTAATGATTGTTCCTGCTTCATTTCCATCCATCCATCCATCCATCCATCCATCCATCCATACATCCATCCATCTCATATAAAACTGGAGGCCAAAATGAACTAATTTAAACATTAGTGCATTAGAAGGTCCTTGTATTTAATTTATTATGTATAAGTAATGATGCACTATGAGTAAAGAAAAAAAAATACAGTACATACTACTCCTCGGTTCAGTTGCTGTCCTCCATTGTCATATGAATTGTCAGGTGGACCCTCTGATCATGTCAGAGAAACAAGAGTCACATTGCCTCCTTAAATCTGCTTGAAAACTGCACGTGCTAATGTGCCAAATTTACAGAAAATCAAAAAATAAAACACATCACACATCCATATTCATTTCAAAACATAAAAAATATTTTACCACTGATAAGCTATATAAAGAAATCGTCGAATACATTTGTACCACATTTATAGTGAATACCTGAAGCTAACCTGTCAGGAGGTATTAATTGGTTTTCTACAGCAACAACTCTGAAAATAGTTGCAGTAATTCAATGTAATTGTTCTAATATTTTTCAATTTCTTTCGGAATTTAGGGCTAAAAACATTTCGATTGTATTTAGCAAAGAGAAACTTTATCATGTGGTGAACTTTTCTATAAAGAGACTTTTACATTTAAATAAATGTCAGCATTTTGTGTTACAGTTCCACTAGAGCAAAGTTTTCAAAAGTTTCAAAATTTTCTGATAATGTAAAAATCAGTGTGTGTGTGTGTGTGTGTGTGTGTGTTCGAAAAAAAGAGGCTGATAAGAGAACAACTGTTTATGGATACTATGATGTAAGCAGTGATAGAAGCTAACTGTGAATGTTGTACAACTTCTGTTCCACAAAGTATCTATAAATAGATTAAATGTGATGTGTGGCTTACAATGAATTACTGGTAGCACATTAATAATGGAATAAGAGAAATAAAAAAATTTGGGACATGCTCTCAGGGATAAATCATCAATGCTAGTCATTCTGCTTTGCCTCACACCACATTGTTTTGGATAACAACATGCCCCAAGTGTTTAATTTTCTTTACATAAATTATTACAATTGCATTTAGCTTTTTTAGACTACATATACATTAAATTCCTACACAAAAACAACCTAAGAAGAATCACCTTTGCAAACGAAGCAGCATGTATCGGGAACGGAGATGGGTGAAGAGCATGTTATGGGCTGACAGGTTTTCAGTGCACAAAAAATATTTCCACCCTTGGAGGCCAAGAAAGAAAAGAGAGACAAAAGACAATGTAAACATGCCAAAGCAAACTGATTTAGTCCTCGTTTTTACCACAGTACCTCCTGACTTTACTGTTATAAATCCTTAATATTTTTCCATTCCATCTAGTAAAACTCTGAAGTGCTGAAATCTACATTCACAATCTACAATTCAGATATACAGGTCAATAAGCGCTCGGAACACGCATCCTAATTCATACAATTCAAGATTTCTATAGTAACAACTTGTGTACTTGTACTAGTACAACATTAGTTGTACATAGTAGTGAACATTGAACATAAATGGAATAAAAAAAAGGAATGGGAAACAATCGTATGTTTTCACCCACAAGAAAGACTTCCGGACCGCCAATTTTGCACTTTTGTGGTTTAATTATTTTGTCTTATTTACTTAACATGACAGTGAGAGAAAAAAATAATAGGCAGCTCAGGGAATAGCTGTATACTGTATAGCTATTATAACAAAAATGATAACAAGGAACAAGTTTTGTAGGACATTAAAAGTAAGAAATAGCAATGCTGTAGTGTAAGAAGTGCACATTGGGAGGTGGGGTTATAGAAAAAAAAATTTTCCTCTGGGTGGTCACAGTAATTCACCTTTGCATCGGACCACCCTATCACTGAACATTATCATATAACAGTATGAAATGTTTTGTTCCACACAAACAACAGGTATCCACTAGACTAATTTTTACCTTAATTGTATCTGGCAGTATTATAGATAGGTCACAACTTTTATGTTCACCATAAAAAATCTGTCTGCTTTTGAATATAAAACCATAAAATAAAAGGAATGTGGAAAAAAACATCATAAAACATGCAACCACTTACTGAGCATGTGCACATAACACACTGGTTGGACTGTCGGGATGGGAACAGATCGTGATTAGTGAATGTCTCGCCCATTTGGTATGTAGTGCCATTGTAGTGACAGGTTTTCACAGGAGCCCTCAAACCCGCAGGGGGCCTCTGCTCATCTGTGGTATAATACAACAGTACATAGAATATTAATAGGAAACCATCCATCCATCCATCCATCCATCCATCCATTCATCCATTCCTTTATCTACAGGTTATCCTTCAGGCAAGCAGAAATTCAGATTACTGATTAATACAGATAAGTTTTCCTTTGCCTGAAAATCACTTCAGAGTATAAAGCATTTGAACCCAGTTTGTTTACACACCAAATTTAAAGCATTTCATACATTATAACATGAGTGTAACTTGTGACTACAGTACTAAGAAACAAACCATAAAATTATTTTGAGAGCCAGCTGAGACAAGGTGTCACATAATGTCACTATGTCACATAAATAATATTAAAGGCATTCAAACAACTCCTATAAAATCCGTCTATGCAGCACACAACACGAGGAGAGCCTCAATACTCATATAAGCAGCATAGCTAAAAGCAGTCATCCGTAGCTAGCTAGCTAGCTATAGATAAATAGATAGGCAGATAGATAGATACATATGTATATACATACATAAATACATAAATACATACATTTACCTTATATTTATGATAATCAGCGATCATTATCTAAACTATTATTAAACTATTATTAGAAATCCAATTGTATAAGTTATTTCTCATTTTATATTTGTCTGTCTGTCTGTCTGTCTGTCTGTCTGTCTGTATATTTCTGTCTAAAATTGTTAAAACAGTTAATTTGAAGACAGATCAATGGATGGATATATTGGTAGATGAACAGATGCCTGGATGGATAGATAGACTGATGGAAGAATGGATAGATTAATACATTCATAGACAGATATTTATAAATAAGCAGTACAGCTCATAGTTAGTCATGGAGTCACTATTTCTCTACACATCTTTACAGATAAACATATCCTCTCTCTCTCTCCTCTCTCTCTCTCTCTCGCGCTCTCTCTCTCTCTCTGTGTGTGTGTGTGTGTGTGTGTGTGTGTGTGTGTGTGTGTGTGTGTGTGTGTGTGTCTATAGATAGATAACCAGTAGATGGATGGAACAGACAGACAGGCAAAGGGACAAATACTTTTATAGAAATCTGATTAAACATGGTCTCTTCAATTACAATTTTTTCGAATGTTTGTTTCACACACTGATATAGTTTATCTATCTATCTATCTATCTATCTGTCTGTCTGTCTGTCTGTCTGTCTGTCTGTCTATCTATCTATCTATCTATCTATCTATCTATCTATCTATCTATCTTTGTCTGTCTTTGTGTGTCTGTGTGTGTGTGTGTGTGTGTGTGTGTGTGTGTGTGTGTGTGTGTGTGTACCTGCACATCGTGGGCAGCACTGCTGCGAGTCAGTTACAGGATTGTCACAACGCAGTGTTGGGCATTTGACCGGGTTACATTTCACATGGCCAGACTTGGAAGAGTCAGATTTGCATGTAAGTCATACAAAAAAGAAATGTACACAAATCCAAAACACACACACACACACACACACACACACACACACACACACACACACACACATACTTTCTCATACTTTCTCTCTCTCTCTATCTCTCTCTCTCTCTTTCTCTCAAGTATCAGTGAGTATAGAACATACTTCAGTGCAGGCACAGCGCATGCAGAACATGAACCCAAACGGCTCTAGATAAGGATGCCAGCTCTCTCCGGGGCTGTAGGTTTTCTCCTTAAACGTGCAAAACACTACACATGACACAGAAAACAACATTACAATTACATTATCATTAGCACTGAGGATTCATTCATGAGGATTACAACCTACCTGTCAACATCTATAATAATGACCATTATAAATTAAAAAGTGTGCATTGTTTGATGAACAAGTGATTACAAAGAGCTTTATAAATATATCCCAAAATAATCCCAATCGTCAATCTAAGTGAATACTTACTTTTTCGGCTATGTGCTGCTTCTGTCTCACACCACACCATCCAGCGCATAGCAGCTAAAATAAACACATGCTTCAGGGAAGGCATTCTTCTCTTCCTAATGTCAGATACGTCCAGTGAACAGATATACTTCACTTTTTCCTCTTCTGTACTTGGTAACTGCGACAGCATCGACTACCGGACAGACTACTGCGGTCTACTAATGCTCACCGACTTTATAGAAAAGCGCCTCCTACAGGAGAACATGTTGTTTTACACAACATAAAGAACAAGCTATACTGTATACAATTGTTTATTTTTTTTTTTACCATTTAATTTGAGGCCTATTCGAAAAACAAAAAACAACAACCCTGAAATCTACTAAAGCCACAAAACATTATAAAAACACCTAAAAAGGTGATCTCAGTGACTTGAGTATTTAAGAAACTGCACATCTTCTGGTATTTTAATTATTAATTTTTATTTACACTATAATCTCTACAATTTATATATTTTTGTGGGTGAAAAAAACACTTCTGTGGGTGGAAAAACCTGATGAAAGAGACCAGAGAAGACAAGGCTATGGTAATGCAAATAACAACTCTTTACAGCAATGATGAGCAGAAAAGCATCATATGATGCCTTTTTCAAAGTTGTTGTAGCTCATGCACCTCAAAAGATCTCATGATTATTTTCTACACCTTAAAAAAGAAGGGCTACAACTACATTGGACTGTACTACTGGAATCTACCAATGGGAAACTGAAGTTGCATTGGCTTTGGATTACCTAAAGTTAAAAACTGTACAAAAGAAATCCATGATGATGTGAAATCTAAATCCAAAACTCGAAATATTTTTATAAATGTCTTTGTACTCAGTGAGTCTTTGATTAATGTGCACAGATAGTCATATAACTTTTCTTGAAGTTATATAATTACCACTTAAAATACAAAGTAAGAATAAGTAGGGTTATTTTTTAGTCAGTGCTTTGCATATAAATGTAACAAGTGATTAGAACAGTAATTCTTTAATTTCTTTAAATAAAGGGCATAACAATTCATTAATAGAATAATTTTTCAATACAGTGAATTTTAAAACAGAAGTGGCAGCCTTGGAGGTCAGCATTGGAACACTAAACTACAATGTGTTTTTTGAGTTACTATCTTAAGTAGTGCATCTAAAAAGTGTTGTATTCCACTTATACCACTACAATTGGCCACTAATTATAAAAAAACCCTTTTTTAACCATTGAGAGCTACATTTGTTGTATTAAATAAACAATATATCATGTCAAGGAATTACAAAAAAAGCACAGTTTGTTAAATGTTGTCACTTGGACCTCTCCCAAAAATGTTATATAAATGTCTCCCCACAGAAAACATCACAGTACCAACAATTACAGAAATGTTTTTACATTTATTAATGTGGGGCATCTGCCATACCAGGTCCATGTGCTATTATTACTATAGACAGGATAATGCATTAGAACAAGAAAATCATTTGCCTTGCATATACACAAAATATACAGGGTAAAAAGATGTGGATTTTCTGATCCCTGATTAGGGTTTTAATAAATTTTTGTGGATTTGTCCACCGATTGCTCCTTTACCCACAGTTGCATTTAAGTTGTGCTGCTTGCTTCATTGATTTCAAATGGACCATCTTGTACTTGCTCTTTATATCTTTCAGTAATATCAGTGCTTTTTCATATTCATTCTTGGAGATTTCTTTGGCTGGGAGAATTTTCTCTGTGTACAAAAATGGACAAGAATAATAAATAACCAATATTAAATTCTGTATATGACCACACAACGTTAAAAAAAAATACAATCAACAAATTCAACATCTTTGTCATAACCATTCTCTTATTCTCTTGTAAATACTGATGTCCAGCATGTCTAATGTGCTCAGCGTAGCAAAATTCGCAATAACAACTGTGCACCACGAATCCAACTCAGTATATCATACTCTGACTGCTCTTATTAGTGATGGGAAAAGAAAAGAACAGCTGCAATGCTAAACAGTTCCCTTTCCAGTAAACCTATTTCTCAAGAGTTTTAAAAGATCATCTCCGATTCAAGCATATTTATTATTGAATCGTGTTCAGCCTGCAGATCTGCCACTCTTACATTTGTGTAACCTTAACTGACCAGGCCCGATGGTGCAACAAGATAAATATTTTACAACATGTTCTGACTCAACAAATTACAGTCCCATCCAAAAATACTGGAACACATAGGCTCTGTTCTTCTCCCTTTTTTTTTTGCTATGGACTGAAGACATTTGGGGTTGAGATCAAAAGCTAATTATATGACAACAGATCAGAATTTCAGCTTTCCATTTTTTCCTATATTTTTCAAGTCATAAAGCTTTTATTGTTATTTCAACCATATATAGCTGACGCAGTACACAGTGAAATGAGACAACGTTCCTCCAGAACCCTGGTGCTACATTATACAACATGAAAAGACATAACAGAAAACACAGAGCTAAGGACTAGTAAGTATCCTCGCCACATAAAGTGCATCCACATGCAATAAACAACTTGGACCAAGACATTTATGGTGTCAGAACACAAAACTATTAGGTGAACGAAAATATTGTAAGTATTTAATGTAATTTACTTTAAGACTGAAACTTATTATTGGCCTACATATCACTTGCTTGCAATAAATGCATTAAGTTTGAAAAAAAAAAACACTGAAAATTTCGAACTGTTTAATTACTTCAAATAATGATTTTCTGAGCTTCTACAGTTTCTTTCTGTTGTTAATTGATTAAGCTGGAGAAAGATGGAGTTGTAACACTTCTCCTTGATGTAACAAGCATTAGTTAACAAAGATTTTACACTGAACAATCAAAATACAAAATAGGATGTCATGCTTATTTTTTCAGCCAAAACAAGAATGAAGTAATACATATAGTTAAAGAACAGAGCAGAGCTTTGGAGAACTTCTATTATGCATAAAAGAAAACATAATTTTCTAAATATGTGGGGGATTCTGAGCAGGCATGTCAGGAATGGAAATATGACTGCAAGAACCAGCAATAAATAATGCTGTTATAGAAAAACTGGGAATCCCTAAAGTTGATATTTGCCCTTTAACTGTATAACTGTACATATAAGTGTAAGTGTGTACATGTGTAAGTGTACATGTAAGTGTTAAATTCCCTTCAAAGCCACAGCTTTAACACCAGATATAAAAAATATTATATACTGTATATAGACTATATGTTTTTTTTTGTTGCTGAGATTTTCTCAATGTCATTTTATGTCTTTCTTCATCCGGACATTTCAGATTGTTGTATTGGCTATGCCCAGTGCTTGTGCAGTTGCTGATGTTAAAGAATATCTGACTAGTTAAAATGATTTTTTTAATGAAATGATATTAACAGTCCTATTTAATCTAATGTATGCAAAGTGCTCAAACCCCAGCATGTAAACAAGACAACTATCAACAATGATCTGGCAACAGAATGACTAAATTCTTCGGGAGAATTACAGAACTGACAACACTTAGAAATATGCACTGTTTAGTCTAAGTGAAATACTGAATCTTACCCAAAGGAACTTCACTTATTGTTTTCCTTTCCTTCATTTCTGTCAGAATTTCTTTTACTTTTTCTCCTTTTGTTTTTTGTGGTTTTGCAAAAAGCAATTTCCTTGTCTAGAAAAAGAATAAGAACAAAGACAAAAAATAAAAATAAAAAAAGCTTTAACAGCAATGCTGGTCACACTGATTATTCATATCTGAAGGTCATTTAACAGCTGATTATAAGGTGTCATGGGGCTTTTTGGGATAGCATGTCAGCCAACAACCTAAAACTGTTTTAAAAATACAAAACTCTTCTAATTGTAGTCAGCAAAGGCATGTTTATTGTCTGTAGTTTGCTTCTTTAGTTGTTCACTAGTGCAACCATCGCCAGCTTCAGTCAAGGAAAATCTATATGAATTGAGTGATATCTATGATCAGTGGCATATGATTTACCTGGCCAGCACTTCAGCCTTATAGAAAATATAAACTCATATAATACACCAACTGGCATAACTTTATGACCACTTGTCTAATTTTGCGTTGTCCCCTTTTGCTGCCAAAACAATCCTGACCTGTCGAGCATTAACAAAAAGGAATTTGAACTAGAGATGGGTGCATGGCTCCCCACATGCATCAATGAGCCTTGGCCGCCCATGTCCCTGTCACCGATTCACCACAATTTGGCCCTAGTCAAACTGATCACTTAAATCCTTACGCTTGCCCATTTTTACTTCTTTTAACACTAACACTTCTATCAACTAATATATCCCACCCACTAACAGGTGCCATGATAAAGAGATAATCAGTGTTATTCACGTCACCTATCAATGGTCATAGTGGCCTGATCGGTGTATATTTTGGTACTTCTAAAAATATACTTGCTAATTCTCTGAAATATGGGAGGTGCAGAAAATCTGAACTCATGGTTCAATGACATTTGCTTCTTATTTAGTGAAGAAAATTGAAGAAAGTTCTGGTAAAGTCTGGTTAGCCCCAAAAGTAAAAATGAGAGAAATTATTAAACGATTTCAGTTCCACTGAAAGACCCCACCCACCACCACATTTACAATCCACTTATTGAAAAAAATATTATGGTCAAAGAAATTATAAGATTACACTGGAAACATTGTAAGAGTTCTCACTCTGAGTATTCACATCATACACATAAATCTCTCATCACCTCTTGACTCATACAAACATCAGTGTGGAAATAAACTCTGATTCACTTCTGTTCTGTTAGATAAATACTGTGTTATTAATATATTATTTATTAGGTCATAACTATAAGGAATTAGTTATAATCACACTCTTGATATCACCCAAATGAGGATGGGTTCCCATTTTGTGTCTGGAGTTGTTTCTTGCTACTGTCGCCCCAGGCTTGTTTAACAGATATAAATACACATAATTCACTTATATTTTACATTTCTTTTCTATCATTCTTACATTCTATAAAGCTGCTTTGAGACAGTGTCCATTGTGAAAAGCGCTAAAGAAATAAACCTGAACAAACCATTTAAGTCCATTTCTCTATGAACAAATTGAGCAAAAATAGCATTTGGTGTGTATTAAGTTATAGAATAATAATTTTCTTACTCCTTTTGGTTGTTCTTTATATGGTCTCTGCAGACAATCAGAATTTACTTTGTAGTCTCTGTACACAAGCAGGTTCTTTAGTGTGAACTCTAGAGCTCTCACTGTCTGCTGGATTCCTGGCAAAGCATTAAAAAAAGGCATAAATCTTACCTCATTATTACATGTTATTACTTTCGCATTACAGCATAATAAGGAAATAGATTTACCAATAGATTTGGTCATGTTTACATCCAGATTATTATCTTCAAGAACTTCATAGCCAAAGAGATATTGTTTTGTGTCATTTCTCGCAAAATCAGTAATGTCCACTGTCTTCTCCGTTTTATCCTGATACTCATGTTTATGCAAATCATTAAGCTTGGAATGTAAATAGAAAAAAAAATATGTTACAATGTAAAGTAAAAAAAAATACTCATACATCATCTGTTCCAGCTATTTACTTTCCTACAATAATATAATCAAAGGCAAATCACCTCTGTTACAAAGAACATTTCTTCATTTTGGTGACTTTTGCTGTGAATTTCGATTTTTTCCATTTCTAAAGGGTCTGATACACTGGAAGCAGTGACAACTTTCTCCTTCTTTACGTCCTCAGTGTTAGTTTGTGAGGAGCTGGGGAACAACATGTCAGTGCACTTGAAATCTGGCTGAGGTCTCTTATTCTGTTTAATACTTCTGTCTGTAGAAGGGATCTCTGAAGCACACAAGGGTTTTGTGATCAAAGAAACCTTCTGTAGCTTTGGGAGTTTAGTTTCTACCTGCATTTGTAAAGATAAAAAGATCAGTTTAACAATAACGATAATATACACATAAATATTATCAGTTTCTGTTAGTTCATTAGCAATATTCGAAATATTCATGGCAGATTCAAATAATAATTTTGTATTTTATTTGATTTCCAAGTAAAACACAAAATACTTTTAAATAATGTTTGCAATATTGTTGTCTTCTCTGTAATTTTAGAATTGTGCTCCTTCAAAATTGATTTTATTTAGGAAGATTATGACAGAAAGGTCACTCTTTGATATCATATGATACAAAAACCAATCTTGGGTCTATACATGGTGAGTGAAGCACATTTTGAAGTGCAAAAAGAGTTATAAGTAATGATCAATGGACAAAAGGTGCCATGGTATTACTTCTGAGCTTCTACAAATAATCAGAGTATTTAAAAATATATTATTTTATTCATTTACAAACTTCCTAATGTGTTTTTTGTTTTCGTACTGCAACAATCTGCCATCTGCAAATTTATTTTATTTTTTTATTATTTTATTAAAAGAATGATTTAGTTTGTTATTACTTAATAATTTAGTTTTTAATTTAGTTTTTTTATCTAGTTTTTGATATTATTTATATTAACCCAGCCATTAGGGTTGCACAAGCCGGTGCACTCTTAGTGCCGGTTCAAAGCCGGGGTGAATTGAGAAGTTTTGTGAGGAAGGGCATCCGGCATAAAACATGCCAAATCAAATATGCGGATCTGATATCACTTAAATTACTTTCTACTTGTAAATAAAGCAAAATTTAAAAATGCTTTCAATGCTACATTGGAAATGAAATTTGAATTAAATGTAAAACTTTATGTTTGACTGATATGAAACACTAACATTTACATTTATGGCATTTGGGGAAGTGATAGCTCAGTGGTTAAAACTCTATGTTATTGATTGGAATGTTGGGAGTTCAAGCTCCTGTATCACCTGGCTCAAGCTGCCACTCTTGTGGCCCTGAGCAAGGCCCTTAATCCAGGATTGCTGTATCATGGCTGACACCAGCTTCTTAGCATCTCTGGGATATCCAAAGAAAGAATGTCAATGTGCTGTAATGTGAAAAGCCCCTTCACCCTTTTATTTGACAGAAGCCCACTTCCAAGTGGTGTAAAATTTTCTCTCTTTTTTATACTGAGCAGTTGAGGGTTGAGGGCCCTTGAACTCATGACTGTGCAATAATGTCATAACCACTAAGGTACCACTTTTTTTCAACTTCCATGAATGTTTAATAAAGCCACAAGATTGATCATTGTGTTTTAATCTTAGATTACAAGAACTGCCCACCAAACCAGTCTCTACTACTGTAAACAATTAATCAATAATTCTGACTTGAGAATTCATAATTCATGAAAAGAAAAAATATAAGATCTAGAAATAGATAAATAACCTTTCTTTTAGGGTTGACAGGCAACACAAGACGTGGTTTATCAATATCAGTCTTTAATAACTTTTTACGTCTTATTTTAATACCAAGTCTGTCTTGAAGAATCCAGGTCAACATTGGTGGGTCACCTAAATAAAATAAAAGTAACAGAAATGTTATTACAATAATAAGAAAATACCTTATTTGCACAAATAAAGAGCTTACCACTCCTCTGTGTAGTCAGGGGGTTTGAGTGGATAACAAGCTCGCTGAGGAAAGGAAGCAATGCCACAGCCAACAATGCCTCTTCTTCAAAGATCTAGGAGAACAAGAAATACAACCAAAAATTCCCACTTCTCTTTTTTTTTTTTTTTATAAAACCATGACATCTAGAAGCAGAAGGTAAACAGACCTTATTGTTTGCCAGATTCAGATATCGAAGCTCTGGCAATGGTGGACATAAATCTCCCTCATCCGTCTAAAGAGTTCAGCAAAAGTTTTCAGAATCATAAAATCTACTAAAATCTATTTATATATGATATGCATGCCCTTATATACTATGTAATAATACCAACTGTGGTGATTCTATATCAGTTTCTATACTGGAATGCTTCTGTTGGTTCACTTGAGAATCAGAGCAGCCTGAGTGGGGGAAAAAAAAGATTAATTAATACAAAGCTAACAGTCTCTAGTGGAGTATTATGCTGTTTAACATGATGTCATCTTTTGTGGTGATCACTATTGCCAGATCTGAAGCACCTGGCACTTGTCGCACTGGCACCGCCTGGAGGTATGGGACTTCAGAGATGTAGTTTCCCTCTAAATTTAAATGCCGAAGTCTGAAATGATAAAAAAAATGTTTATTAAAAAAACAACAACTTAAAAACAAAAAAATTTAAAACTGATTTTTATAATACTAATATATTAATGCTTGTCAGGGATCCACCAGCCACACCTTCACCAGAACCACACATTCCTCCTAGCAGCTCCCCATCCTACTAATCACACACACCTGACACTCATCAGCTCACCCACTTTATAAGCACACACTTCCAAGCACTCCCTGTCCGGTCTACTGGTTAGTCTGGTGAACAGCGCAGGACCTTACTGACTACCATTCCTATGGACTTATCTTGTTGTGGATTTGCTACTCTGTGAACTTCTCTGTGGATTTATCTCATGAACTACTCTTTGTTGGTGTATATCTGTGTTCCTGTGTTTACAGCTGGTTTGGTTTCTTTACTTTCCCTAATTTCATTAAAGCACCTCCGTTCTGTCGAACTTCGGCTTCTGCTCATTCTTCCAGACTGACAATGCTACAGCTACACTGAATGCTCAGTTTTGATTGGACAAAGATGAATAATGTTAAATATAACTGCACTATATCAAATTTTTTATAAACATAAATTTTTTTTATTATTCAAGAAACTTCAAGAAATTGCAAAAAAAAAAAAAAAAGCTGTTTAAAGCTAACAGACATTCCATAACATTAAATGTAAGTTCATATGGATAAAAGGGTTGATTAATAATTGTTTAAAAAATGTGAGGTGAATAAAGCCCTTTTAAAATGTGCCATTGTAATAAAATAATCAGCTTTGTAACAGTAGTCAGTGGTAACAGTAACTGTTAATGATGGCCCACATGACACCACTCTGTCATTGATTATTTTTCTATAACAACACATCCTGAGTGCTTTATACCTTTTTCAGTAGTGTAGTTTAAAAGCTATAAAAAGGTAAAGAGTTGTTAGATACTGTCCTTTCATTCTAGTAATACTACTGTAGACATATATTTCAGAGGCACTAAACTATATTATACATGATATAAATATATATTCTTTCAAACTTCAGAACAAAAACCAATTACTGAAAGAAATACTTTTCATGTTGCTGGAGTACTAAGCTTAGCAATACATTTATTGTTTTCTTTTTAGTGTGCAAACATATATTAAAGCTTTCCAGCATATAGATACATAGTCTAAGTACAAAATATCATCAGAAACAAGGCAGAATGCAGTTTATTTCCATCTTTTTATTAGTGCAAAAATAAACTGACCTTTTTAGATTTGAAAGACTCCTAAAGACACAAGAAGACAGATTATTATCATCCAGCATCAAAACTTCAAGAGTCTGAAACAATAAGCTGCAGACAGGACCCCTGTTAAAATGAAATATGTCAAAGTAACGTTTTTAGTAGATATTTAATGAGATTAAATACAAAAGAGTAGACTGTATAAAACAAACAAACAAAAAGAAACATACTGATCACCATGGAGGATATTAGGGACAGTCATATCAGGTGGAAGCGTCTGCAGGCCATTTCCAGTCAAATAAAGCACCTTTAATCGTTGTAAAAGACCAATGGCTAATATACTATCGCTTGATAAATTATTATAGGACAGATCAAGCACCTAGGCAAGAAAAAAAAAAAAAACAATACAATTAAAACTTACTGGAAACAATTTAGGATAATTTATTATACTTTAGTTAAAGTATACTTTCTCTTAAATACTCTTAAACACACACACACACACACACACACACACACACACACACACACACACACACACACACACACACATGTATGTTGAGAAATTAATGAAACACTGCATTCAAAAGGTAAAAGAATATTGTTCTTGAGACAGAACACTGATCCCTGAAGGAGCTTTCCCTTCCTCACTTAATAACAGTATGTTTAATAAGTGAGAAAGCCTTTTAATTGATTTCAAAAGTGGGCACATTAATAGGGAATTTGATCATGTAAATGTGTTGTATATATGTATCAAGGATTTCTCCAGTGTTTTGAAATATGTTTCAACCAATTTGTTGAAAATATTTTACTTTGTTACTGTAAGGTTTTTTTTTAATATCATATTGATAGGCTTCTTATAAATATTAGCCTTATAGACTGACTAAATGGGGTTTAATCCAAAGTAGGTCTGTAAATAATGTACTTAATGTGTTTCACCTGTTAAAATGGCTCTACCACATGACTTTAAGTAAGAACCAACAAGTTATTGTGCATTTTAAAATGAGTCTAATATTTGAATAGTTGCATTGTGATTATAAGGGTTAATGAGATTTATATTAGAGTTCAATGAGTTTCTGGCTGTAAAAGAAAGAGAATTTCTGTGATGAGAAACTAAATTGTAAAAATTAAAAACAGATTTATCAGCAATTTTGACTCGTTAGCCAGCACTATGCAGTATAAACCAGTATAAGACCTTGGAATGAATGCTAATCATTTCAGTAATATTCCATAAATTAGACATACCTCTAATTTAGGGAAATCTACAGCATTAACTTTCACAGTGCTGATGCAGTTCAAAGACAACTCCAGTTCCCTCAGAGCAGGAAACCTGCTAAAAGCCTCTAAACGTATCACATAAAAAGACCAGATGTGTTTTGGTCAAGTTATCATCTTGTTATTTAAAGTCACTTGAGAAGGTTCTTTTTAATCTACATGAATACATTTACATGTGTTGTCCAATACGGCCAAAGAAAAGTTTTACAATATCCTGTGTCACCTATAGGTTTCTTACCTCAAGGAAAGCCAGCTTGCTACTCCTAATGAGCATTTACTTTGTTATCATGAAGGAGTAAAAAGATTGCTTAAATTAAGGAAATGACTCAATGTTCAATTAAGAATACAGAAAAGAAGTTCTGCACCAACAAGAAGAGTAACAGGAAGCAGGAAGAGAGCAGGTCTTGCGGCCTTGCAAAATTACACTGAGCCAAATATCTGAATGCTATGTAATGTGATGTAAAGTAAAGGTCTATCAATCTATTCGGTTATAAAGCCAGTTAAAAAAGACATAAGCTCCCGAGCAACTGAACTAGTTAACTATAATCCATATAATTATATTAATCCAAGAATTATATAACCTAAAAATAATTTTGCATCGTTCTTCACTGAAAAAAATATTGTAATTGTTAGCAAAATGCAAGTTGTATAAGGTGATTGAAACAGATCAGCATGCTGTTATTGGAAAGTAATGTTTGGCTTCCTAACTCCAATCTATTCTTGATCTTTTTCTGTAATGGAATGCCCTAAAATGTAAAATGTGAAAGTCATCATTAAATGAAAAGTGAATCCATATTACCTAGAGTTAAATAGTTGTCAGAAGCATTCATGTAAGCAACACTGTCAAATTCCTCCAAACCTTCTAATGTTACCTGTCCAAACGTAGATGAATAAGATCAGACAAATCAAAAAAACTTTTTGTATCTGATGATGGTATAAATAAGAAACTGTATGTCACAAGCCATAAAGGTGCATTGAATGAGAAGCAATCAATCCTACCGACTTCAGCTTTCTTTCACTTATGTCCACATAGCAGAGATCTGATGGTTTGTCCACACTGTGCAGAGCCAGCTGAAGAAGAAGCAGGATTTTAATACATTCAGTCATTGTACTTCTACTAAGTTGACAAGTGGACCTGATAACATGACGTATATTTTAGACACTGTGATGGATATTGAACAAAATGTTGCAGTCATTCTCACCAAAACCATTCCATTTAAAATGTTTCCAGAGCTTTTTGATGATGCCTTTTGCCTAGGTCTCTTACATTCAGACTGACCCGATGGTCCGGTGCAAACACATTTTAGTGATGTTGGATGCTTTAAGCTCTTGCATCGATCCTCCACACTGCCTCTGTGGACAGTTAACCAGTGCCCTGCTCCTTTAGAAAGAAAACAATAATAACTTTTGAACAAGGAGTTTGGCCATATAGGTGGCAATAGTGTTGCCAAATAAAAATAATCCCTTCAGCGTTTGGTGCCTTAATGAAAAAAGAGATTAGCAATAAAATCTAGGGGGACATTTAGCTGATGCAAGTAACTGTTCATGCTTCTCCAGCTCACATTACAGTTATACACGCTGAGACAGCAGGTTCAATCGAGGCACATCTGGCAGCATTGAATAAAACCTGACTGAGCTTCATTTCTCTTAATCTGGGTTAACAAAGATCGAATCATCCTTGTTACAAAAAAGTCAAATCACTGATCACTATTGTTACCAATATTCAATAACTGTTCACCATAGTTGCCAACGTACAAACATTAATTACATTGTTCCCAATGTCCAATCACTGATCATCATTATTCTCAAAGTCCAACCAGTATGCACTATTATTTACAGTAATGATTAAAGTAAATAATTGTATCTATTAACTTTGTCCATTTCCTGGCTATTTAATACCAGTTAAACAGCAGATAGCAATTCTATTAGTATTAATTATAAATCATATTAAAGTCAGTACTTAGTTTGATGTGCAGCCAAAGATTATTTATTTATTAGAAATACATTTTATTATATTATTTTCTATTCTAATAAAACTATTCAGTACATATAACTCACATCTCCTTGCTCAGTCCTAACTGATCATTCCAGATCAGGTCTAAAATTAACAATGCATAGTCCTGTTTCAAGAAGAAAAACCTTTTTTTAGCCTGGACAAGAACTCAAGAACAACTATGAAGTGATCGCTTTTTTATATCCTATACTCTTTATTTTTCTGTCCTTTATTGTATTATTGTGGCATTGCGGCACTGCATAATACATTAGAATAGAGGTCAATGTTTGTACCTTCTTTATTTTGATGAGATGACCTTATCGGGAAACAATTCGTAGGAAAACTTTCTCCGTTGTCCAGTTTATAAATTCCTAAACCAGCCATTTTGAACTAAATAGCTCAGATCTGAAGAAAAACACTGCTAAACCTATATAAGGAACTTTACCAGCAATAAAGCAGGTTGTTATGAACTGGTCTCTTAGCGACAAAATAAAATGTTTGGGAGTTGTAGTTTAATACACAAGTGCTGTAAGAAGTGTGTTAAAAATAGTTACGATTTCCGATAGATTAAAACATTTCAACAACATGCCATCAATGCAAAACATTCTCAGTTACACTTTTCAGAAAATCCGTATGCTAGTTTGAAGAAACGACGACTATTTTCTTAAAATGACTGCATTTCCCATAATGCAGTCGTGCGAGGATTTCCGCAGTCAGTCCAAAGATCCTGTCCGCTATTCCTCATTAGACCGAAAGAACGCATCCAAACGTTGCATTGCAGATTGTTATTACAGCTCAGTCCGGAGCACCAGGAAAATGCAGGCGCTCTGAAATCGGAAACGAAATTCACAACCAGGTAAAAGAGAATGATTTCCTTCTCTCACAGCTACAAAATACCAGGAAATTCTAACTGGTTTCAAATAGTACAAATACGATTACAAACCATCAGCTGGTCTTTAATCATTAACACCACGTGACGGAGTGTGTTTGTGAACATTATTAAATCATTAACATAAAAACCAAAAAAATTAGTGTAGAAACTTAGAAATCTGGGTGGGGGACCCAAAGATCCATATTTTGATACCAGCATGTGATTTACATGTGAATTACTATTGGTCCTTATGGTATTCACTAGACTATAACATGCCCATACATTACAAACAGACCCAGAAGGACCATTACTGTGTCCATTAGAACCAATACAATTTTAATGATAACCATTAAAAACATTACACATTCTATAACGATTTCTGTTGTTTTTATAATAGAAAGAAGGGATTTGATTGTGAATGTAGTTACAATTTTTCCTGAAATACTGTTTCATTACTTCATTATTTCAATTCAGGATGACTTAATTGAGGATATACAGTACCTGGGTTTACTTAATTTTAAAGTAGCATTATGGAGAGCCCCCTTGTGACAAAAGACAATATAACAATCAGAGGTGGCAAAATTACACACATCCTTTACTCAAGTAGAAGTACAGATACTCATGTTTTAAAAGTTAAAGTACTAATTACACTTATTCAATCAAGTTAAAGTAAAGAAGTTTGGGCTCTGACATGACTTACGTAAAAAGTAGCCATTTAACCTGTTTTTGTGTCACACACTAAACCGGACCTCACATCATATCAATATATTGATATACAAGAATTAAAAATGTTGTTATCTAATGAATGTATCCAGGCTGAACAACCACCATATAGAACACAAGCAGAGAAAAGATGATGATGATGAGGTGATTAGGAATGTCTCTCTTCTCAGTCATGTTAACATCGCTGACTCCCTCTGTCACATCCACGTTAGCCCCATAGACTACGACTGTAGTGTGTGAGAGCCAGGAAATGATATACCAGTAGTTAAAAAAGTCACACAATGTCAAGAAATAGGTTGATGGGCTGAAAACTGTGCGCAATTAAAAAATATATATATATTGATCGTG
This sequence comes from Silurus meridionalis, assembly GCF_014805685.1. Taxonomy (NCBI): domain Eukaryota; kingdom Metazoa; phylum Chordata; class Actinopteri; order Siluriformes; family Siluridae; genus Silurus; species Silurus meridionalis. The sequence goes on from NC_060898.1 coordinate 14,294,718, forward strand.
TCACTAAATTGATTAAAACTAAAGTAACAAGCCTGGTTTGAAAATGTAAGAAGTGGAAAGTACAAATAATTGTGAAAAAAATTAATAAGTAAAATTGAAAAGTTGTCAGAAAAATAAATAGTTAAGTATTTGATTCCAGAAAAATCTACTCAAGTAAAGTAATGAAGGATTTGCACTTCGCTACTTCCTATCTCTGAATACAATACAATACAAAACAAATATGTAAATTCATTATATTAACTTATGGAACAGATACTAATGTGTGGCCTCAACCTGGAAGTGGTTAAATAAAAAGGTATAGCCATAATTATTTTTTCTCAAACTGCTACCACATAGTTGACACACAATATTATTGTACGCCTTAGGATGTAATATCATTCAATTTTGCCTTCACTTAAACTAGGAGACTCAAACCTGTTCCAGCATGAAAATGTCCCTGTGTACAAAGCCAGCTCAAATAAGATATAGTTTACGTTGGTTGGACCGGAAGATATGTAGTGGCCTGCTATAGAGGTGTGACCTCAACCCTATTGAACACATTTGGAATAAATTGGAACACTATCTGCACAGTCAGGCCTCACCCTTCATCAGTAAGTGACTTTATTAAAATCCTTGTGGCTCAAGAGGCACACAAATCTAGTGGAACACTTTCCAGAAAAGTGGAGGCTATTATGACAGCAAATAAGGAATAAATGTGGAACGGGATGCACGTACGAATCTTATGGTCAAGTGTCCACATTTTTGTCCATGTAGTATATATCATATTCCACATAATACAATACGATTTCCGGTCCTAAAGCAATGATTGATACTGTATTTATTGACGATACTGAATCTGCTACAGTACAATTTAGTAAACATTTAGTAGCCTCTGATCAATATGTGACCAATGTGTTTAGAATTAGGATTAGGACTGAAATTAGAAGTAGATTAGATTAGATGTACGACTACCGAGTATCTGCAAATGTTGTTGCTTTTTGCAATAAAAATCAATGTGATGATGAAATTGCTTTTTAACAAGATGTCATTGTTGTGTTGTGTTCCAAAACTTTTGCCACAAATTTGGTGGCACATAATTGGCTAAAGTATCTTTATATTTATATATATATATATATATATATATATATATATATATATATATATATATATATATATATATATATATATATCATGTTCCAGCATGGTAATTCAAAGCAAGGTCTATAAAGACATGACCTGCTAAGGTTAGAGTGGAGAACTTGAGTGTCCTGCAGAGAGCCCTAAACCCAATCACACTGAACACCTTTAGGGTGTCTGTGCTCCAATATTTATTTATATATATATATATATATATATATATATATATATATATATATATATATATATATATATATATATATATATGGAGGTAAACCAATAGAGGGGACTCATTCTGATATAGGATGTTCAAAGAGCATATCTGAAAGTGATGGTCAGGTGTCCACAAAATTTTGGCCATACAATGTAACTGGATTTTATTGGATAATTTTTTTCTGAGATTCTTACTGACTCACAGCACCAGGGTCCCAGGTTTGATACTGGGTTACTGTCTAAAGCATCTTTCTGTGCATTTCCTACTTTTAAAGGTTTCCTGTCAGTAAGTGAATTGGCTAAAATAAATGAGCCCACTAAGTGAAAGAACGAGCGTCTGCTGAAATGCTGACAAGTGCATCTGAGCATGGTAGCTTGCAATGGATTTATATCCCATCCAGGCTGATACCAGATCCATTATGGGTTTGTCCAGGAAGAGCCGTTACTGACAGTCAATAGTTTTGTTTAAAATATTTAGGCCTTGGGAGGTGCTGAGATTTAACAATTTGTCTAGAAAACAATGAACCATTATTATACAATAATAAAAAATCTATGAATTGTGTATTTGTTATTTTTAACACAAAATGGTTTAACAATGAAAAAGTCATGACATTTTATTCTTATTTGTTTCCAGAAGAAATGGAAAACCGGACACGTGGTTATTCCCAAATACTCCAAGCAAAACCACGAAAAACAACATTGTTTAGAAAAGAGATAAATGGCATAACATATAGAATCCCAGCTCTAATCTACATGAGCGAGACCCAAACCTTTCTTGCTTTTGCTGAGAAAAGAGCATCACCATGCGATCATGATGCCATCCTCCTGGTCATGAGAAGAGGAACACAGCAGGATGGGTCCATTCGGGTAATGATGGTGCAAACATTGTATTACTTTAAATTTTTTCCTCAAATGGTCTTAGATACGGTCATGTTTCTTTTCAGTGGTCACCTGTTCAGGAGCTTAGCACAGCTTGTTTGCCAGGACATCGCACCATGAACCCATGTCCGGTGTATGAGAAAGAAACTAAGACTCTCTTTCTGTTTTTTATCTGTGTGCTGGGCAAGACCAGTGAGCATCACCAGATTCACACCGGTAAGAACAAAGCTCGACTGTGTTACATCACCAGTAGTGACAACGGACAAAGCTGGACCAGCACAATAGACTTGACCGAAAGTGTGATTGGACATGAGATTAGAAATTGGGCTACATTTGCTGTTGGGCCTGGCCACGGCATTCAGATGAAGAGTGGCCGACTCATCATTCCTGCTTATGTCTATTATATTCATTGTCGATGTTTTCCCTTTCATTTTCCACTATGGGTTACATCCCATGCTTTCGCATTCTATAGTGATGATTGTGGGGTCACATGGCAGTTTGGAGAAAGAGTAAGTAGTGAGTCTTGTGAGTGTGAGATGGCAGAGATCGTAGACCAGGAGTCCAGGAGTGAGTTATACTGCAACGCACGGAGCAGTAAAGGTCACAGAGTCGAGGCTTTGAGTAAGAGCAGTGGAGCAGCGTTTGATAGACCTCATGTTGCACGGAAACTAGTAGAGCCCTCTCATGGCTGCCAGGGGAGTGTGGTGAGCTTCTCTGCACCTGAGGACCAAGAGAATTGTTTAGCACAATACACAAAGACTTGGCTCCTTTATTCCCATCCAACTGACAGAAGGAGTAGAAAGGCTCTTGGTGTGTATTTGAATAAATCTCCTCTTAGTATATCTGGTTGGAGCAAACCATGGATCATCCATCAAGGCCCTAGTGGATATTCAGATCTGACCTCATGCCAGAAGCCTGGTCAGTTTTCTTGCCTCATGGAGTGTGGGAAGAAGAGTGAGCTTGAAGAAATAGCCTTTGTGGAGTTTTCTCTCTGTGATATCATGCAAAATCAGTAGATGTTTTTGCATGGTTAATAATAATCTTGTTTAAAGAAAAGCATAAATACACCTACATGAGATTTAATTCTTATCACAGTTTTTAGAATTACAATTCTAATATTGTGGCGCTTTTAACAAAAGACATGGTCATGAAACAGCTTTGCGAAATCCATGTGTAGATCTAGATCCTTAATGTGCATTTCAGAGAGCTTGTTGAGGAGATGGAAAATACAGCAAGCATCCACAACTAATTTTAGCTATAGTTACACTCTGGCCATATCCACATAATCTTAAAAACACTGGAACGATGTGTTTTTACTGTAACCAAAAAAACAAATGTGAAATTAATTTATCTTTTTTGAAGGTATGGGAGGTATGCTGGAATGTGTCAGTTAGACAGAGGCCTCGGACAACTGACCTAAAACGCATTAAGGTCCGGTGTCTTTTTTCTTGTCTCAGTATCTAAAATTCTACGAAGAGGCTGCGATACTTCTAATGTTATTTGTGCAGTTGGTAAATGCTACAGTTTGATTGGCTCTGTATTTTCTCATGATGGTTGTCGGGCCACTGTTTGAACCCAGTGGCACAATTAGCGTTAACTTTTACTCAGCAGTGTCAATGATGCATCAAATACACATTTCAATTTATTTTCTTTTACAATAAAAAAAATACAGAAATATATATTTTACAATAAAAAATACAGAAATATTTTAAGCATCTATAACTTGAAAGAGGATCAAACTATATTTTTTCATTTTTCTGTGCTCTCATTATCTTGCTCTACCCAGTCCCAGACATGTATAGATCCATCTGAAGCTGCAGAGAGCAAGGTTCTTGGCCGCCATGGATGCCACACATGAGTTGTGACCACAAGAGTGGCATCAGCCTTTTCTTTCCACGATAAGTTGTGACCCCGATGAACAAAAACGGGCCTAGGCGTCTGTGAATCGGTGCTCCAGCTTTTTGTGTCAAAGATTTGCACTGATCCGTCAAATCCTTAAAATGAAAACATGAACAAAGTCAATCCACTTCTCTGAACAAACCCATCAAGTTAGAAGAAGATACAATAATATGATATACCTGACACCGCAAGAAGGTCATCCAGAGCAGGAGCCCATGTGATCGTCACAAACTCGTCACTGAGATCATTTTGCTGCAGGGAAAGCTGAGCCTGGCTGATTGGAGTGCTCGGGTTTCGTAGATCAGACACGATTATCTGACCAGAAGAGGAAAGTCTTGCTACAGTGCATGAGGCAGTGTCACACTGTGCTTCAACTGTCCTCAATCCAAAAGTCCAATGTGAGCCAGTTGAACTTTTTGAGAGAGCATAATGATTGATTTTTGGGTTTCTTGAATCTCCCAGATACAGAGTGCCATTAGTTGCACAAATAGCAAATGTATTATCAGTCACAAACTGCAGACCACTCACTATATCCAATGAGTCTGTTTCTATGAACAACAAAAAAAGAATCCTGGGTTAGAACAAAATTTGTTTAGTTCACCTGCAAAAACTCAGTGCTTACAATGGCATGGATAAGCAACTAATGAACTAATAAAAGAAATGGCTATGAATAATGCAATTTAAAGTGAATGGTTTCTTTTGTAGTGGTGATTAATTTTACCAAATAGATGTGACCTCTCATTTGATTTATTAATGATTAAACACATGTCTGTCTTCAACCATTACATTTTCCTAAAATCCTCAAATCACAAGATCACAAATAAGACACAAAGGTGAGCCTATGTCCTATGTCCCTGTAGCTAGTATCTATCTCTCAGCTAAATAAAATACATAAATACATGCGACTGGATAAACTGCAACAGGGAATCTGCTAAAGAACCCAAACTGGATCATATTTAGAAAACTGGAGTTGCTAAAATAGCAATATAGCTGTAGCATATATTAGTGTATTACTGGTTTTGTCTATATAAAATGCTTTGCTGGATCTGCATCCTGACTTTAAATGCTGGTTAAAACAGAAAGTGAACAAAAAAAAACAAAAACAAGACAGATATCATCATTATTACCTACTGCATAAAGCTTTCCCCCTGAGCTTATATCAGTCTGTTGAACATCATGTATTGTAGAGCCGTGAAGAACAGAAGGATTCTGAGTGAAACCCGAAGCAAGTTTTCTTCCTTTGGCTGATGTGTGACTGCAGTTTATAACTCCTGTTCTCTTGATAACATCTGAAAACCAAAGGTGACAAAGTTTTAAAATGAGTTAACAAAAACACAATCAGCTCCAAAATAAATTGGCAATATTCGTAAAGAGAAAAAAAAGGTTATGAAAAATGTTTTTTTTTTTTTTTAGTTTATTTGCTTAAGGCTGAAAATAACATAAATATAACCTCTATAATTATACAAAAAAAAAATAGACAGTTTAATCAAGTGTGCCAATACTAAAGTTATGATTTTGAAAAATGGCTGCATACATAAAAATTAAAACAAACTACATATTATTGTGCTGAAATAATCAATAATATTAAATAAATACCACTATCATCATCTCCAATGTCCCAGACCTGGATTTCGGAATTAGAATGCCCACTAGTCACCACACATCTGCAAATAGATCACAGTTAAAAGGTGATGACTCTAGAACTATTATTCATTATTATAACAGAGAAATGTACAATTATAATTATCTCACAATTCTTTCAGGCATTTGAGCTTAGAACATAATTTGTTAAAAAAAACCTTTTTGTCACATCTAGATCTACACGCTTTTTTTTTTTTTTTGTCTGCTTGACAGGACCACAATTTTGTGTATCTTGTATTAGAGCAGTTAAAATATAATTCTTTGGTGAGTACAATTCTCTTATACTGACCACTGGATGTTCAACATGGCAGGATTTAAGAATTAGAATTGTTGATCTCTACAAAGATGGTGAGGCTATAAGAAGATCGGTAACACCCTGAAACTGAGTTACCATATAGAAGCCAGGGTCATACAGAAGACGGGTTCCCTGGTGAGAAGTAACAAGAAAATTGTGTCTTGCCTACAGTCAAGCATGGTGGTGGTAGTATCATGGTCTGGGGCTGCATGAGTGCTGCTAGTACTGGGGAGCTGCAGTTCATTGAGGGAAACATGGATTCCAACATGTACTGTGACACTCTGAAGCAGAACATGATGCCCTCCCTTGGCCGATAGATGGATTTTCAACATAACAACCCCAAACACACCACCAGGATAACAACTGCCTTGCTGAAGGAGTGGTCAAGTATGTCTCCAGACCTGAACCCTATTGAGCACCTGTGGGGATCATCAAGGGGAAGGTGGAGAAGCACCATGTGCCAAACATCCAGAAGCACCGTGATGTCATTATGGTGGCGTGGAAGAGGATCCCAGGAACAACCTGTGCAGCTCTGGTGAATTCTATGCCCAGGAGGATTAAGGCAGATAACAATGGTGCTTACACAAAATATTAACATTTTGGACACAGTTTTGACATGTTCCCTTAGGGTGTACTCACTTTTGTTGCCAGCTATTCTGACAATAATGGCTGAATGTTGTTATTTTTAAAAGGCCAGTAAAGGGTGTACTCACTTTTGTGAGATTCTGTACCTTTGCCACAATTCTAGTCTTTCATGTTACCAACTTTTATTTAAGAAATACCACAAACAGAAAAGCACAACAAAATTTTCAGACATTTCACCTTGGATATTAGCGGTGGACACAAAGTTCTATTTTTCTGATGTGTGTTATGCATTCTTGCTAAAATTGATGTTCTCTGCACCCTGACCAATAATCCATTACAGGTTCAACATTCAGTTGAAATTAGCAAGATTCTTTTTGAGGGTGATCAAGCTACTACGCATTAAACGTACCGTTTACCAAAGATGTGTTTCAGGCACTCAACCGGCTCTTCACTAAATCCACCATGCTGCACTTTAAAGTCACGCTCTGGACAGAGTCCCTTTGCACATTGAAAAAGAAGATTGTATTTGGGTTGCATTTTTGATGAGAAATATACAAAGAAATTTGTCTAGATTTGGACTTACCTTATTCCCCTTTGCATACAATTTCAAAGGCAACAACAGCTCTAAAATTTCATTCTTCTCTGACATGTAACCTGCAACACATATACCTGGAACAGAAGAAGCATCCATACAAGTTCATTTCATCTATTGCATTAATATGAGACTTATTCAGTTTTAAGGTGATGTCTGTGCATGTGCTAAGGCCATTATGGCCATGGTCAGGACAAGGAACATCCCATTGCTTACTTTCTTTTTGGATGGGGAGACGTAACACATGCAACTATTAAGTTAACTAACGATCAGAAGATGACCAGGAAAGATAAAAAAAAATGAGGGAGTTATCATTCTCTTATTATTATTTACCCCCTACCCCTCCTGCCATCCCCCTTCCTGCCTCCCCGTCCATCAAACCTGTGCTTAAGGTATGTGTAGAGGATATAAAACGAGTCTTCAGAAGACAGATGACTAGGAAAGCTTCAGGCCCAGATGATGTTTCACCTGCCTGTCTAAAAGCATTAATGCTGCTGACCAACTGGCCCCATTTTCACTTAGATCATCAACAGATCACTGGAGCTGTGTGTACTTCCCTGATACTTCAAACGCTCCAAGATTATTTTAGTCTCCAAAAAACCCAAACCAATGATCTTAATGCTTACAGAGCTGTTGCTCTCATGTCTGTGATCATTAAGTCATTTGAAAGACTGGTCCTGGCCTACCTGAAGGATATCACAGGACCCTTGCTAGATCCTCTTTACTTTGCCTACAGAGCAAAAAGGTATGCGGATGATTGAGTCAACTTGGGACTGCATTATATTCTGCAACATCTTGATAGACCTGGGACCTACGCAAGCATCTTCTTTTTAGACTTCAGTTCGGCATTTAATATCATCATTCCTGACCTTCTCTCAGCCAAACTGACGCAGCTCTCCATGCCCTTCCCAATCTGTCAGTGGATAGACAGGCAGCAGATAGTGAGGCTGGGCAACCTCACATCCAGGTCTCTCACTACGACATTACAGTCACCGGCCTCATCCAGGACGGAGATGAGTCTGCTTACAGACAGGAGGTGAAAGAGCTGACTGTCTGGTGCAATCACAACAACCTGGAGCGCAACACACTCAAAACAGTGGAGATGATCGGGGACTTCAGGAGAATTCCCCCAGCACTCCCCCCACTCGCCATCATGAACAGCACAGTGGAGTCAAGTTTCTGGGTAGCACCATCTCTCATGACCTGAAGTGGGACAATAATATTGACTTCATTGCTAAAAAGGCCCTGCAGAGGTTGTACTTAATTCGCCATTGAGTCTGTCCTGTGTACATCCATAACTGTCTGGTTTGGTTCAGCTACCAAACCAGACATCAAGAGGCTACAGCGGACAGCCAGGACTGCTGATTATTGGTGCCCCAACCTCCAAGATCTTCACTCCTCCACAGTGGGGAAAAGGGATAAGAAAATCAATTTGGACCTCACACACCCAGCCCACTCTCTCTTCGAACTGTTGCCTCCTGGTCAGCGCTACAGAACATCATCTACCATAACAGCCAGGCTTGTGGGTTTCCTCCTGCAGGCTATACTCTGCATGAACAATTACAATATTCAGAACTACACATTGTCCATCATAACTGACACATTTATATATAGAATCCGAATTGTACAACTGCACACATCTGTACATTCATTTAAACAACATTTCTACTTCTGTATATAGTGCAATAATTAATTGTCTGTTTTACTTATATTTTGTTATATTGTGACTGTACTTTCTCCTGCACTGGAAGCTCCTGTAAACATACTTGGTAATAAAGCTATTTCTGATTCTGATGTACAAATAATCTTCCACATGCAATTCATGTACACACTGGATATGCTGGAATATAAAAATAATGACAATCAGCAATACTTTACTTTTTTCTCCTGTCCACTCAATAGTTTTTGTCGGATGCTCGAGCTGAAATTCATGCAGGTCTTTATAGCTGCAAGGAAGACAACAGACATAATGTCAGCATCAGAGGTGCTCTTACTTTCAACATCTGTCTGGCTCATAAAGACAAATCTCCAGGAATCTCATCATGTTCAACCCCCTTTTATGACTTACAGTGTAAAGGACTGCATAAACCAGTCGTCCGCTTCATCAGATGACATTCTTATCTCCTTTTTGTTCTACCTTAAATATATACTCTCTATTCTCTCGCTCATTAAATACAACAGCCGCTGAAGAGGAAACAAAACCGCACTTCACTGATTTAATTCCAAATGGTTCTCTATAGGATGTAAAGTGCTCTAGTGTGTAGTGTGTACAAGCTTTATATGTGGATCAAGGCAGTATGAAATGAAAGGGAGCCTAAATTGCGGAAGTTCTTCTTCGTTGCTACAAATTTGACGTGAGTTTCCGATCACGCGGATGTTTGCTGCCACCTGCTGCACACACTTCAGAATTATTATTATTATTATTATTATTATTATTATTATTATTATTATTATTATTATTATTATTATTATTTTATCTTAGGTTCGAAAAAGATGTGTATAATGAAATCAATGCCTTTAATTTTGATATTTATTTATTTATTTATTTATTTATTTATTTATTTATTTATTTATTTATTTATTTATTCATTCATTCATTCATTTCATTTTTATACTTTTACTTATACTTAAAACGTATTTTCACTTGACAAAAATACTTCACTGCATTTTAATAAGTAATATTTTCATTTTTTACTAAACTCAGTGGCAGACCTTGCATTTCACACTTAGGCCTGCAGTGGCGTCCTATCATCATGATGCTACAGCTATACAAATATCAATTTTATATCAATATTATACAGAAATGCAGTATAACAGCAGAGATCTGCCTCACAGCACTCTGTTATACTGTATACAGGTATCTCATGCAGTGAGAATGAATGGCATTACTAAGGCAAGAAAACCAATGAACAAAATTTAACAAGTCTCCTTTCACTGACGCCCACATACATAACTCTATTAGAAGCCTCACAATTACCCTCATAACATTTTCCGTACATTTCGGTGCATTTTTTTGCTTTGCATTGCAGTTTTCATACGGATTTGAAGTGAAGGTAAATTGTAAAATAGTGTTTGCTGACCTTTCCTGAAAATGTCCAACTTTTCTTGAAAAGTCTGTCTTGTAAATGTTATCGTTAGTGTATCTGTGGCCAAATCAAGTTTGTAGTAGATGCTGGTAGCCGTGTTTGGACACCTGCTAGGGGGCTTTGGAATTGACAAATCACATTCTGATTGGTTAAAGCAACAGCTCAAGGCAACATTGAGTTTATATTAAAAAAACAAACAAACAAACAAAAAGCTCATACTTGGTGTTGCAGCAGCAGCACCATACTCGAAACAAATGCTCTGAAATGAAAAGAATGGACTATTGAAAGGATTGTATACATATGTATTTTATACATATTCCTGGACAAAAAAATATATAAAACATAAGTTAGTGTTTCTGTTCAGCAGAAAAGGCCTTACTGGCCCTGACAGACCACCACTGATTCCACTACATTTTAAAAATCATGCAGTTAATTGCTAATTTGAGGTAAATATATAAATTACATGAATTGAGAACCTGTCATGAGATCACAATCGTAGCTCTGCAGTTCTTGCGAGAGTTTTTACGGAGGAAGTTTTCACTCTGCACATATAACAATTGAAAACTCTCCTTAAAAGCATGTGATGGCCTCAGGACAGAAGTCTTTGTGCTTCGATTTGTTTCTAGTTAATACGTTGTGTTTTCTCTCCCATAAAAAACTTTTTATTCCAATTCCTTTACTATTATGATGGCAGAAACTAACTTGATCTGACGAAAAAAGGTTATATTGTATTTTTTAATAGAACATTGTAAAAGTTAACAACATGCTGTTGTATAAGTTCAATAAAACACTCCAGGGCATGATGTTCTAAGAAAGTATTATATGGCCTCTAACATTAGTGCCATATATCACTTTAGTCTGTTTACTGTTGTTAAATAGTGTCCTATACTGTCATGCTACAGTGAACCCATATATGTGATAACAGTGCACAATTACTGTTTTTTGATTAATGTTTAACATTCCTCATGATATAAAAAGTGAAACAATATTAGTCAGAGTTAAATAGTTGTCAGAAGCATTCATATAAGCCACACTGTGAAATTCCCCCAAGTCTTTTAATGTAACAAATCCAAGCAAAGATGTATCAGATCAGAGAAACTGAGAAAGAAACTGATGATGTGGTTTATTATAAAGAAAGAAACTGCATGTCAAAGCAGCATCTGTTTGAAAGAGTGATGCAGTTACAAAAAAGACCTCATTCTTACTTACACTAGCTTTTATTCAGTTGTAGTGTGCAGAATATGAGCAGGAAAATGTTTTTGCAGTTCACATTTAAATCAGTGAATAGACAATGCAATAGAAATCACATGTTGTACAAACATTATCCATTTTAATCTTAAACACACCACATACAGCCAAACATTTCTTACAAAGTTGCCAGGATGTTCAGTGAACCTGAAATTGTGAGATGAATAATTAGTGGCGTTGCACTTCTATATGATATATGAATATAGTTTTTTAGCTAAATTATATATTTAGCTTTTTTTAGATTTATTTAAGACATTTGGTATTCATCACAATCTCCTTGTTGGAAAAATATTTATTCCATGTTTCCTCAAAGAAACTCTTATGTTTGTGTAAATTGATGTATAACGAGACTGATTTATGTAGTTCAGTTCAAGTGAGAACAACTTGTGCAATTATAACCCTATTTTCCAGCAACAGTGCAATATTTAAAATGCATAATGTGGCATGATTGTTGGTGATATTCTGTGAGTTTTTTTATCAGATAGTTGCAATAAAGGACCCAGTAAATGGCATTTCTGGGGACCGGAACACCATGTCAATATAAAGGATGAAGGAAGAGTGGCCAGAATGGCTATTGTAACTCAGATAGATAGATATAATTGTGGTGAGCATAAGACAAATCAAAATGGCCAACACATTAATCCATAAGATGGATAGGTTATAACAGCAAAAGTCCACATTGGGTTCCATTTTTTGTTAGCAAAAACATGCCAAGGCTGCAGTGGGCAGGGGCTCGAAAATACTAGACAGCTAAAAACATGACCTAATGCAATAAACTTTACATGATTTCCAACATTGTAAATTCCTGCACTTGTGCTATCAGTGGTGGCTGGTGGGGGTGGTGTAATGGTGTGCAGAATACTTTCTTGGGACACTTTGAACCTGTTAATCACAATTAAGCATTGAATGAAAGAGCAACTGATAATCGTGATGAACTGTGTGATGAAATCAAGGCAACGTGGAACAGCATCTCAGAGGAATGCTTCAGACATTTTGTGGAATCCATGCCATACAAATGTGAGGGGAAAAAAATATCTACCTCCCCATTTACCAGAGTTGGTCTGGGGGAACCACTTGCCACTTTATTACTTTGTGTTTGGAAATATGACGAGGAAATATATAGGTTTTCCATTTACTGATAGTTGAGACTAGTTGCTTTGTTGGTAGGATATTCTCATGAAGTCAAAAACCTACAGCATTTCCGCGCCTCTCGCTACCGTAAAGCATAAAGTACACTCGCACCAGAAACTGAAAAGTAACGGGAACTGAGCTTGTCGGATGTGAGAGCGACCAGGAAACAGTCCAGATGATCAGAGGCAGTCTGGAAGCGGACCAGTGGTGAAAACCGAACCGACGTTCATAACTAGGTAAAAGAGCATTGCTTTATTCACTTATACAAATAGTTTTATAAGGAAAGGGGCTGTCATACAGTTGTACATGAAGGTAGAACGTTTCATAAGCTTCTGTAGAACTCTAGATCAGAGGTCTGCAACCTTTTCTTTATTAAGGCCCAGTTTACTTTTGATAATATTTTCGCGCACCGGGTGTGTGAGATACAAATCCGACCTGTAAATTTGGATCGCGGCTTTTAAAAAAGCAAAACGCACAAGAAATAATAGTGTCGTATCTGTAAACATTTACCCCAGAAGTTGCGACCCGGTAGCAACTCTTCCAGTGACCTGTACTGGGTCGTAACCCGGTGGTTTGGATCTGCTCTAAATCTAGTGAGACTAATCTGTCTTTAGTTTTTGCTTGTACAAAAATGAAATGCATCTAAAAAATGTATATCAGGCATGCAGGTTACTTTTACAGATTCCTTTGGGAATAATAAAGTGCTATCTGTCTGTCTGTCTGTTGAATTAAACGTTTCTTTATTCTGATGTTTGATTTGAACTTTACCTGAAGGGCTTGGACCTGTATCTGCTGCTGCCACATGAGAGCCTGTTTGGATAACTGCATACAGGGGCGTAGATTACGCGGGGGACGCGGGGGACATGTGGACCGCACTTTTTATAAAAAGTTAATTCGTCCACCTTACTTTTTTAGTGGAGGAAAAAAACCAGGTAACACTACACATTTCGTCCCCCCACTTTTGAAATGATTACTCCCCTGACTGCATACATATAAATGTTACATAGATGTCCCCAAACTTTAGATATAGATGTCCCCAAACTTTGAGTAAACTTGAAGTAGTCATGGTTCCTCTCATTTATAATTTGATAATACAGGTAGTCTCCAATCAACGATGGCTCTATTATAACTTTAAAATATCGCCACATGACCCTGCCTACCCAGGAGTTTTAATAACGTTGAACAGTATGGGGTAGTATACTGTAAATTGTTAACAATTTAACAAATGACAGTAGCAAAACAGAGCAATGTACAGTAATTTTCTGTAAAAACTATATACAGTCTAATTTCGCTGCTATGTTTTCCTGCCACGAGAAACTTTAAAATACTTTTACAATTTGGTCGTATCGCTATCATCATCATAAGATCGTAAATATGTAAGTTGAACCATTGTAACTTGGGGACCATTCGAATAAATGAATTAATAAATTAATCAATTCTTAATTTTTATGTCAGTGTTCTGTAGTAAAACAAGAAACAATCCAGTTTATTGTACAGTGGAGTACAATGTCTAATACAGTTATTCAGTGGCCTCTATTCAGAGACATGAAACTTGTCCTTATTTTTATAAAGTTTTTCTATTTTTTCACTTCTAGTGTTTGGGTACCTCTGGTTAAACAGAAAATACTTTGGAACATCTGCTCCTAATAGATTAATCACAGGCTTTGCAGAAAAATGGGTGTAGGCAGAACAACAATATGTGATGCCCTGAAAAAGAAAGAGACCACTGCTATAAGGAACTGCACTTACAGTTTGATTGTTTAAACAATTAATAACTCTTTATATACGCTCCTGGTGTAAGATCAAACAGTGTGAAAGCTGATCACTTAATGATCATTAATATTTTGTCCAGTCTCCTGATACGATTGGACAGGCAAGGCGAGTTTATTAATTTTTTGCTGTAGACTGAAGATATTTGGGTTGGAGAAGAATTAGTAAATATGAGAAGTGAGTTCAGAATAGTACCTTTTATTTTCTGGTATTTGTATTTAGATGTTTTGTACAACATAGAACATTTTATATTAAACTCCTCGATTTCTAGGTGAGTAAAATTGGAACATGTGACCGACAAGGGTTTCTTGTTACCCAGGTATGTCCTGTTAGACTGATCGTTTAAACAATAAATAGTTTTGAACATCTGCTCTTAGAAGATGAATAAGATGCATTAAAGAACATTGGGTGTAAACAATACAGCAATATGCTATTTCCTGAAAAGAAAGAAACAACTGGTATAATGGGTCAGATAAGAAATTCAGCATTGTTCCAATTATTATGACTTAAAGCAGTCCTTTCTCTCTCTCTCTCTCTCTCTCTCTCTCTCTCTCTCTCTCTCTCTCTCTCTCTCTCTCTCTCTATATATATATATATATATATATATATATATATATTGGTCTCTTTCTTTTTTTAGGACTTGACATATTGTTGAACTGACAACACCCATTTTCTGCAATGCCTCTGATTAACCTACTAAGAGCAGATGTTTCAAGGTATGTATGTATATATATATATATATATATATATATATATATATATATATATATATATATATATATATATATATATATAAAAGATAAGAAAATACCTTGGAACAAAGAAAAGAAAATACCTTGGAACATCTGCTCTTAGTAGATTAATCGGAGGCATTGCAGAAAAATGGGTGTTGGCAGTTCAACAATATGTAATGTCCTAAAAAGAAAGAGACCACTGGTAAAATGAAAAGCACATACAGGGTGTTTCTTGTTGTATCTTTATTCTGTGTGATTTGACCTGGTTTTGAAACTGAAGTGATGCTTAAGTAATGTAATGTCACCGCAAGCTTCTTTTAAAGCAAGTTTGCATGAACGTTCTTATCAAGGAGAAAATATGTCGCAATCCCCGTTTTATATCTTAGCAAATCAAGCTTCCTGTTTTGAAATCCTGCCTATATTTAACAAAGTTGTTGGAAATAATGTGTGCGATTTGTCATATAGACTCAACTCAAAAATATAACCGTGTTGTTTAAATCACAGAAAACGTCATTGCAGCTCACATGAAATAATAGCGCCAAAATAAGCTTGCCCAGTGACATTACATTACTCAAGTATGACTGCATTTTCAAAACAGAATAAGGATACTTACTTTAAACAATGAAGTGTGTCAAGACCTCGTGCTGCACGTTTGATTGACGATCAAAATGGCGCTATAATTCCAGCTCGCGTGCTCCAACCACCAAACCAACATGTGTGCTTGTAAACTTACATCTGCATATCCAGTCAACAGTTCAAATCAAGTTGGTCAGACAATTTTTGAACCAACTTATTTCCACTTATGAAGTCAACTTTTTACATTTAATTGTCCAATTAACTAATAGATAATAGTCGTACAACTTTTTGCAAGTTAGATTTTTTTATAGTGTTCTTACCCAGGTATGTCCTGTTAGACTAGTTTAAACAATAAATAGTTTTGAACATCTGCTCTTAGAAGATGAATAAGAGGCATTGAAAAACATTGGGTGTAAACAATACAGCAATTTGCTATTTACTGAAAAGAAAGAAACAACTGGTATAATGAACAACAGACTCTGAATGGGTCAGACAAAAAAATTCAGCATTGTTTCAATCATTATAACTTAAAGTAGTCCTGGTTCCTCTCATATATAGTTTGATTTTATATATATATATATATATATATATATATATATATATATATATATATATATATATATATATATTTTACTACACTGATGACATTTGGGTCTAAGATGAAAAGCATATAAGATGATTAAACAAAGGTTCAGCTTTCTATTCCTGTTCCTATTATTTTGGACAAATATCTTATATATATATATATATATATATATATATATATATATATATATATATATATATATATATATACTGTATATATTATCTGTAATTTGCTCAACTAGTGCAATTATATTTTAGTGTTCTTCACCTTGTACCTTGTAGTACAAAAATAAACAATTTAGTGTATTGTACAGTGGAGTTCAATGTCTAATACAGTTATTCAGTGGCTTCTATTTAGAGACATGAAACTTGTCCTTATTTTTCAAAAGTTTTTTTATTTTTTCACTTCTAGTGTTTGTGCATCTCTGGTTAAACAGAAAATACCTTGAAACATCTGCTCTTAGTAGATTAATCAGAGGCATTGCAGAAAAATGGGTGTTGTCAGTTCAACAATAGTCCTAGTCAAGTCCTAAAAAAAGAAAGAGACCACTGGTAAAATAAAAAGCAAATACAGGGTGTTTCTTGTTGCCAAAGTGTGCCATGTTAAACTGTTAAATTGCCATTGTTTAAACAATTAATAACTCTTTATATCTGCTCCTGGTTTAAGCCCAAACACTGTGAGAGCTGATCACATACCTTCTTCACAAGGCAGAAGAGAAAGTTTCACAGTCTAGTGTTAAAAAATACTTTAAAATCATGAATATAGAAGCCACAACATTCAGTAGCAAGAAATGGAAATCCCAAATTGGAATCCAGTACAGAGATAAGCCATAAGCTATATTATATATAATAGTTAATAGTATAATAGTTATATAGTATAATAGTATAATAGTATAATAGTTATATAAGCTAATACTCACCTAAAAATGTGGTGTCAAGTGCCATGTTTTAAGATATTTGTCCAAAATAATAGGAACAGGAATAGAAAGCTGAACCTTTGTTTAATCATCTTATATGCTTTTCATCTTAGACCCAAATGTCATCAGTGTAGTAAAAATAACAGAAGTGGCTTTATTGTTCCAATAGTTTTGACAGGGGCGATATAATCCTTGTTTCTCTACCGAGAAAACAGTTTACATTAAACTGCTTAATGTTTTTGACAGGATGTTTTTCTTTGATCACATTTTATTGGAATTACACTAAATAATTCACTAAAGCACTAAATCTTAAAGCAGCAAATAACAGCAGCATGAAGGTTTTAGTCACTGTTGTGGTTTTCAGCGAATGTTTCATGTATTTGTAGACCAATGCATATTTTTTTCTTTTCTTTTTAAGCCTGTTAGCTTGCTACTTTCCTCTGTTCCATTCTCTTTTTATAGCATTTATCTACTACAACAGTAATTACCGGTAATATAAAAATCTGATGCTGAATCTTCTGTTTTCAGGTAAAAACATTTAAAGAAATGGCAAACAGTGAATCAGTAAGTGTTTCCCAGATGTGGCAAGCAGACTCACAGAGAACAACCTTGTTCAGAAAAGAGCAAAGTGGCGTCAATTACAGAATCCCAGCTCTAATCTATATTAATGATGGCCAAACATTTCTTGCGTTTGCTGAGAAGAGAACATCGTCTAGTGATCATGATGCCACTTTGCTGTTTATGAGGAAAGGAACACGGCAGGATGGGACCATTCAGGTAAATATGCTGGTATAAACACAGCTTATTATGTTTTAACATTGTATTTCTTTGAAAATGTAAAAGCAATTTTTTACTTTTCAGTGGTCACCTGTTCAGGAGCTTAGCACAGCTTGTTTGCCAGGACATCGCACCATGAACCCATGTCCGGTGTATGAGAAAGAAACTAAGACTCTCTTTCTGTTTTTTATCTGTGTGGTGGGTAATACCTCAGAGCATAACCAAATTCAGTCCGGTAAGAACAAGGCTCTGCTGTGTTACGTCACCAGTAGTGACAATGGGCAAAATTGGAGCAGCGCAAAAGATCTGACAGAAAGTGTGATTGGAGGTGAAATTAGAAATTGGGCCACGTTTGCTGTTGGACCTGGCCATGGCATTCAAATGAAGAGTGGCCAACTCATCATTCCTGCTTATGCCTATTATATAAACAGGAGGGATGATAAACAACCACATACAATTTCCCAGTCTTTTGCATTCTATAGCGATGATAAAGGGGCCACATGGAAGTTTGGAGAAAGAGTAACCACTGAATCTTGTGAGTGTGTGATGGCAGAGATTATTGACAAAGAGAGCAGGAGTCACTTATATTGCAATGCAAGATGCACAAAAGATTGTAGGGTTGAAAGTCTGAGCGAGACCAGTGGAAAAGCTTTCGGGACACCTCAGTTTCCACGAAACCTAGTAGAAACTGGTACTGGCTGCCAGGGTAGTGTTTTGAGCATTGCAGTGTCTTCCGAACAAAAGTCAACATCAAACACTGAGAACTGGCTCCTTTTTTCTCATCCAACTGACAGAAAAATGAGAATGAATCTTGGGGTGTATTTAAATAAATCTCCTCTTAGTGGCTCTGGTTGGAGCAAACCATGGATCATACATCACGGGCCCAGTGGATACTCAGATCTAAGTATATGCGAGCAGCCTGATCGTTTTGCCTGCCTCATGGAGTGTGGGGAGCAAAGTGAGCTTGAAGAAATAGCCTTTGTGGAATTTTCTCTCAGTGATCTCTTGAACATTCAGTAGATAGAATTACATGCATGTGATTAATCAAAATATTGAAAAGCACTTAAATCAGAATAAAATTCTCATCATGGTTAGAATTCAGTTTGTACAGCACTTAAAAAAACAAACCACAACACACCTCAAATTTAAATATAAATGTAAATTCCTACAGAGTAACCAATAGTGGAACCTAAAGTGGGCATTTTCTTATGCTGAATGCATCTGGCTGTGGTTGACATTGATACAGTACTATTTTTATATTGCTTATGATATTTTAATGCTTCAAAGGTATGATTAATATTAATGTGCTGCTCCACTGCACTCTACTGATGTTTAGGCATTTGGAGAATGTGGTTATTCTAAAGGTTAATTACATTATTTTTTGTGTAGGCATTTAGACTTACAGGAGTGTTATGCTTGCTTGCGTGTTATTTTTTTGCACATTATTAGTTATTCAGAGTATTACTAGATTTCAGATGGCAAAACTTTAGTTAGTTAATAGCTGACAGTAATTCATGCCAACAAACAACAAAAAATCTATATAATAAAGCATCAATGTTAATTTAAAGTAAATGTTTTTGCTTTGTTATTGAAAAATATATTATGCATTTAATAATTTTTAAAATAAAAATGTTTATATTACCCTGGTTTCTGGTTTACTGTGCATAAATATTGCTGTCTGTGATTGGCATTAGAGTGTAATACAGGGTCCATTATATTTCTGAATATATATCAATGAGAGGTTAAGTCATTTGATATCGGGAAGTAATTTCAAATCCCACCAGCAGTATAACCACTTGGCCTAATGTATGAGCAAGACCCTTCAGTTGCTGCTAAGTTCTGTAAAAAGGAGATAATTGTATTCAAGGGCATGTCCCAAATGCCATATGTCAATGTAAATGTTATAATCATTATATGCATTTAGATGACCATTATACCATTGGTACTGTAGCAACTACACTTTTTAAATATGTTCCTAAAATATTTTTATCCCTCATAACCTGCATATTTAATGAGTCATTCTTGAATAATTGTTCTTGTATATTAATGAAAGAAAAACCTTTTGGCAAATTTTGCAAGCATGATCATGAACTGGTGCTTGAAGTATCCCAGTTTTGAACAGCAAAAGCATTACATCCCAGTATATTCCAGCTTGCATTTTAATTAATGAATCAAATTTGGATGTGTGTTCTCAGTAAGCTTTTATATCTGCAATGTAATAAGCACCCAAATCTTGAGCAAATCTAATATAACTTTTAATTAATAGCTTTGGTGTGAAATGAACCAGAGAGAGTCCTTGAATTTGGAAATACATCATAGTTATGAAACATAATTGAATAACTTGCTTTCAGAAGATTCGCTTTAAGTTTTATAAATGTTATCATTTAAATATGTATATTTTTTTACTTGCAAACAGACCCTCGGCACTTTAGTCAAAGTTCATTATATACCTTGCTCTTATAAGCTGATAAAGTTATACACCACCCAAAGGGTAATATGACAAAGGGGCAATTCCTAGAGGATTTTTTCAAAATTACACGAAATACAAAACAAACAAAAATAATCTAAGTACAACAGTATGCCATATTAAGCAGATTGGAGTTGCATCTGATGTCATACTTTAAGGCATTTGGCAGATACTCTTATCCAGAGTGACTTACAAATTATCCATTTATATAACGGTGCACATAAGGTTAAGGGCCCAGCAGTGACAGCTTGGTGGTGCTGGGATTTGAACTCACAAGCTTCTGATCAGAAGCCTAATACCTTAACCACTAAGATTAACCTGCATCTGTATTGTCGACTGCATGTCAGGCAAAAGCACTTTTCTTTTATTTAAATGTAGTACCATGCTACAAATAAACAAGAAAAAAAAGCCAACATCTCTGTTATGAAGCCAAGAACAGAAAAGACAACAATTCCAGCTACAAAACTAGTAGAGCCATTAAGCACACACAGAATACCATCTCTACAAGGCAATACACATATCAGGAGCCAATATACTGCAATGCAATCCATAAAACACAGAATAAAACATGGAAATACAAAGCTATGCATGTACGATCTTTCCTTTTGCAGCTCACCTGTTGGTACAAGTCAAGTCAAGAGGCTTTTATTGTCATTTCTACTATACACAGTGGTACACAGTACACAGTAAAAACGAGACAACGTTCCTCCGGAACCCTGGTGCTACACTAAATAACAACATAGAGCTACAACACAACACAAAGCTACATAAAGTGCATCGAGTGCAACCTAGTGCAAACAGTGCAGACAAAAAACAGTGCAGACAAAAAACAGTACAGACAGACAGTGCAGACAGACAACACAAGACAAGACAAAAAAACAAATATAGCGCTGACCAGTAAACCTAAAAACTATACCCGGAGTGAATATAACCAGAACAATGTAGTGCAAAAAACAGCAGCAGTCAAGAGGTGCAAAAGACAGCATGTAAACAGTATAGTATAATATATATATATATATATATATATATATATATATATATATATATATATATATATATATATATATATATAACAGTATGTTTTGTGACTACTGTAGCTTGCGGAAACAATTAGGTCACCGGTTCTCAGGCAGTAGGAAATTTGTATTGTGTGAATTTAACTTTTTTGCAAATGTGCCACATACAACATTCTAGATTTCATCATTGTCTGTCTTGTCCGAAATAGTGGCAAAAAGACTTGACAGGCTTCTCTACCTGGAGTCTGTGAGATGTGAGGTTGTGGATACACATAATACTTCATACCCTGCAGTACATCAAGTAAATTTAACAGCAGCACTAACATCATTACATATACAGTAGCAAGGTTGCTGTAACATTCCCAAAAAATAAAAATAAAAAATGTTACATTAAAGGTTTACCCAATGTTTTATTTTAACTAATATATTGTTGTATAATTTCTATAAAATATTTTTGTGATGGTATAAAAAAAATACAGCAAATATGCAGTATATTAAACCAAAGTAGAAACTGCCCTTTCCAGTTGCAGTTCCAGCCCTTTACCCCTTTTCCAGATGCAGAAGTAACAGGCCATCCAACTTGCAAATAAACAGAGTAAGATCTTCCAGTTTAATTTACCTAGGGTCTTAATATCTGTAGACCTCATGGACAGCACAGGAAAGTTAACTAAATTATATGTGGAAAAAAATATTTAATTTAACATGACAAATTTGAATAGCTATTTCCACAAACATAATCCAAAAATTTGATGACACGAGAAGCTGTGATATTTTTTAGGGCCCTTTTGACAGTTATATTGTTCAGGTTGAATATTATTTCAACACAATTCACTAGTTGATACAGAGAGGATCACAACAGAAGATACAGTACATCATCAGTATATATTAAAATGAGAGTCTGTGAGCAAAAATATGATTATCTTTAGAAGGAGCATATGGGAGGGGTTTTTATTTTATGCTAATTCTTAAAAAATATGTTTTGTTTTCTTGATAGGAAGTCAATAAAAATATGCACATTTCTGTGTATTTGTACATTTACATATCTGTAAATTAGTATTTTACCTGTGTTCCAGACATTAACACAGTTGATCCAAGGTAACTGGGAGCCTAAAGATACATTGAGGTATAAAAAGCCAGAGCCAAAAGAATTTTGTAGCACAGACAAGCTTTTGGGTAAATTTTTATTGATAATGCAACAGCTTAATAAAATACACTGATATTTGAGTTTGGACATTTTGGACAATTTTACAGACTGTTTATTTTGTTCTACTATTACATTTATGTATTGGGTTTAACTGCATTTTTGGCAGCACAAGTGAGTACATCCACTACTTTACTTCCAAATAATGAATAGAGTTTTCCCCAGCATATTCCTACACTTTGCTTAAGACATTAAGCCTCACTTACAATATGTCCCGCTACAGCCAATAGAAACTTCACTTTATTGCTCCATTTTTTGCATTTCCTCAACATTTCATAAGCTGTCATTTGCTTGTTTTTTCTCATTTTCTAATTTGGTTTTACTAATCTCATGTAGATTAATTGCTAAATTATTTAAAAATGACATTTTACTAGATAGTATTTAATTATATGCAACAACTTGCCCTTAGCATTGCCTCACATATTGAAGGTCATTTGCATTCTACTAATTCTGGGAAAATGTTCTCTGTCCCAGTGAACTAGAATAAGGGAATTTTTTGAAATAGAGATCACAAAGCACTTTTAGTCTGGATAAAGACATGCAGAATACTGTAAATTATAATATAATTTTAAAAAGAACATATTCATGACATTTACATTGTTTCTAACAAATAACCGAAGCTTTTCAGAGTAATCCACAGCCACAGGTAAAACAATTATATACAATTATATATATATATATATATAACAGTATGTTTTGTGACTACTGTAGCTATGGAAACAATTAGGTCACCGGTTCTCAGGCAGTAGGAAATTTGTATTGTGTGAATTTAACTTTTTTGCAAATGTGCCACATACAACATTCTAGATTTCATCATTGTCTGTCTTGTCCGAAATAGTGGCAAAAGACTTGACAGGCTTCTCTACCTGAGTCTGTGAGATGTGAGGTTGTGGATACACATAATACTTCATACCCTGCAGTACATCAAGTAAATTTAACAGCAGCACTAACATCATTACATATACAGTAGCAAGGTTGCTGTAACATTCCCAAAAAATAAAAATAAAAAATGTTACATTAAAGGTTTACCCAATGTTTTATTTTAACTAATATATTGTTGTATAATTTCTATAAAATATTTTTGTGATGGTATAAAAAAAATACAGCAAATATGCAGTATATTAAACCAAAGTAGAAACTGCCCTTTCCAGTTGCAGTTCCAGCCCTTTACCCCTTTTCCAGATGCAGAAGTAACAGGCCATCCAACTTGCAAATAAACAGAGTAAGATCTTCCAGTTTAATTTACCTAGGGTCTTAATATCTGTAGACCTCATGGACAGCACAGGAAAGTTAACTAAATTATATGTGGAAAAAAATATTTAATTTAACATGACAAATTTGAATAGCTATTTCCACAAACATAATCCAAAAATTTGATGACACGAGAAGCTGTGATATTTTTTAGGGCCCTTTTGACAGTTATATTGTTCAGGTTGAATATTATTTCAACACAATTCACTAGTTGATACAGAGAGGATCACAACAGAAGATACAGTACATCATCAGTATATATTAAAATGAGAGTCTGTGAGCAAAAATATGATTATCTTTAGAAGGAGCATATGGGAGGGGTTTTTATTTTATGCTAATTCTTAAAAAATATGTTTTGTTTTCTTGATAGGAAGTCAATAAAAATATGCACATTTCTGTGTATTTGTACATTTACATATCTGTAAATTAGTATTTTACCTGTGTTCCAGACATTAACACAGTTGATCCAAGGTAACTGGGAGCCTAAAGATACATTGAGGTATAAAAAGCCAGAGCCAAAAGAATTTTGTAGCACAGACAAGCTTTTGGGTAAATTTTTATTGATAATGCAACAGCTTAATAAAATACACTGATATTTGAGTTTGGACATTTTGGACAATTTTACAGACTGTTTATTTTGTTCTACTATTACATTTATGTATTGGGTTTAACTGCATTTTTGGCAGCACAAGTGAGTACATCCACTACTTTACTTCCAAATAATGAATAGAGTTTTCCCCAGCATATTCCTACACTTTGCTTAAGACATTAAGCCTCACTTACAATATGTCCCGCTACAGCCAATAGAAACTTCACTTTATTGCTCCATTTTTTGCATTTCCTCAACATTTCATAAGCTGTCATTTGCTTGTTTTTTCTCATTTTCTAATTTGGTTTTACTAATCTCATGTAGATTAATTGCTAAATTATTTAAAAATGACATTTTACTAGATAGTATTTAATTATATGCAACAACTTGCCCTTAGCATTGCCTCACATATTGAAGGTCATTTGCATTCTACTAATTCTGGGAAAATGTTCTCTGTCCCAGTGAACTAGAATAAGGAATTTTTGAAATAGAGATCACAAAGCACTTTTAGTCTGGATAAAGACATGCAGAATACTGTAAATTATAATATAATTTTAAAAAGAACATATTCATGACATTTACATTGTTTCTAACAAATAACCGAAGCTTTTCAGAGTAATCCACAGCCACAGGTAAAACAATTATATACAATTATATATATATATATATATATATATATATATATATATATATATATATATATATATATATATAAACAATTTTAATTCTGCATAAAACAACAAAAACAATTCTAATACATATATAAAGGTCTGTCTTTCAGAACTTTATACATTGTCTGTCACTGAAAGGGGGTCATCATATCATCATCATAGACTAGATATTCTCATGGCCGACCATTATCACCATAGTAGTGTCATGGTAGTGTTTTGGTATAAATGACGCCAAACTTTTACCTCATACTGTAGTTGTAAACTTAAGGACTGTAGCTACATTTCTCCATTAGCAATTTGTGTTAATCATTAAATACATTTTTAAATATTAATAAGTAGTTAATTTCTGACAGTAAGGCAATTGGCAGCAGGATATTTTTGGTTGGCTAATCTTAGTTTAGCATTGGCACTGAATAATGCTGTTGCACAACACACTGATATTAGCACCACAGAGAGTACCACCCCACTACCAAGACAGTGTCCACGGAGAGCAGTGGTCCTATGATGTTTCCTTTCTATTTAAAGATGGAATAAAGGGTAAGTTAAAAAAACTTTTTTATATTAAACAGATTTTATTTTAGTTCCAAGTTTTTTTTTTATTCAACTTTTCCTTAAATTTGAACCAAAGCCTTGTTTGATTACAATGGGAATGTTGTTTATTGTGCTATTTTCTTCTTAGCTTTTTTAAAATCTTTGGTAGTTTTACTGACAATTTTCTTAAATGTCATACTGCATTCAACAATTGCCAGGATTTGAACCGATGCTGGAAAAAAGGTTGTGCCATTGTATATTGCTTGGAGAAGGCAGATGGTTAAGAGATTCTGATTAATTTTCTTCTCACAGAAGCTCTTAATAGGTAAGTAAAATTACAACTTTGTAAACTACGAGCTGTTGTACGTTAAGCTAGTACTGGAAGAGTGGCGACTCTTGATGGTCCAGATATTTACTATATTTATCAACCACAAGAAAAGCTCCTAGCAGCCAAATATCTAAACCTCTGCCAAGCCTGCCACACTGTTTCACAGGTCACCCCAGCTCCAAAAATACCTAGACATGCTAAAAACAGGTTCTGAGATCTTTAACCTGTTCCTTTTCACATCCTTGCATATCAAACACTAACTTTTGGCTGTTATACATTAATGTGAAGCCTGTTTAAATGATAAGTTTTTCATTTTGTGTCACATTGCAGAAGAAACTACAAATTCCTGCAATGAAGCATGCATTGTAACTTTACCACGAAAGTTGCTCAAGCACCTTACACACACTTTGTTTTATTTATACTACTGTATAGAAAATACTATACAGTGTTTTGCAAATGCATTCTACCATAATTATTCATGAAGTGCAGCTCATGTACATTCTGGATTTTTTTATTTAGATTTTTGCCTGAAATCTCAATGCCTAGGAACAATAGGATGCATTATTATAATTTCTCAGCAATATAGGTTTAATTTACACATTGTTCATGGTCAGGTTCACACTGTCTTAAAATGCAAATTTAGTTTCTTGAAATGATGTGCTTTTAGTCAGAGTCCTTCTCTAAAAAGATTGGTCTGCTTTTACTTTCCCAGGCATTCTGCACAAAATGTTGTAGGTAATATCCATACCCAGTTTCTTTTCATCATATTAACCATTAACCACTGTGTGATAGTGAATGATCCACAAAGATTTTATTTTTAAAGATTCTCTATTTAAATAAAATTGTAAGGTAAGAATTATTATATATATTATATATATTATATATTATATACTTCTGCAGTAGTTGCCCAATCATCCAGCACCTCATCATCACCACCAACCCCTGTCTGACCTCTTCCCTGAATCTCACACT
Source organism: Silurus meridionalis (assembly GCF_014805685.1). Classification (NCBI taxonomy): domain Eukaryota; kingdom Metazoa; phylum Chordata; class Actinopteri; order Siluriformes; family Siluridae; genus Silurus; species Silurus meridionalis. Next base: position 14,321,788 of record NC_060898.1, read on the forward strand.
ACAGTCTTCTTCCTTCAGTTTCCACCATCTTATTCTTCTTTCAGTCCTCACTCTCCTCCATTTCTTCTTTACCTCCAAAACCATCCTACAGACCACCATCCGATGCTGTCTAACTACACTGTCCCCTGCCAACACCTTACAGTCTTCAATCTCCTTCAGGTTGCATCTCCTATATAGAACCTAGTCCACCTGTGTGCACCTTCCTCCACTCTTAAACGTCACCCTACGATCCTCCTTCTTCTTAAAATAAGTATATAACAAGAATCCTAACTAATACAAAAAAAGACTAAATATAACAGGAAAACTGATAACAAAATTCGATTTTAAACTAGTTTTAGGTAAATTATCTTATACTTTCTTTCGGCTTCTCCCATTAGGGGTCGCCACTGCAGGTCATCCACATGTTTGATTTGGCACATTTTTTTTACGCTGGATGCCCTTCCTAACGCAACCCTCCCCATTTATCCGGGCTTGGGACTAAGGCTTGTGCAACCCCAATGGCTGGGGTTGGTTCCCTGACCGGGGATCGAACCAGAGCATAAATTATCTATACTTTTTAAAATGGACTTGATTAATGTTCAGTAAACCAAACCCCCAAACTGTGCAACTCACCCACTGACTTGGAATAACCTTCCCCTAATATGGAAAAAAATAACTGAGCCACAGAACACTTTTTTAAAGAAGCCATATCTTTAGAAAACTTTGTCATATATGCATTCTACTAATTTAAATTGACAGCAAACATTCTGAAATTAAGTTACATGCTTTCATCGTACTTCTGCCTTATGTTGAAGATCAGATAAGTAAAAATGGCTCACCTTACCCCACTCTCCCCAATACATATATATATACCTACACAAACACACACACACACACATACACACACACACACACACACACACACACACAGTAAGATGAATGCATGGTCATCAGATTCCTCCCATTAGAGTCTCACTGATCTGTAGCTGTGCTCTTTGCTTTCGGGTAAGAGGAAGTTTGTCATCTGGAGTACACAGACTTTTAAAACGCTGCTCAGAAAAGAAGAAACAAACAAACAGATTTTTACTTTACACTTGTAACTTTTATTTTACACTTGTCTGAGAAAAAAAAATTCCTATACTTTCAATGTATCTTGCCTCACCTGTTTTAGAGTCCCTGAGTGGCTGCATAACTTCACTAATCCCCATGTAATGACCAGCACTGGTGCAAATACAGTCATTAACCATCCAAGAACACATGTCCAGGTTGGATATACATAAACATTGTTGTACATTAGAGGTTGATATTTCACAATGCACAAAATAAAAGCTCCCTAAATGCAAGAGAACAAAAATGAATAGGACAAGAGTAAATCACTGTTTTGTGGATGAGGAGAACAAAGAAAAAAGTAATACACTACAGAGGTCTTGGAAAGCTGTATGTTAGAATTAATAACTCACCAGGCACATCAGTGGTGTAAAATAACGCCAGCAGTATTTAAAAAATGCACTGGGTTTCTTATCACACATGTCCTCAATAATATCGATCATACGATCAGCTCCTGATTAGAGAAATATTTAAAAATATATATAATTACTATATTACAATCATATATGAGAGAAATAGGCTTGTATAACAACAGACACTAACACATACCAAAAATCCATCCAATTACTAGAGCTTCAATTAGACACATGAAGAAGTAGCAAGCACCATTAAATCCATAATAATCAATTAGATGAAAAATGTAGACCCCTGCCTGTGGAAAAAGAACAGGGATATTGACAAGTAAAAAAAATTAACTTGCATCCATAGTTTCCATGCCCATGTTGATTAGAGTATTTCAAAATTTGAAAATTATTAATTTAAGGTTCATTTAGAACAGATATATGTTTGATTAAGTTTAAAGAAAATTTAATTCGATTGACAGCATTAGTACATAATAGCCCAAAACCCTCTTTTTTTCTATTGTAACCCTACTTACCTTAGCTAATTTAAGCAACTAATGTGGCTAGCTAATTTATATAAGGATAAGGATTAGCCTAATATGTACATGAACATGCATGCATGCACTTTTCCTGAACATTATTTAAACTATTTAAACATGGGTAAAAATAAATTCTGTAACATTCAAGATTAATTTATACTAAAGACCAATTCGCAGATGTACACAACACATGTAAATGTATTTTTTTACTGCATGAGTGAGCCAAAACAAAACAACTTTTTTAGGTTTTGCATTCTTTATTGAAAGTCATTATCTACAAAGAGGTCATGGACATATAAGCTATAGCTTTTAAAATGTCAAAAACTAATTTAACAATCTACCATATCCATGAAAGGAAATTGACTATTTATATGGCTGACCAACTTCCAGCACAGCAATGACTACATTTCTTATATCTCTGTGGTGTATTTGGGGTCAGAATGTATGTTATTACCTGCGTTGTTAAAATAATCTGAAAGCAGAAACAGCCACTGCAGAAAAATAACAGGACAAGTTCTCTCCTATGGGGTTTCCGGAGTACAGTCGGGAATATGTCGATTATTGAGGTAATGACCACCTCAATTCCAACAAACTAAGCAGATATAAATATAAATATTCATTGCTGCTTTTACAGTGTAATGCAAATGTTCAAATGCTTTTTAAACAGCTTTCTCCATTACCTGTGTATCCAGGACTAAGAAAATCATCATGATAAAGAAACAGGTCGACCAGAATTGTGGCAGGGGCATCATTGCCACTGCCTGAGGGTATGTTATAAATGCCAGACCTGGACCTGGAAAATAAAATCTAATTACATGCTATTTTGTGATTGAAATCTTTTTATTGCTTGTTAAAGTACATATTAATTGTGATTTTAGAGATTCTATTAAGTGTTTACATGTGAAAAACCACCTGGGCGTGCTACATCTTCAATACCAACACCCAGTGTCTCTGCCATGAAACCAAGGACAGAAAAGACAACAAATCCAGCAACAAAACTAGTGCAGCTGTTGAGCACACATAGCCAAATACCGTCTCTACAAAACAATACAACAGGAATGTAATTAACACAATCAAGAAATGGCTGCATCACAAAAGTTGACATGAGATATTTAGCGAGCTCACCTGTAGCAGTTGTTATTGTAAGGACTATAACTTGCCAGAACAGTTAGGGTACCAGCTCCCAGACTGTAGGAGAAAAATATTTGTGTTCCTGCATCAATCCAAACCTAAAATTGTCATTAAAAAAAGAAAGAGTTTTTCATAATTTAATACACATGTGGCCAGTGTGGATATCATTGTTTGTTATCTTGTCCCCAATGAAGCAAATAACTAGAAAGTTATAAATTTAATACCTGTGGGTCTGTGAGGCGTGAGGGTTGTGGATAAAGGTAATACTTGATACCCTGCAGTGCGCCAGGTAAAGTTAAACCTCTTAGCAGCAGCACTAACATCATTACATATGGAAAGATGGCTGTACAATACACGGCCTAAGAAACATTTAAAAAATACAGTTACATATTACAGTTTGTATATAATTTCTAATCGTTACACTCCAATTGCAATATTCAGGTTGACATGCAATGATTTCTAGACATTTCCAAAAATTCTGTGTGTACATGAAAATCATTATGGCAAACTTAAAGCAATCAGTCTGACATAACCTTTCCAGCTGACTTGACCCCTTTCCAGGTGCAGAAATAACAGGCCACCCAAGCAGCAAGTAAACATAGTAAAATCTCCCAGTTCAGTTTTCCCAGGGTCTCAATCCCAGAAGAGACATTTAGCGTTCGCCCCCTGGTGGTTACCAGTAGAAAGGTTAGTGAAATAAAAAAGAAAAAGAAAAAGAAAAAGAAAAGAGAAAGATTGGGGTGGGGTATCTATATGTACAATTAATAAATTATACTTTTATGGACCTACTCCCAAAATTCAATGACAGCAGAAATACTGAAATTCCTCTGAGTCCTGCTTTCAGTCAGATTGATCTGGCTTGCCAATAGATCCACACAGTTGACTATGAGGTACATAAAGGGGAACATAAGGTGGCATTGTACAAAGTACAGATTACTTACATATTTAAAATGTCAGTCAGAATGTTTACCTGATTCATTCTCTTTTTACTAGGATTTACATTGTTTATTTTGATGCTCATGTATGTTTTTTTGTGTCTATAAAAATTGCATTAAAGTATATAGCATCTATGAAGCACTGGACCAATATAACATTAAACTCTCAGCCATTTACTGTACCAGTGTTCCAGAGATTATCACAACTAATCCATGGTAACTGGGAGCTAAAAGAGGCAAAAAAGTAAAAAAGAGCCCAAGCCAGGATGAGATTGTAGCCAAGGCAGAAGTACAATGCAAACACACATCCTGCATGCCCGAAGCCTGCAAAACAAACCAAAAAAACAAGCATTTTTAAATTGCCATTCAAAACAATTCAAAGTTCAATACATTGGAATGAATTCTATTTTGCTCAAGTATCCTATGTGAATCATTCTTTATTGCAATATCTTTTCATTACAATGTTAATTCAGCACGACTGAGTACATTTAATACATTAATTACCTCCTGCTAATGGACAAAGTTTTCCCCAGGATGTTGCTGCACTCTGCTTTGTGTACTGGCCAACACAAATGTTCAGGACAAAGAGGGGCACACCGCATGTTGCAGCAAAAAGAATGTAAGGTATCAGGAAAGCACCTACATTATCAAGTCACAGAGACAAGGCATGATTCTTCAAGAACAAGCGCTCTCTACAATTCTTTACATAAGATCGCTGCTGAAGGCTGTGGCTTTTTTACCTCCTCCATTTTTGTAACACAGGTATGGGAATCTCCAGACGTTGCCCAGACCAATAATATTCCCGGCTACAGCTAATAGAAACTCCACTTTATTGCTCCATTGGCCTCGTTCACCTAAATCTTTATCAGCAGCTCTCCTTTGCTGTGCATTTTCCATTTTCTCATTTGCTTTTACTGGGACTGCCTAAACAACTGTCATATATTTCACTAGATATCACTTGCATATTCACATATGATTTTAATGTATAATTAAACATCCTTGTGGCATCCCCATCAGCTAAATTTTAATTTGCATATACCTATTACTGGGAATAGAAACTTCTCATGAAGTGGGAATGGATGCCAATTTTATTTCCTGGACCAGTGACTATAAATAACAAATCAGTTGTATTTTTTAAAATTTGGACTTTAATCCATCTGTTGGCATGATTGTGGCACTGGCACTAGTCTTATGTCAGCAGTGACACTGTCAGCAGTAAACAGCAGATCATTTACAAAGTGGACTCCACTATATTCGTAAAGCTTAAAGAAAGAGGATGTTTTTTTTTTTGCTACATTTAATTTTGCTTGATTTCTGTAATGTTGTCCATGCAGTGCACATATTGAAGCACTTTTTTGAGCTAATTTTGCCACAGTTTCCACAGTTTTTCCAAGGTTTTTAGACATGAGAGCAGGTTTATTGAGTTCAACCCTTCCTTGATTACTGTGGCTTGGTCCACCACATATGCCATTTTTAAATGATCTTCATTTCTTTTTTTGTAAAATGTTAGAAGGTTAGTGTTTGTACAGATAATAAGAATACGTTTCAGTTCTGCTTAATCCTTCCATTAACTCCATGGTTGACTTCTTTAAACAAGTGACTCAGCTTACCTTTATTTACTAACTTGACAAGAAGTTGCAAAATCTTGACTTTTTCTGACAAGCTACTGGAAAATAAATTGGAACAAAAATCTGCTGAAATATTATACCATCACATTATTTATTGAGACAAATTGTCATGTATTGTGTCACATGTGCAGGGTTAGAGCATTTTATTGAAACAGGCAAAAAATCAAAACATCATACAGGCTAAGCTCAGGCGATCAAAACACAAAATTCAATTAGGCAAGACAAGAACAAGAAATGAGAAAACAGAAACATCAAAACATTAGGAAACCATCAGTGTGAACAATAAAAAAAGGAGTCAGTAATCGTTAGATAAATAAAAAAGTCACTTCAGAAACACAAAACTCACAAACGGACAGACCCACACACACACACACACCAACAGGAAAAGTGAGACCATCTGAGAATACAACACAGGGTGAACATGAATGAAACATACACAAATTACAATTTTACATGAACACAAACAATGCATGGTCTTGATTGCAATCCCAATTCCAAAATGACCAAAAATGTTTATTTATTATTCAAATTCATAATTTTTAAAGTATATTTTCTCAGATTAAGCATTTTAGAGCAATTTACAAGTTTTCTATGTTCAATTGTAAATATAAATATGACGTGGCATTTTCAACTTAACACATAAATCAGTTCAAGGGCATATTCTCTAGGCCAAATGCAAATGCTACTGCCTTCAATAAACCCATAAATATAAGATACATTTTATATAAGATATTTGTATGTCTGAAAAAATAAAACCAGACATGCACATGGTTCAAGAAAATTAATCTTAATAGCTCTACCAATATTCTATCTACAATACATGCATGTTGTTAATATTTCCACCATTTACACTGTAAATTAATGCTGAAAATTCAGCATACACATTCACCACTGCACACATGATTATCTCCCAGACCACCCAGATGCTTAATACAGAATGCAGAGCATTGCAGATGTGTAGCCACAATTCTAATTATATGAAAAAGCAGATGATGAAATAGATCTCTCATTTAAATGTTTTGTACCGTAATTTCCAGATTATAAAGCGCACCCTTATATAAGCCGCACCCACTGAATTTGACAAAGACTTTTATTTTTAACAAGCCGCACCTGTCTATAAGCCGCAGGTGTCTACACTGAAACTAATGAACTTTACAGAGCCTTTAACAAAAGACACTAAATGCAATATGTTGCGCTTTCTAGGAGCATAGCGATATTTTGGGAATAGCCTGCCACTGCATTCTTCCGGTATTACTGCGTGTGTGGAGACCGAAGAATATGTCCTTTTTATTTTCTGATGCTCATTTCTAAGTTTCTTTGACTAACCCATAACGCTGTTGCCAAGAAAAATAAAAAAGCACAAGTTTTGGAAACCTGTCTGTGCTTACATGATTTCATTTGCAACTGGAGTGTTAGTGAGCTCTCCCTTCACCCAGACTCAACGCGCTACAACGGCTTGTATCTAAACAGTAGCCGACCAAGTAAGTCACTGTCTTCCTCCTTCCTTTCACATCTACAGTGGTACCTTCACCTACGAGTGCATTAATGTATGAGTTTTCCGAGGTAAGAGCGGTCACTTTTCTTTTTTTTTGCGAGCAAAAAATTGAGGTACGAGCTTGTGACGCCGCTGCTAGATGGCGAAGCCAGAAAGCGAAGATTGTGACGAAAATTAAGATAAGCAAAGAAGAAAAAGTAAAAATTTAGGGATACGTAGTGTACAGGACTGATAGTAAAAAAATGAGTTTTCCCTCCGCCTCCGCTTATCGCCTCTACCCCCCTCCACACACACACACACACACACACACACACACACACACACACACACACACACACACACCACCGGGGTTTTCATTAGCTCAAGTCGTCTCATCTCCAAGAAAAATACACTGAATAACACATTATATCTTTACATACTCTTTCTATTATGTTTCTATACAAGATTTGTTATTTAGAAATGTATTTTCCAATTTAATAACATGAAACACAAAAATGGGGTGTCATTATGAGGTTTGGAACGGATTAATGCCATTTAAAGTATTTTTAATATGGAAAACTGATTTGATGTGCGAGCAAATTGAGATACGAGCTAGTCCACGGAACGAATTAAACTCGGTGGTCAAGTTACCTGTTTGGCGGGAGTGATGGAGGCGGAAGCCGAATCACCAGCAAACCGAGTTTAATGAAAAACTTCAGCAGAGCAAACACACAAAGTCTAACAAAGACAATAACGGACGCTGGAGTGGAGCGAGTGAGGTGTTTATATAAGTGTGTGCGTAATGAGGGACAGGTGTGTGAAATCAGTATAAAGGCGAGGAGCTCTGGATGGGCGGGGCGTGCACGGGCAAAAAGAAAGGGTGCTCCCTGACACCACCCCCTCCCCCAGGTGTGGCACCAGACGCCCTGACCCAGCGACGAGGCCGGCCCCTTGTCCGGGGCGCCGGGCGGCGTGGATGCGAGGCATGGAACTCCAGTCCACCAAGTACTGGAGGCGTCACCTGCACCTTCTGGAATCCAGAACCTCCCCCAAAACATAGACCCCGGGCTGGTCCACGACCTCTGGCTGGGTGGGCGCAGCGGGGCCACCTGGGGGGCGAGAGACAGGAGAGGCACAAGGTTTGAGCAAGGACACATGGAAGGTAGGGTGCATGCAGTTCTAGCCTTAGGACACTTCGTTGACCTGGTCGGCAATTCTAAAGGGCCCAATGAACTGGGGGCGCAGCTTGCGGCATGGCAGCTTTAGCGTTAAGTCCTTGGTGGACAGCCACACCAGGTCCCCGGGACGGAAGCGTGGAGAGTCCAGCCGCCGTGCGTCAGCGTGTCGGCGGGTGTTGCGGAGGGCCTGACGCAGCTGGTTGTGTGCCGATTCCTAAACCCGACTGCTCTCCCAGGACCACAAATCCACTGAGGGCACATAGCTTGGCTCATCTGACCAGGGAAACAGGGGTGGCTGAAACCCCAGCACACTGAAACGGGGTGAGTCCTGTAGAGTCCTGGCGAAGCGAGTTCTGAGCATACTCCGCCCATGGCAGGAACCAACACCACTCCCCTTGATCCTGGCCACAATAGGTTCTCAGGATGCAGGTGTGGCCCTCCGACCTGGGCAGATCCGTCACAAAGTCGATTCCCCGGTGGGACCAGGGGCGCTGAGGGACGGGGAGTGGCATCAGCTTGCCCACAGGCAGGTGGCGCGGGACCTTGGACACAGCACAGATGGGACACTCCTGCACGTAGTACGTGACTTCCTTCATCATTCCTGGCCACCAGTATCGTGCTTTGATTAGCTGGACCATCCATTTCTCCCCTGGGTGACCCGTGCCCAGTCCCTCGTGGACAGACCTTATGAGCCTGTGCCAGCTGGAGGTCGGGACGAAGGTAAGCCCCTCTGGGCACCCCACAGGAGTGGCCTCTTGGCGTGCTGCTGTGCATATCTCCCGGTCAATCTCCCAGATGATGGGCCCCATGATGAGTGCAGGAGGAAGTATAGGTTCTGGGTCACTGGGTTCGTCCGGTCTGTACATCCTGGATAGGGTGTCGTGGCTTTCTCCACCCGGGTGGCGCCTATCACAGCCCCCGGGACCCGCGTCAAAAGTTGGGAGAGACAGTGCTCCTTACAGTGGGGACTCCACTCCAGGATGTCACAGGGATCCCAGGAACACCTCAGTGCATGTCTTTGTAACCATGGTCTCCCCATGATCACGCTGACGGTGGAACTCAAGGACCAGGAACCGGATCTCCTCTCGATAAAATAGCCCCACTTGTAGCGTCACTTGTGGCGTGCAGTACTTCACCCAACCCTCACCCAGCGGGCATCACTGGATGGTTTGAATTGCTAGGTCCTGGGAGCCCCTCTTTTGGGGGAGGCGTAAGCGGTCGAGGCAGGCCTGGGAGATGAAGTTCCCCACCGAGCTGGAGTCAACTAGTGCTCGCAGAGAAATAGAGAAAGCGGGGGTTATAAGAGACACGGTCAGCTTGGATAGTGGTGAAATTTCGGTTGGTAACTCCACAGCACGAGCAGGGCGCGTGGGGCACTGAGTGACGGAGTGCCCCTGTGACCGCAGTTTAGGCACCTCCCAGTGGCCAGGCGACAATTCCTCCTTCTCCTAGACAGCCCTTGTAAACCCCACTTGCATTGGTTTGAGCCGTTGCACCTTCCAAAGCTTCTGGTCGAGGTGAAGTTGGTTGACATGCTGCCAAGCACTGGGAGAGCCCAATGGATCTTTGTATAAAGCTCTCCAATCCCACTGTGTCCTCATGCACCGCCATTGCCTGTTTAATCTCCGGATTCGTTCCAGCCACTGGATGCCGCCAGGGTACAAAAACAGAGGCTGTAGTCCGTGATGCTGTCATTCCCCTGACATAAGCTGAGCAGCTGGTCGGCCGTGGTAAGGACTCTGGAGGCGGCGCAAAAAACTTTCAGGAAGTTCGCGGTAAACTGAGTGTAGGAGCGTCCCACAGTGACTGCGCCCAAGCCAGCGCTCTCCTGGAGAGGAGAGAGATGAGAAAAGCCACCTTTGATCGTTTAGTGGAAAATTGCTGTGGTTGCGCTTCGATATATAAGTTCACCTGAAGCAGGAAGACGCGGCATTCAGAAGCTTCTCCAGAGAACGCTGCCGGGAGCACCATGGGACGTGATGGAGGCGGAAGCCGAATCACCAGCAAACAGAGTTTAATAAAAAACTTCAGCAGAGCAAACACACAAAGTCCAACAAAGACAATAACAGACGCTGAAGTGGAGCGAGTGAGGTGCTTATATAACTGTGTGCATAACGAGGGACAGGTGTTTGAAATCAGTATGATGGCGAGGAGCTCCGGATGGGCGGGGCGCGCACGGAAGAAGAAGCAGGGTGTTCGCTGACAGTACCACTGTATTTTACTGAGGAGATTATCTTTTGTCATCGTCGTGTGCCACCGGTGGAAGTTTTTCTCCCGAAGCCGTGCAGCTCAGAACACAGGTGAGGTGTGTTTTTCCGTTTCCGTTCGGAAATTTCATTGGTCTAATGGTATGTCGCTCAGTTTTTTGGCTTGAAGTTTGTGAAACCGGGAAAAACCCAGGAAAAATCCATAAATTAGCCGCTTCGTTGTTTAAGCCACGGGGTTCAAAACGTGTGAAAAAAGTAGCGGCTTATAGTCCAAAAAATACGGTATAAAGAATTGCACTCACATCTCATAAATCAATACCCATGTAACTATGTAGGTTACTATGTAGTTGCCATAGGCGTGAGTTAAAGTTATAACATAAGACTATCGTTAGCTAGCTAACTTTTGATGGTTGAACTAGTTTTCAGCATTTTCAACATCCTACATGCACTGGATCTCTAATAAAATGATTTCTAATCCTGTCCATTCTTGTCACTCCAAATTAAAACCTCAACATCTTCACCTCCTGCCTTTTATTCAATGCCACTGTCTCTAAAACATACAACATTACAGGTCTCACCACAGTCTTAAAAACTTTCCCTTTCACACTTGCAGATACTCTTCTATCACAAATCATTCCTGTCACTCTTCTCCACCCACGCCACCCTGCCTGCACTCTTTTCTTCACATCTCTAACACACTCTCTATTACTTTGCACTGTTGAACCCAGGTAAATGAACTCCTCCACCTTCTCCACCTCTTCTCCCTGCAACCGCACCACTCCACTGCCCTCCCTCCCATTTACGCACATGTACTCTGTTTTACTCCTACTTCTTCAAATGCAGAGATAGACATTTACATTTTGTACTTTGCAAAATGTAATGAAAAGTATATTTTAAGAAATTGTGGTAAAAAATTCACCAACATTATAACAAGACAAAGACTACTGCTCTGTTCTCCCAGGTGGCATGTGTTAAATAACCACCTGCTTACAGAGAACTTCACAATACCAATATATGCTTTTTTGTTAAACAACAATATGTTTTCAATGCAATAATTAAAAGTCTTAAATTAGGTGAAGCAAGTCCCTGTGAATGAGCTGTTGCTATAGACAGGATTATGTATTAGAAAAAGTTTATAAAAATTATTCTATAACTCGTTACAATCGTGCTAATATTAGATCACTGCTGTTGAAAATTAATTAAGAATCTTTACTTAATTGATTATTAGGACTGATGATCATATTTTCTGATTTTATGTCTAATCACATATCTGATGTCATTGAGGAAATGTATGATAAATGGCTCAGGGTAAATCTGACAAATACTTAAAAAGATTCCTATTGTAATATTTTTTATTCTCCTTCTTTCTGTTACTATCATTAGCAACAGTATCTTCAGTCAGATTCTTAAACTCAGATTTAGACTTTTCTTTAACTTCAGCTACCTTTCTTTTTTTTTTGCTTGTTTATGTATCAGCTCTTTTGTTGTAACAGGGTTTACACAGATATTTAGTCTTGGGCTATGTTCTTGGATCGCTAATGATATCAGAGCTTGTAATTACATGCGGTTTGGTGAAACAATACAACCGCTCAGGGCAATTAAAACAGATGAACCAAAGTTAATTAAGATATTTCACAGTTGACATTTGATCTCATTTTAATTATATTTGCATATGAGTATAAAATTATATTTTACTGCCATTAACAGTAGGGACATAAAACATATGTATCTTTATATGCCGATGATATGCTGTTGTACCTTTTGGATCTGATCATAGGTATTCCACAAGTTATTGAATCAATTTGGATCATTGTCAGGTTATAAATTCAATTTTGTTTCCCCATAAACAATAAGGGCCTCCATATTTCGAAGAATGATATACCCTTCCAGTTTTCTGTATCAGGTTTTACATACTTAGGGATAAATATTACACAGGGCTCTTCTAACCTTTGACTTTGCTTCTTTAAATAAAGTTAAAACTTGCAGGACGAATTAATTGTGTAAAAATTAACATTTAACCATGGCTCTTGTATTTGTTTCAATGTAAAATGTATTTGTTTCATAAATCCTTTTTTCAGAAACTAGACAGTCTGATCTCATCATTTAATTGGGTGGAAAAACACCTAGTATTCGGAAGGAATTTCTCCAAAAAGGTTTAAGGTGGATTAGCACTACCTAATTTCATTGGCTTCAGAACCCCAAAGTTCCCTTTTGGGAACTCGAGCTGCCTTAGAAAGCTTTGGGAACGCGGCCATGTTGTCCATGCTCTGAATAATGTGTGCAAAAAAAAAATTGGAGGCAGGCTGTCATCAGTGCGGTGATGTCACGAACAGGAGGTATAAAACGCACATGGAGTGAAGCCGGCCCAGCTTCTGTTTAAATGTAAAAAAATAATACAATTCTGTGTAAATTTTATGTTGTTTGTTTGTCTGTCAAAAAAAATTAAAATGAAGTCAAAGATGAAAACCAAGCATACTTTTCAGCCATGTGTCCCTCCCTGCCCCCGATATATCACAGGGGGGATACACACAGCCTTTGTGTGGCTTGTTTGGGAACGGAGCATGCTTAGTCAGTTCTCAAGGGAGCCAAATGTTAGCACTGCGCTCGCATGCCCATGCAATCATAATGCTCCCAGTGGGCACTCTTTGAAGAGGGTTCTGGTCCCGCAATTTTCTTGCGAACCCGATAGCGAGGAGCTCCTGGAGGTTGTGACATGTGCTGTTCAGAAGCTGGATATAACTTGGCCAGTTGATGAGCATTAAGCCCCTATCCAGTAAGCTCGACAAGCGTTTTTTGCTCCCGACACAGCCTCCACATATGGGTTTGCTACTTTTTCCTGACCTGCACACATGGGTGTTAAGTTCCTGGTCCTGGGCCCTTCTCTGCTCGCCCCTTTAGCCCCAGGACTGCGGTGTATTCCAACAACATTGCGGCTATGCGTACTACGTCAGCGCTGGTGCGGAATGCTTACACCTCAGCAGGTCAGGCCACTGGATGTCTGGACACCATGGCAGTGTTACAGGCATACTAAGCCAACCTGCTGTGGGAGCTGGATGTGGGAGACATCATGGGCAGCCAGATACAAGAGCTTCGCCGTACGGCAGGCTTGGCCCTATGAGCCACTAAGAAGACCGCTCAGCCCATTGGCTGGTCTATGGCTGCCCTGACAACAACAAAGAGACATCTGTGGCTCACCCTGTCAAAAATTTCTTTGTTGACAAAGCCGTGCTGCTAGAAGCCTCACTCTTGACCTCAGGCCTTTTTGGTGACTCTGTTAGTTCGGTAGTTGAAAGGTTTCAGGAAGCAAAGAAACAATCAGCGTCGTTCCAGCAGTACCTCCCACGCAGCCCCAATCACAACCCAGCACCTCCCACTGGTGTCATGTCTCAGCCACCCCGGTTCAATGGGCTCTATCCCACTCTGGTGGGAAGCAAGCAGGCTCTTGTCATGGAATCGGCTGGTACTTCATAGTTCCCAAAATGGATGGTGGGTTCCGTCCTATTCTAGATCTACGTCAGCTAAACTGCTCTCTGATGAGGGTCCGGTTCAAAATGCTGACCCTCAAGCAGGTTGGGTCTCAGATCAGATCAGACGACTGGTTTGTCATGGTAGATCTAAAGAATATGTACTTTCATGTACCCATCCTCCCTTCTCACAGGAAGTTCCAGAAGTTTGCTTTTGGGGTCAGAGCGTACCAATATTGGATCCTTCCACTCTGCCTTGCCTTATCACCTGCATAGTCACGAAATGTGTCGATGCGGCTCTGGCTCCGCTGAGACTTCAGGGCATCCACATTGTCAACTATATCAACGATTGGTTGATATTAGCTCGATCAAGATGTTGTTCTCGCTCACATGAAGGAAAGAAGGGTGCTTTTTCCATCACAGAGAACCACCTATCTCGGCGTCATATGGGAATCGCCAAATTTGCGTATGCAGCTTTCCCCTGCCTGCATTGCGTCCATACTTACTGCTGTCATTAAGGGTATAGAAGGACAGTCACTCACTGTCAGGCAGTTTCAGAGTCTGCTTGGGTTCATTGCAACAGCGTCCAATGTCATTCCACTTGGCCTCTTCTACATGAGACCCCTTCAGTGGTGGCTCAGAGCCCATGGGTTCATATAGAAGGGCAATCCCTTTCGTAAGATCAAGGTCACCCGGCAATGCCTACGTGCGATGTTTGGAGTCATCTCGGGTTCTTATCTCAAGGCCCCCCCGTGCTGAGAGTCCATGGTCGTCGCATTGTGCTAACAATAGATGCGTTTCTCTCGGGGTGGGGAGCAGTCATGAGTGGCCACTCTGCGCAAGGTCTGTGGGAGAGTCCCCATCTACTATGGCACATCAATTGACTAGAGATGCTGTCTGTACATGCAAATTGAATTGCCGGAGCTTCAAAATGGTAACGATCAGCTTCACTTTAATAATTTCAACAATAAAAAAAAAATAACTACTGTACTGTGCTATTATTACTTATAATAATGCACTTTTCTGTGGGTTTTTTTCCTTTAAACTTTTTTTTCCCCTAATGATCAAGCTTTTGACATACAATAAGAATTATAGTAAGGAGAACTTAAATCTAATATATGGACAGGCTTTAACAGGCTTTGTGATTAGTTAATTTTATGGATAATTCTTTGAGACATTCTTATTGTCATCTGTGTGTACTTTTTTACTTAGTCTTGTTCTGCTGTCAACGCTTTATTCATATTGTACTTGTGTTACTTGTTACTTCACACTCGTTTTTGTAGTTGTAGTCTCCAGGTCTCATAAAGCTCCACAGTCTGATTATTGGCAAACATCTTTGTTCCCAGAATACGTTTTAAATAATTTTTGCATTGTCTGGCAGATAATAAAAATAATATGCAAATAGTATACTTTTTGGCTTTGTATGTTCAAACATTTAAAACATTTGAGTTTTCTGATGGTCTATGACTAAGTCGAGTAAAAAATGGGAGAAATAGAGAGAGAAACAGCTGGAAATAAAATGCTTAATGAAAGAGGACAATGGAGCAATAAATTGGAGTTTCTACTGGCTGTGGCAGGAAATATTGTTGGTCTGGGAAACGTCTGGAGATTTCCATACCTGTGTTTCAAAAATGGAGGAGGTAACGACCTGAATAAGAGACAATATGATCTCAGTAATGAGAATGAGGCAACATAAGTTTTATGTACCTAATTTGTTCGTTTAGGGGCCTTCCTGATACCTTACTTTCTGTTTGCTGTGACTTGCGGTGTGCCTCTTTTTTTGTTGGACATTTGTATTGGTCAGTATACAAAACAAAGTCCAGCATTACTTTGGGGGAGACTCTGTCCATTAGCAGAAGGTAATTAATGTAGTGAATCTATTCAGCAAAGAATGGAGATAGAATAATAATAAATATAAATATTGTAATAATATTAATTGCTAATAAAGTATATGTCTGACAAATAAAATTTAAGCTTAGTTACAGGGTTAACATTTATCATATATTTGCCAATGTAGTACAACTTTAAAATGAATTATTCTTGGCAGGTTTTGGACATGGAGCCTATATAATTTCATTTTACAGCTGCATTTGCTATAATATGCTCTTGGCTTGGGCTCTTTTCTACTTCATTAAATCTTTAAGCTCCCAGTTACCATGGACCACTTGTGGCAATCTTTGGAACACAGGTATAGTAATTGGTTTTAAAATGTTTTTATTTTTATTTTTTATTATTTTTTTTATTCATAGTTTTCACTTATGATTTTGCATAGCTGTTCAAAATGTGTATGCATGGTTAATAAATGAAACTTTCGAAGCGTCACATTCTGTCTGTTAGCAAAACACTTATTTTCAGATTAAAATTTGAATTTAAACAAAACACAACACAATAAGCAAATAGTAAGCCTTTTTTTTTCTTTAAACATGGAAAGGTATGAAGATTTTCTATCTATGACTGAGTGAAGAATAAGGAGAATTAGAGCAAAAGACAGCTGAAAATAGAGAGTGGAGCAAAATAATTCAATATAGTAATAAAGTGAACTTTCTAGCAGGTTTTTTTATTTGTATGAATTTTCTTTATTAGACTTGAGACAAATCTTTTGACAGTTCGAAAAATCACCTACTGCCCAAAATCATTTTAACTCTCAGAGTCTAGTCTATCTAAGGCTGTCCAGTATGTGTCTGATACCCAGACATTTTCTTTTACCTTCACCCTTCACAGATGGCTTTATATTTATATTTTTAATCTGATTGGGTTATGTGTGTAAGTAATAATAATTGAGTGGTTTTTTCCACATCATTAGGTCTTTAATAAACTTTCCAACTGATAGCCAAATATAATTGAAACACTGCCATTTAACATTTGTTTAGCATTTTAATATGTAATGATGTACTTTTTTGTATACCTCATGTTTTATTCTTCTCTCTCTATTAGTGAACTGTGTAGAACTCACATCAAACCAGACTAATATGATTCCCAACAGCACTCATGGAAATTTTAGCATTTCTTCAGTCATTGAATTCTGGGAGTATGTTAATTATAAAAACTATTAAAAATAAATAAATAAATAAATATATATATATATATATATATATATATATATATATATATATATATATATATATATATATATATATATATATATATATAAAGTATATCATACAGATATCTATTTCACTAACATTTTTTTTGCTGACTTCAAGGGGAAGAGTGCTGAACATATCCCCAGGTATGGAGATACTGGGTAATTTGAACTGGGAGATTTTTCTCTGTTTACTGGTGAGTTGGGCAGCCTGTTACTTCTGCATCTGGAAAGGGGTCAAGTCAACTGGAAAGGTCAGATTTTGGTTTGAAAATATTTGCATCAAACTCACCGGAAAACAAAATAATAACTATTTTGCAAAGTGAATGATAAAAAAAAGGCTTATAAACATCATTGTAGAAGTGTGACTATAACTTATATGATATCCTGTATATTTTGACAGGCAGTGTATTTTACAGCCACCTTTCCATATGTTATGTTGTTCTTGCTGCTGTTGAGAGGGCTAACTTTACCTGGTGCACTGACTGGTATAAAGTATTACTTGTATCCACAACCTTCACGCCTGATGGACCCACAGGTTAGTTAAGACAAGACACATTCTGTATAATCAAAGATTGTATACAGCATACAAAAATAAGTATTTCTGCTTTATTTAAACATCATATAGGTTTGGATTGATGCGGGGACTCAGATTTTTTTCTCCTACAGTTTGGCGACTGGTAGCTTAACTGTTCTTGGAAGTTACAATAGTTACAAAACTAACTGCTATAGGTAAGCACCGAGTAAATAAAACAATGATGGAAGTGCGTTGCATATATTGCTTATGCTAAATAATAACAAAAATACTGTACTGTACTGTATATTTCTCATGTCTTGTAGATACAGCATTTGGTTGTGTGTGCTCAATAGCTGCACTAGTTTCATAGCTGGATTTGTGGTCTTTTCTGTTCTTGGGTTCATGGCAGAGAAGTTGGGAGTTGACATTGAAGATGCAGCAAAGCCAGGTGGATTGTATGCATTTTATTAAATACAAAGTGTGTACAGTGTATATATACTAAAGAATCCCTAGTATCACAATTAATATATAAAAAGCATTTGAATAAGCACACAAATATATGTAGCATGTTTCTTAATAAAGGTCCAGGTCTGGCATTCATAACCTACCCTCAGGCAGTAGCCATGATGCCTCTGCCACAACTGTGGTCAGTCTGTTTCTTCATCATGCTAATTTTATTGGGCCTGGATACACAGGTAGGAAGATGCTTGGCTTTGAATTTTTTACAATTTTGCCTGCTTCTTGGATGCCATTGGGGGAAAAACCCGAAACACTTTTACATTTGTTTAGTTTGTTGGACTTGAGCTGATAACATCTTCAGCAATTGATATGTTTCCCAACGTGCTGCGGAGGCCTTACAGGAGAGAGATTTTCCTTTTTTTCTTCTGCACTGGCTGCTTTTGCTTTCAAATTCTAATGACAACTCAGGTAATACTATACACAGTATACACACTATATAAAATAAGTAATAGGTGTACTTAATAAAACGTTGGGATACATAATAAACTGGCAAAGTTTTTCATTTTTTTAATTATAGCAAACTTATTGTAAGTGTTTTTTATGATTTAAGACACAGAGATAATGTTTTCATTTTCTATTTGTTTTTTTGCTAGGGAGGAGTCTACATCTTTCAGCTTATTGACTATTATGGAAGTAGTGGCGCTTGCTTACTTTTTATGTGTCTAATTGAAACTCTTGTAATTGGCTGGATTTTTGGTATGTGCTATTGTCTATTACATATAAGTCTTTTCTAAATACAGTAAACGTTATATAGTAAAAACTACATATTTTGAAAAATCAGGAGCTGAACGCATGTTTGCTGTCATTGAGGACATGTGTGATCAACCACCGTGTGCATTTTTCAAATACTGCTGGCGTTATTTCACACCACTGATGTGCCTTGTAAGTTATTATATTTGACTCAGACTATAAGCAGATAACAGGTTTATATTGTAATATGTTATCTTTTTATTTTTATGACAAATTTGTAGAAATGTTGGCAAGGAGACTTATATAAATTTTGTTTATAAAAATGTCTAAACATCAGATAAAAAGCTGTAACATTGGACACAAATTAATAACTGAAAAAGAGAGGCTGGTAAAAAGAAAAGCTCTGGCATTTTTTCCAAAAAGTCTACAATGTTTATTTTTAAATACAGCAATATTATCATTGACAAACTGCTGTGGTATAAGGGGACACAGTTTTGGATGTGCTGCTCTGAGAAAATATTTATTTTTATATCATCTTCATCATTATGAACATCACACAACCTTTCCTTTTTTTTAGGGAGCTTTCATTTTTTACCTGTCAAAATACAAGCCCCTCATGTATAACAATGTTTACGTTTATCCAAACTGGGCTTATGGTCTTGGATGGCTCATGACCACATTTTCACCTGTACTGGTCATTACATGGGGTTTGGTGAAGCTATGCACCCACTCAGGATCACTTAAGCAGGTAGACAAAGAATATACAAAGATGCTTCATAGCATTACATAGCATAACATATTTCATAGTTGATATTTTCTCTCTTCGGCTTCTGTGTATAACTTATTGATTGCATAACAAGTGAAAACAAAATGTATCATGTTTTTTTTTCTTCTGAACAGCGCTTTAAAACTCTGTGTACTCCAGATAAAAAACTCCCGATGACTGGAATGCAAAGAGCACAGATGCAGATCAGTGAGACTCTAATGACAGAAATATGATGATCATATGTTCTTCAGTGCATCAGATCAGAAGACATTTTATATATATATATATATATATATATATATATATATATATATATATATATAATGTGTGTGTGTGTGTGTGTGTGTGTGTGTGTGTGTGTGTAGTTATGCTTACTGCATATGCTTGTTGTTGTCATTTTTTTTTACATCATTAATCCCACTTGAATTGTTACTAACTGCATCTTATCTTTTTGCCATATGTATACAGACAAACACCAAGGAAGTAACTTAGACATGAAGAAAAACAAAAACACACAGTCTTTCCTAATTTAATTACATATAAATCTTATTAAATACTATTAATATCACTATACTTTGGCTAAAATCAGGGCCAGCATTGATTCAGCATTGAAGCACTTATCGAGGTAGTGTGTTACAAAATATATACATTTGAATAATAATTTTTTTAATTAAATGAATAAAATATAGCCTGAAATGCAGATAAGTAGCCTAAGGAGAATTCAGCACTGATGCGTATTGTTACGTCCCAGTTTAGGTTGGGGCACACAGTGTGATTAAATGCATGGGGTGGTGGATAATAGGTGGATCTGAGTGTATTTGGTATTTTGAGTGATGAAGAATGGAACACAAACATCGGGTATCTAATTACAGCAGGAAAATAGTAAAATGTATAATACAGCTTCGGGATAGACTTCATAATAAACAAAAAACACTTTTTTACAAACACTAAGTCACCTACAAACAAACCCAAAAGAAAACAATTCCCTAACTTACACCCAATAGAAATGGCAGCCAAACACCTACTGCCGGTAAACAAGACAACACACGGATGTACATATATTATAAATGTATAATATAGCCAGTATTTACAATAAGCTAAGCAAGGTCAGAACAGGACAGGGCAAACTCTGAGACAGAACGGGCCTAAGTTAGTAACGGTAAATCACAAAGCACGGAACAGAATAACAAAAGAACAAAGTGAGCATTAAAGGTTATAGGTGAGGTTAAACAAGCTCCCGATTACCACTACCACCCTGACTTTATAGGTCGCCTCCTAGTGACATCATCTACAGGAAGTGGGCACAGCTTTAGTTAACTGGAGTACGGCTAAGCCCTGGACTGGAGGGTCAGAATGGCACCTGCACACATAAACCACACACCACAAAAAAACAATATAATACAACAGTATACAACAATTTTGTTACTATATTACTGAAACAAATACTCTTAAGACAAAAAACATTATTCTTTCAACAAGAGATGATTAAAATTTAGCAGCTCTGACACACACAACACAAATCACAGGTTTGTATTATGCTCTGCTTTATTGGTTTTAGAGCAACAATTTGATTAATATATTTCAAAAGCCGTTTAAAAAAAAATTTGTTTTCTGTAAGGAGATTCGTTTAACATTTATTAAGTTGCAACTATATATCTGATATCGTAATACAAATATGATGACAAGTAAATGCAACTATTAGTGGATAAAAAAAGCCATGCATTTAATAAAAATTCTAGTTAGCTAGAATTTAGTAGTAGAAGTTAAAAGTAGTACAAAAGTTAGTCATTTATATAATAAATGAAAGATAGATGTATAGATGTATAGATACACAGTATACAAGAGGAAACAGAGACAGTGTGTACAAAATAATGTAAATGTAAAGAGTAATAACAAATATGTAATAATAATAATAATCCCTTCATCTTCTTTTAATATTTGGTTTTATATTTTGGTTAATCAAAAGGTGAAACAAAAATAGGTGTGCAACCAAAAATAAAGTACAAATTGTTGTTGCAAATGAGTAAAATATAAAATGCAAACCTTCAGGTTTGTCCCAATCCTCTTCATGATTAAATCTGAGCTATAGAAAAATGTAATCCAAAATCACAAACAGTATTTTACCATTTTATAATATCCAGCAATTCAGTTCCATACTGGTATTGTAAAAATATTTTAAGAATAAATCATGCAAAAAAAGCCTTTATGTGATAAACTTGGTCAGAAAGATTATTGAATGATGCAATGATTTGCATGTTATTTACATATAACATGCAAATCATTGCATTTTATATGTAATTAACATGAGTCAGAGTAGTGAATTTGCAGCACAGTTAGACTGTAACTCTAAAATATAAAAGCCAAAATGACTGTTGTTCTTACTGTGTAGATACTGTACAGTGTGTGCTCCTTTCTTCTCCTTGACCTAATTCCATAAATGTAAAAAATAAAAAACTTAATAATAAACTAAAATATTCTGACCCCCAGCCTCCACTGGCCGCTCAAATCAAATCACCATGGCCATCTAAACATACATTTGTGTTTAAACTTACGTCTTATATATTGTTACATTTTTCCAAATTATGTAAGACATGCATTAATGTGCATATAAGTAGTGAATACAACATTATTTTACAACATTAGAAGCTTACGCATGCTTTATTTAGCATTTTCATATTCCTGTTTTACAGTTTTTCTCAAATGCTAAAACACAAAAGCCAATCCTCTAAACCAAATGACCAGTTGTCTAAACACATTTACTAAATCTAGCCATCATTTTCCAATATCATAAAACACATTTCACATGAAGACACAGTTCACAAAACACAATCCTCCGTTTTCATAAATCTTAACACATTTTTCTTTGCTAAAACACAAGTTGCAAAAGAACTCTGCTCATATTCTCAAATGAAAGCTCATGTGATGCAAAATGCTTGCCACAGTCAGCAATATTTGAACACAATGAACACACCTGGCGTCATTCATTACACACAACGACTCAAAATTGAAGACACTTGTTGCTAATGCTGTGACCACATGTACAAAAGCAAGTTCAGAGTGCACAGTTTGCTGAAGATTCCAAACAAACACAATGGATGAAGGCAGAGTCAGGGGAAGAGGAATTCGAGTCAGAGGAGGAAGAAGAGCTGGCCATGGAAGAAGAGGAGCAGGCCAACGTGGAAGAGTAGGTCAAATCAGTGGAGGAAGAGGAGCAGGCCAACGAGGAAGAGGAGTTCAAATCAGAGGAGGAAGAGGAGCAGGCCAACAAGGGAGAGGAGTTCAAATCAGAGGAGGAAGAGGAGCAGGCCAACAAGGGAGAGGAGAAGGTCCAAGAGGGAGAGCAAGAGAACCTCGCACCATCATTACGGACGAGATGCGAGCAACAGTCATTGACCATGTCATTGTCCATGGCATGACAATGGCTGAAGCAGGACTACGAGTCCGTCCAAACCTGAGTAGGTTCACCGTGGCCACCATTATCAGGGCATTCAGACAACATAACAGGTATTGTACTCTATTGCTTTCTTTGTCACAATACAATTGTACAAGCCTGTGAAAGTAGTCTATTGGTTTCAAATCAGTTGTTACTGTATTGTAAAACTGACAACACATGTTTCTTTCTTTAGAGTTGAAAGAATGCCACATAGAGGTGGAAGGGTTGCCATATTTACTGCGGCACAAGAAACCCTCTTTGTGGATATGGTTCGTGAGAACAACCTTATCAGACTCTGGGAGATCAGAGACAAAGTCATTGCCGATAATGTCAACTTTGAGAGCATTGATTATGTCAGCTTGGCCACAATAGACCGAGTTCTCCGGCGACAAAAGATGCGGATGAAACAGGTCTATAGGGTTCCCTTTGAGCGCAACTCTGCGCGACACAAAGACCTACGTTACGAGTATGTGCAAGTAAGTATACATCCATGTTCACAGTACAGTTAGTGGACATACCGTGTTGCTCAGTGGCCTACATTACTTCTGGACAATACTGTGCTACCTGATTGACTGTTGTTCTGAACACCTGTGCACTTTCACATTTTCACAGGGGATATTACAGTTGGACACGATGGCCAGACCTCATGAGTACCTCTTTCTGGATGAGGCTGGCTTCAACCTGCAGAAACGAAGGCAAAGAGGCCGTAACATTATTGGCCAAAGAGCCATCACTGAGGTTCCTGGCCAACGGGGGGGTAATATTACTCTTTGTGCGGCCATGGGTTTGGAGGGGCTTGTCCACCGGCATGCTGTCCTTGGGTCTTACAACACCCAACGTCTCCTCACCTTCCTATATGAGCTAAAAGACATCCTCCTGGACCGCCAACAACACCATCCTGGGCCCGCACATCAAATTTATGTGATCATTTGGGACAATGTACGCTTCCACAAAACAAACCAAATCAGAGAGTGGTTCACCACCAACAGTAACCACTTTTTAAACGTCTGTCTGCCACCCTACTCCCCTTTCCTGAACCCTATAGAGGAGTTCTTCTCATCATGGAGATGGAAGGTTTATGACAGACAACCATACACTAGAGAACCTCCTAAGGGCAATGGAGCTGGCCTGTGTTGACATCCCAGTGGAGGCCTTCCAAGGATGGATTCGCCATTCCAGGCGTTTTCCGCGGTGCCTGGCAAGAGACAATATAGCCTGCGATGTGGATGAGGTGATGTGGCCCGATGCAGCTCAGCGACATGATGCCGCACAGTGATTGTGGTGTGTGTGTGTGGTGTGAATAAAGTAAATAAAAAAACTTCACACCCTGATCATGTTTTCAAGAGTACTGTTGTGTGCAATAGATTCTGTTTTTGCATTGAGTTGTGTTACAGTAGTGTACATGCAGAATTTACTATAAATTTATACTCTTTATATGAAGCTCTCAAATCTAAATGCCTCATCCTCTGCAGAGATCTATGAACATCCATTACTGTAAAGTTTCAACAATATGCATTGGCAGTTATGAAACAAAGAACCTTCTCACAAATTGAGCATTGTGTTTTCAATTGTTTTGCTGTAGTGTGTAATGATGTGTATAGTGTTTACATTTTAAAAGCTTCGAGCTGCTATTTTGGTGTGAAAGTTTGAGTTTTAAAGTGAGAAGGTGTGGTTGTGTTTATGTAGCTTTAGAAAAGGGTGTTGGGTTTAGACATTGGGGAACATGGAAGAAACGTTTGTGAAATGTGTTTTAGCATTTGAGAAAAACTGTAATATGATGAAAGAATTTGCATGCAATTTCAGTTATGAAAAAAGAACACACTGTGTGTCATTGCACTACGTGTGTGCGTGTGTGTGTGTGTGTGTGTGTGTGTGTGTGTGTGTGTTTATTCGTCCTTAATCCCACTTGTGCTATAATTTCACTTTTACAGCAGCACTGATCTTGATTAAATAGATGTTCATTTATTTTCTATAATAACAACTCTGACAGCAGTTACATTAATATACTCATTCTTATGTTAGAACATACACATACATGGCCTTGTATAGTGGACACTATATATCAATTAAGACAATATTAACAGAATAATAAAAAAGCATTCACTGGGTAAAATGTTTGTACTTGAAAGACCAAATGGTACAAACACACAGCAATTCAATGCATATCTCATTGTAATGTTCTTTATATTTTCAATTACTTTATTTACAAAACCTGTCCCTAATCGTCAGGTGTTTCAGTCGTTGACTTTCTGTCAGACAATATTTTTGGGTATTTGTTAAGGTCGAGCAGCACAGCATCTGTAAAAATGTACAGGTTGAAAAAACAGTCAGAATGTTTTAAGTTTGTGCGATAGTTACCTGTATTTGTAGGGACAACTATGATGAGTCCTCTGAGCCACACATCCAGTTATAAACCTCAGTTTTGTGAGCTGACAAAAAGATAAACTACAGCATGTAATAGATAAAATATTTGTAAGCATGCTGATAAAGCTAATTAACAAAGACTGCATCATGTGATTTGGCCCATCACAAAGCGTTTAATGTTACCTACCACCCAAATTTAACCCAAATATTTTCATATTATAGTACATTTTAAAGTGGTTTACTTTCTTTTTTTTTGTATTAAATAAAACAAAAATTACTGTGGCTTTAAATAATTTATCATGATATTTTATTTGGTATAACTTTTTAAAACACCCATATAATAAAAGAAAAATTTTAAATCTTGTATTTTGCCCATTGTTTTGTATATTTTCTCAATTATATTTTTAAATGATTAAAAATTTATTCAAATTCAATCCATAAAAAAAACATTAAAAAAAACATTTTTTTATTAAAAAATTTCTTTATGTACATGATGTGCGTTAATAAATGAGAATGTGCATGCACGTGTTTTGGAGGGGATTTTTACACAACAGCGTTGCCGCGATTTGTTTGATGAAGGCATGTTATAAAAATACATACAGTACATGTTTGTTAACTGTCAGGAATCCACCAGCCACGCCCCCTTCGGCGCCCCCTTCGGCGTGGAAGGTGCTTTTCTCGTCCGCTTTCTCTGAAGCTCCCGGCTTCAATCGCGCACATATGGTGCTCGTTTAGCATCATCACCAGCTCCTATTTAAACTTCCACACTCTCACCGTCCGTTATTGTTGGTATATGTTGGTTAATGGCGGTCGTTATTATCGCGCATGCGTATCCCGGTACGTGCCTTCCCACCGGCACTCTCTCAACGGCTGCTCTTTTCTTCCCAAAGCGCATCGCGGATCCCCCGATCCTGCCGGTGTTCATTCTATGCTTTTGCTGCTTATCCCACGTTCTCCCGTGTGCTGTTCAGCGCCGCGCTTCTACTTTCGCCTCCCGTTCATCGCATAACATTTAACAACAAAAGGCATATGTGCACTAACTAACAGCAGAGATTCACCAGTATACAACACCTGTAGCATCTGTAAGACTTGATTTTTCCGCCACTTTCGCGAGTTCTTCTGCGGCTGCACCGAGATAACCGACAATAAATGGCAAATTTTTTTTTATGGACACTTTGATCTCCATCCTCATACAAAATGGTTCTTGCTTGATTGTAGGACATTGTAAGTGCTAACAGTTGGGATGTCTCCAGTCCCTGTCATTCCTCCCACTTTCCACCAGAGTGCGCCATGACCACCAAGACTGTGTCCTATTGGACTGCAGTTTCCAGAAGCCTCTTCCTGAGAACTAATTGCAAACTCGTCTTAGTTCCAAGCAGGAGGTTTTTAAAAAGGGACGCACACATTTACTCACATTGCTGTGTATTGTCTGTAACTGTACCCTGGACCGGTGGAACTCACATTTCTCCCGATTCAGGTAGAGCTGGTGTTCCTGTAATCGTTCTACGACTTGTGTGACGTGGACACAATGTTCCGTAGGGTCTCAGGAGAAGATGAGGATGTCATCAATGTAGACGATGAACTGGTGGAGGAACGGCCAAAACACCTCGTTCATGAAAGTCTGGAACACCGCGGGTGAAATTGACAGTCCATACGGCATGATTCGGTACTTATAGTGCCCTGAGGGGGTGATGAAGGGCATCTTTTACTCGTCGCCCTTGCGGATGCGCACCAAGTTGTAGGCACTTTGGAGGTCCAACTTGGTGAAAACCTGTGCTCCACGGAGATCCTCAAGAGCGGCAGGGTCCAGAGGGAGTGGGTACGGGAGTGGTGTGATCTGTGAGTGAAGATTGCAATAAACAATACATGCCCGGAGGCCTCCGCCCTTCTTCTCCAAGAAAAAGAAGCTGGAGAAAAGCTGGGAAGAGGATGGCATGATGAAGCCCTACCTTAAGGCTTCCTGGATGTAGCCCTCCATCGCTGCATGCTCTGGGACAGACAATGAGTACACCCGACCTTTGGGCAGCTTGGCACCTGGCACCAGGTCGATGGCGCAATACCATGGAATTCAGAAGGATTCATAAAGCATGGCTGTATGCATAACTATATCCTATAACAGGGTTTACTCAAACAGTGAATAAAGAGTTAAGCATTAATTAGAGTTTTGTACTTACTACACATTCATCAAAATAGTCAGGACACTAAAACATGGTTTCTTACAGTACATAGTTGCATAACTTTAACTGCAAGTCAAAACCTTTTTTTTTTACAATAAGATTTTACAATGAATTCTCCATTGATTACTACACACATACACACACACACACACACACACACACACACACACACACACACACACACACACTGTTAATGCATTCAGCACATGAAAGTACCTTTCCATATACATAGTCGCTGACTAATTAATAACATGCGAGTTGTAATTTTCTTTTAAAACAGAAAGCATGATATAAAAAACCTGAAACATTGAAACACCAACCAGCAGATGTCACACTTGCATTGTGAGTAGCTGCCATAGTGTGTAGCGCTCTAAACTTTATTTCAGGCCAAGGTCCGTGTAGCAAAAATGGTTCCTTGTGTTCATATCAGTTGATTTTATATTTCCATGTTTTCAACCTGTTTTTGTAATGCATTTAGACGGGGACTTTACACTTGAAAGTGTTTCGTATGACTTAAAATTGTTCTTAGATGTTTTTGATGTAAAAAGATTGAGTATTTGATTACAGAGGTTGAATGAATCCTGTTTTATTATCTTTTAGATTTTTTTACACATCTGTTGCAAAATCAATTGATTGGTGCATCATTTGTTAAGGCACACACCTGCAATTTTTACAAGAGAACTTTCATGTGTTTTTTCAATTGAAAAAAGGATTTGATCTTAAAGAATAGATCGAAGAAATTGTGTAGCTGACCTTCTGCAAAAGTTTCTCCCATCTCCAGAGTAACAGATAGTCAACTCTTTTACTAAGGTTTTTCTCCCAAAATTGCTCAGTTTGCCTTGGCTCCCAGCTATTGGAAGAGACCTTAATGTTGATGCTGTAATCTTGGAAATCTTCAGTGAAGCAAAACATTTAGCCTTCCCCAGATATGAGCCTCAAAACAATCATGAGCTATGCAGACAGTTTATTTTACCTCATTGATTGATTTTTGTTTTCATATTCATTTTTTAGCTGTTTACCTGTATACTTAGATACATAGATGTGTATGTCTTTCCAAATCATGTCCAAAAGGATTTTTTTAGAGCTGAACTCCAATCAAAAGTGTAGAAACATTTAAGATGATCCAGAGAAACACTGCAGATAAGTTTGAAGATAAGGGTCATAGCAAAGCAATTGAATGTAATATTTTTTCTTGTTAAGAACTTTGCAAAGTTATCAGAAATTTTTAGCTCTTGCTGTCACAATGCATAGCGGACTGAAAATTGATGTGAAAAAAAAAAAGAAAGCATCTTAGAATAAGCCTGCAACATAACAAAATGTAATCTTCTGGTTTGAATACTCTCTGAATGCACAAAATTAGTCATGTCTTCTTTGCCTGTCATTAAGCATTCATTGAAGTCATATGGTATTAGGGGCCTTGTTAGAATTGCTCATTGTTCACTGTAGCCAGAGTGAAAGCACTTAAAGTTAAGAAGAAGAAGAGAAACTGAAAGGCTCAGGATAACAATAGAATA
The DNA here is from genome assembly GCF_014805685.1 of Silurus meridionalis. Taxonomy (NCBI): domain Eukaryota; kingdom Metazoa; phylum Chordata; class Actinopteri; order Siluriformes; family Siluridae; genus Silurus; species Silurus meridionalis. The sequence goes on from NC_060898.1 coordinate 14,350,833, forward strand.
GGATTTATCCTAATACGAATCATCTAATGAATCATCTTGGACACTAGAGCAAAATTAAGTTTTATGAAGTAAATGAATTTAAGATTGGCTAAACCTTTAGCAAATTATATTCTGTATATTATCAACTTAATATTGCATTTAATTAAAAAATAATTGAAGGTAGTACTAATAAATGTTAGTTTATATTTGCTATTTCTTTTTGACTTACATGCTAAGTTGCATAAATTGTATCAGAGCCAGACACTGTATGCAAATTCTATTCTTGAAATGACAGTCTTTTGTAACATATGGTGATTGTGACACTACTGAAGCAGTTAATAATAATGCACCACGAAATTACATAAAACTTAAAAGTTTTGAGTGGCTTGAAGTGGGAGAAAAAACACTGACCTTGTAATGGAACCTAAAATCAGGACACACAGTGTCAAGATGTTTGAAAGCACATGGCATAAAATAACATGGAAATTCACTTTGTATGGTACAAGGCTTATCAAACTAACACTATTCTTAAAAAGGATTTCAGGAAATGTCTTCAAAGGTTTCAAAGATCCCATACTTAGAGTAGGAGATGTTCTTTCTAAAAACATCAAAGATTTACAAAGATTGACATCACACTTTTCTTTCACAGAATCCAACGCAATAAGACTTAGAAAAAGATGTGAAAGGAAACACAGAAAATGACTAAAAAAAAAGACATGTGCCAATCAATTTTAATGATTGAATTAATGTAGGGAGACTAATTTAAGTGCAGATTTCTGGTTTTGACACAGGAATCTGTAACAGTTGATAGACTTGTCAAAGATGATGCTTTTAGTTTAGAGTCAGAGCATTGGACAGAGTTTCTCTTGAGCATTTGTGTAGAACTTACTCTGTAGAACCAGTGTTGTGTAACCTCTCTATCTTTCTCTCTTGACAACCTTTCCTAAATTGACTATTGATCTGTGCGAGCTAAAGCATTTGTGCCATTTGCACAGAAGAGACTGTTAGAGGCACCTTGTAAGTCCACACCTCTGATTGACTGCATTGCTCTGAACTCATTAGACTGACTTTTCCAATATCTACTGAGGCCAGTTGCAACCTACATCATTTTACTAAGTTCACTGCTATCCATTGGTGCTAAATGTAAACAGACTTGGAACTGTCTTCAACTCTTCATTTGGATAATGGACTGTCAGACTGATCTATGCATGCAAAGGTCATGTAAAAAAAAAAAACTGAAATGTTTTACCTCACAGTTTATTTTGTAGGCATGGAAGCTGAGGATTTTGTAGGTTGTCTTTTGATTTTCCTTGCACCTTTGTTGAAATCAAAAACATACAGAAGGACAGGGTACATAACAAAGAAAGAAAGACAGATATAACATTAGAACAACCTGCCTAATATTGTGTTGGTCCACCTTTTTCTGCTAAAACAGTTCAGACCCGTCAAACATTGACAGGCATTATTGTGCCTTGGCCACCCATAACCCTGTCGCGTGTTTACCACTATTTCTTCCTTGGACCACTTTTGATAGATACTGGCTACTGCAGACTGGGAACATCCCACAAGAGCTGCAGTTTTGGAGATGCTCTGACCCAGTCATCTATCCATCACAATATGGCCCTTGTCAAACTCCTTAAAGCGTTAATGCTTGCCCATTTTTCCTGCTTCTAACACATTAACTTTGAGGACAAAATCTCATCTAATATAACCCAACCACTAACAAGTGCCATGATGAAGAAATAATGCCGGGTCAGTGTAAACAGTTATGCTATTCCAGTAACTATAAATTCTACAGTTTAATATATGAAAAGAATCAAACTTTGGAGCATGTTTTATAGGTATATAATCAATAGTGGGGTGATGTTATTAATCATGATATTAATTATTTGAAACAATCGAATCAATTATACTTGATCCGCTATATGCATCAAGTGTAAGCTTTAAAACAATTAAAACCATTATTTCTATTAAAAACACCAAAAAAAAAAAAAAAATATATATATATATATATATATATATATATATATATATATATATATATATATATATATATATATATATACACACATACAGAATGTCATTATGAAATAAAATGCCTTTAATACATTTCCCAAGCAAGTTTGCAAGACTATCTAAAGGTTTACTGGTTAATGACACTAATAATTAAGGACAGCTGAAAACAAACAAAATATATTTGGCTGTTGATGATACACCATAGGATGTTCTAGGAAGCACAGTCAGCGCTGTTTCCTGAGGTCATCAGGTGTTTTAGGTTTTTCTGCATTAGACTACCCATAGGGTTGATAAGACTTCAACTTGTGTCATAGCAACATTTGACTGCTGCACACTGCTCTTCATCCAATGCAGTCCTGATTTTCGGCCAAGAAATCCTATATATATGGCCTGTTTGAACAGCAGCAAGAGGAATGGAGGAGAATGTTGGCCCATGTTACCCATATTGGCAAATGCAAGCATTGAGCGCTAATATAATTGTGCTTTTAAGGCTGTCCATAAAAGCTCCAATAAGAAGCTGTCACACTTCAGATGAGGTCAATGGCCTCTGCATTACACCTTAACCACCTCTACCACTATGTTCATATCGAGGGCAAGAGGATAACCGTGTGATGATGCCCTTGTTTAATCAATGCTGGAATCTGATGTGGAGGATCAGATGGTGAATCTCAGGCTAAAGCTGGTGTAATAGTTCATGATGTCAACAATATTCCTAGGGACATGATGTTGGGTAAATGCAACCTCAACCAACCAGTAAAGTATTGATTCCTAAGCATTGGTAAGTTCTAACCACAGCAAAACACTGATGTCTTTTCTCCTCTCATGCTGCTCTAATCAGATGTGTGATGACACCTGGAATTCCCCGTCCCCGCCTTCTGGAGGAAACATTTACTTATATATCAAAACAGAATTCTGAGGAAATCTCTGAACTCCACTCTCACTCTCTGCCAGGTATCCCTCAAGATTTTCCAGAACAACCACAAGAGACCTGGGCAGTAAGTCCTCCAATGTTTCCAGAAGCAGGTGTTTTTTAACTGTCTCTTGAACCTGCTTTAACCTGGGTTTGTTCATGTCAAAAGTATTTGGAAATATTAGTTACTTCCTAATGGTTTTCAATAAGTATTTTAACTTTATGTACATTTTTCGTAATTTATAAGAGTTGTTTGATGTTCTTTAGTGCAATTGTACTATGTATTCATGAACTCAGTTTGTACAATTTCATAAAACATTATAAAGAAATAATTATACCATACCAGCCAAAACCATCATGTATTAAAGATGACTAACATGAGAATAGTAGCATGTAAATCAGGATGGTCTTTCTTTGTCCTGTAAGCAATCTGGTAATTTACTGTTTGTTTTATTGCTTTTTCCTCAAGCATGTTCTTTTGTTGTTGCACCATCAGTGGTGCAATGATAACTATATTATTTCATATATCTATTTAATTAAATCTGTTTAAATAATCTCTATTATAAATCAGTTGAGTAAGGACTTTAGGAAGATTGTTTGTTGAATTGCTGCTCATATTGATAAGGCTCTGGCCCACCTACCTTTATTAACCAGCCACCACTAACGGTACAGATGTAGATAAGCTCACATGTTACATATATTTGCTTTCTTATTTCCTTTCAGACAGCCTAGAGTGCCATTTATTACACAAGCAAATGTAACAGAAGTCAATTAAAAAATCTGACACATATATTAGGAAAGAAGTCATCATCATAGAAACCTTTGAATATCTTTTGCAATGTCTACATTGAATCATTTGTCATCTTTAAAATTATTTACCCCATACAAAAACACAAAATTTCACTCCTATTTATTACAAATGATTGCAAAACCACCAGGGACCAGTCAAGTCTGGCAATTATTGCTATTATATGTTTTGAACAATGAAACAGAAGTAATTAGAACAAGCATAGCAGGCAAAATGTAATATTTAAACAAAAACAAAATGGAAGCTTCTGTGACAGTTGTTAAATGCAAATCTGTTTGGTTTGTATGGGTTCTATAAAGCAAACTGAAAAGAAGTGGATGGAACCAAAAGGTCAATCTAATTAGACAAGGCAACATAAGTGTATGATAGATAGACAGAAACGTCAATGAAATGTCAGGCATCAAACATCCAGTGGCAGATCTCTTTTTCTCACACACACACACACACACACACACACACACACACACACACACACACACACACACACACACACACACACACACACACACACACACACAGTTTAGTGTCTATCTCCAAGTATACAAAATTCCCTGTTTGGTCTGATTTACAGACTGTGCTTGATTTGTTTGTATTTTTATAATTTTTTGCTTGTTTTTTGTTTTTGTTTGTTTTTCATTTCTAAACAAGCATTATTGGCCTTGATCTGTGAAATAATAAAACAGCTTCTCTGAACAAAAACACCTTAGTGGAACTACCAGTGATAAGACTATCAGTCAGATGTACAGGAATGAGAATAAAGAATAAATAGCTTGCTAAGGAAGTTTAAAACAAGGTGATAGAATTTCACAACTTGGGAATTGGGTGTAAAATTATATTTAAAGAATTAGACATCCCAGTAAGCACTGCTGGATCAATAGTCTGAACTGAAAGCACCATTGCGCCATTCCACCACTACCGAGACAAGTTGAATGCCAAGACAGAGATTTGTGTGGGATGCCACAATGAGGTCAACAGTCACCCTGAAGGAGTTGCAGAGTACAGTGGCTAAAAGTAAAATGAAGTTGCACCAGCAATCAGATCAGAGCTCTGAATAATTAGTAGGTAGGTACAAAGGAACCATTCACATTATGACATTATGAAATCTTGAAAGATTTTGTCACTGACAGGAATCCTAACTATAAAATGTAATCATCAAAATAGCACATGGTAAAATAAAGTAGGATTTTTGAGATTATTGAGGGTTATAGTTTGTGTCTGAGCCTCAGTACAAGTAGAGTATTTAGTACTCTGATCAAATCAGGATGTGATAAATCAAATTGTCTTATAATATCTCAATTATATCTTAATTCATTCACACAACACTGATCTGAGCACTTGAAATGAAACAAAATTGTTTCAGTGTATGTGTGGTGCAAACTTAATGCATGCAAATTACAGTAACAGTAATTACAATAACAGTATCTCTACAGTATGAGATTTTCTTCTGGGACACTTTTCGTCCTCAAAACAGAGGCTTCTGGATGATGCCACATACAGGGGTATAGTAGAAGAGAACCTGCTCTAAAACAAAACAAAACAAAACCAAACAAAATAAAACGAAACAAAAGGGAAAGGGAAAGGGAAACAACCAATTAGTAGGACAGTTCTCCCAAACACAAGGCCAAGGCAGAACAGTGGTGGTAAAAAAAAAAAAAAAATTTTATATATATATATATATATATATATATATATATATATATATATATATATATATATATATATATATAATATATAGATGTCCTAGGGGGTCGCCAAAAAGCATCGAGGTAACCGATGATCGAGATAAACGAAAATCAAAATGCCGGCAATATATTAACGTGCTTGAAATTTCTTTATGTACATGATGTGCGTTAATAAATTAGGTGCTTTCTCGGCCGCTTTCTCTGAAGCTCCCGGCTTCAATCGCGCACATATGGTGCTCGTTTATCATCATCACCAGCTCCTATTTAAACTTCCACAGTCTCACCGTTATTGTTGGTATATGTTGGTTCACGGCGGTCGTTGTTATCACTCATGTGTATCCCGGTAGGTGCCTTCCCACTGGCACTCTCTCAACAGCTGCGCTTTTCTTCCCAAAGCGCACCGCGGATTCCCCCCCGATCCTGCCGGTGTTCATTCTATGCTTTTGCTGGTCATCCCACGTTCTCCCGTGTGCTGTTCAGCGCCGCGCTTTTACTTTCGCCTCCCGTTCATCGCATAACATTTAACAACAAAAGGCATATGTGCAGTAACTAACAGCAGAGATTCACCAGTATACAACACCTGTAGCATCTGTAAGGCTTGATTTTTCCGCCACTTTCGCAAGTTCTTCTGCGGCTGCACCGAGATAACCGACGTTAAATGGCAAATTTTTCCCCCCTTGTGCTCGAGATATTAGGGTTCGGCGACATAAAAAAGTCGACATAACTGATAAAAAAATGCTAAGAAAAAGCAAGAATTTGGCGGTTCCACTTCAAAAACTTCGACTTAATAGGGTTGTTGAGGTAACCGAGGGCGAAATAACCGGGTTCCACTATATATATATATATATATATATATATATATATATATATATATATATATATATATATAGTGTATATGTTCTAAAGAGACCTCGTCAAAGTCCAGATCTGAATCAAATGTAGAAGTTCTGACACTGAGTGAAAATTGTCTGAAAAAATAACACCCACTCAAATCCTGAAGCAAATCTGATAGGAAGAGTGAAAATATTACTCTCAAACGGTGTGCAAATTTGGAAGACTTAAAGCTGTGAGCAGCAGAAGTTAGTTCTACCAACTGATAAAAGGGTTTAAATACTTATGCAAGCAGCATTTTTTTAACTAATTTAATGATCTGTTGACAAATGTACTTTTAATAGCAATAAGAGTTTTGGCTGGAACAATTTGTGTGTCATTTAAACTGGTGACTATATATAATGACTATATATAATGTTTCCCCGAAAATAAGACCAGGTCTTATATAAAATTTTTCTCCAAAAGGCACGGTAGGGCTTATTTTCGGCCCTTTCCTGTCAGTAGTGCTAGCCGTTGTACCTTAGACTATATTAGCAATGGGTCTGTTTCTTTAACCAATCAGATTTCAAATTTGCCATGAGGCTAGCTGGCCCAGAAGAGCGTCAGCATTTTTCTGTCCTCTGATTGGTTGGCCAACTTTGACTAGCAAAACACGTCATAGTGCTCTGCACACATTAATACATCAGAGTTGCGGTCAAAAATACTTTTTTATGCCCACAGTGGCTGACGGAGGAATAGAAATTTATTTGGTCTCAGACATTCTATTCTATTTTATATACATTACAAGTTTTTGTCATGTTATTAGACAAATATTGATTCTGAACTGCTCCAGATGATGTAGGTGGCACAGTTACAGTTGTAGTGTAGAGGTTTGAAGCTAGCTTTAGTAAAATTGTATTCACCCTATATATGCGAAATGTCTCTCTCTCTGTAATGCCAAGCGTGGTTTTATTGCGTTTTTGTATTGTATCGGTGTTTCTATAATCGCAACGTGAGTGTGTGGTGGAATTAAGAGGTGGATTAAGTCCGGTAAGCCCCCACTGAAGGCCCAGGTACCAAATGCACGGCCTGCCACTGAACTATACAGTACATGCAAATTGTAAATTACACATGACATTAATTGAGAATGTTCCATGCAACAAGTAAGCAATTGTGGTAAATGTGAAGCAGCTTCATCTCAGGCATAGCATTATTAAATGTAACTTACAGACAGACAGACCGGTCGTAACACGATTTGGTCGTAAGTAGAGTAGGCTATATGTTCAGTACTGTGAAATGATGCCGGAAGCTGGTACGCACTGTCGTACGCCGCGGCTAGCACCGTAGCCGCGGCGTACGACAGTGGTAACACCATTTGGTCATAATAGGAGTAGGCTATATGTACAGTACTGTGAAATTATGCCGGAAGCTGGTAAAGAAATAACAGATGCCGCGGCTAGCGACTGTGGTCGTAAAGTCGAATCGTCGGAAGTTGCACAGGTCGTAATTCGACGACTACCTGTAATTAGAAAAGCTACAGAGCAAAGATATTAATTACCTATGTCAGTACAACTGCTCTAATATATTGCAGGTGAAAAGTTTATGGAATTACAACTAATCGTCATCACCAAACAAGATTTCACAAACTCTCTTTAACACTCGTTACCAGATAGAGGACAACATAAAAACTTTTTAAATGGCAGTTATGCTTAAATGTTATCAATAATCTATGAACTGCACCACAATCATCTGCATTCATTTACATCATACTCTGGTCAGGTGCGAGCATTGTAGTGTGTATTTCTGCAACCTGGGGCACATGAATGGATAGATATATGAGTAGAGCTTTGAATCTTATCAGTCAAGAATGAAATGAAACAGAAACAGGGCAAATAAAGGCATACAGTATTAAGGTGATTTCCCATAGGTCTATGTTTTTAACTTTTTTTTTTTTTTTTTACTAGCCTGTATAAGCCTTCAGCAGTTTTCTATATTTTGGTTTAATGTTTCTATTCACTGCACATGAGCACTGAGAGTCAATCTTCAGCTTTGAATCAGTATGTTCTAAAAATGTACATTTATTTTCTTAAAAAAACATATGTGTATATACTAAACTACATAAATCGATACTCTACAAACCAGAACATTTTGAGATGGTTATCTGAAATCATTTACTAAAAGGGAGATGGGCAAGAAAATTGAGTTTCGCTTTCTTTGATCTCTCTCTCTCTCTCTCTCTCTCTCTCTCTCTCTCTCTCTCTCTCTCTCTCTCTCTTTTTTCCCACTCATTCTCCCTCTCTTTCTCTCTCGCTCTTTCCAAATATGACTGTGTGTATATTAGCTAAGTGAAACCTTCATTCCCACATCCATTGAGATTAGCTTGCAGACTAATTCCCTTACTAACCCTACTACTTTGAAGTCTTCTGCCAAAGAGCCAAGAGCTTTTCTGTCTCATTTACATAATCTAGCTGCTGAGTTCCTTCACACAGTTGTCTATTTGTGGGAAATTTTAGATACTCTAATTTACTACAAAGATAGCATCATCATCATCATCAACATCATCACCACCAATGATATCATTTCTGGTTCCCCTGATGATGCCAAAATACATTTAGCAAGGCCTGTTCTATCTGCCTTTCTGTCTGTCTGTCTGTCTGTCTGTCTGACAATTCTGACAAATTAAATATTGAGATATGAGATATGTTTGAACACATCTGTGTCAAATTAATGACAACACATGGTGGATAACTATAAACACATCCAGTGTGTTATAATATTAACATAAATGAAGAACAAATCATTTCATTGTGTGATATTATAGGAAAATAATCAAGGAAAGATGGAGATACTGGTACCACACTGATGTAGATTATTTTCCTATAACAAGTGTGAAGTTGAAGGATTTCACTTTTACAGACAATGTTAAATGGTTAAAAGAGCACATTTTTTTCTATTGTGTTTTTATTTATATATTTTTATTGTGACCAGCATTATCCAGCATTTAAATATAAGTGCATAACATGAACTCTAAGAATGTCAGTGGTAAATTTAAAAAGCGCTGCCCATTCAGGCTATTTAAAACATTAAGAAAAAATTAGCTTATGAGTCTCTGAGGGCACGAGACTTTGATGTGCTTCACTGAAACTCTCAGTTTCATTCATTATAAATTCTGGAGGGAATTGTCCGTGCAGGACATTAAATATGACGTTTTAAGGATGTTAGCTACAGGAATATTCAAGGAATACAGGAATACAGTTCAATTCAGCAATTTAAGTTTTATTCCTAATGAGCAAGCCAGTGGCAATGGTGGCAAGGATAAACTCCCTGAGATAAAATGAGAAAGAATCTTCAGATAATGCAGGCTCAAAAGGGAAGCCATCCTCAACTGGGTGATACTGACTATTAATTTATTATAGTGGTTAGGATTCGGCGGCCCGCGTTCGATCCTCGGTCAGAGAACCAAACCTAGCCATTAGGTTTGCACAAGCCAGTGCACTCTTAGTGCCGGTCCCTAGCCTGGATAAATGGGGAGGGTTGCATTAGGAAGGGCATCCAGTGTAAAAACATGTGCCAAATCAAATATGAGGATCATGAATACGGATGATTCGCTGTGGCGACCCCTAATGGGAGAAGCCGAAAGAAAGAAAGAAATTTATTATAGTGCTATCAATGTTGAGCTTATTAACTGTTTACTGATGCACACTAGAAACAATGAATGAAAATGCTAGGGGGTGTGCTAATCTAAGAGAATAAACACCAATGAAGCGCTCTAATGTGGCTCAATAGGAATGTAGAGTTACAAATACAAGCCGAACGTGGATGTTTTATTGAACAGTGTTATGGTCTTAATGTACATAATTAAAACACTTTCTCTGAACATTTCTTTGTCACCTGAGCTGCTAATAAGGAATTTGATTGCTGCAATAATTTCAAAGTAATAGAACATTGTGTTAAAAAAAATAGTAATTGAATATTATACATTTAGCTTTACATATTAGATTAAATTCTCAGAAGACCCCAACTTAATGATAGTCTTCATGCTTCAGCTAGCAAACTGCTGCCCCATAAGACATCGTGGGAAACTGATATTAGACTCACTGTATAATTTTCCTTGTTCAGTAGACATTCATTTAGTTATACATTAGACTCCTGTCTCAGCAATGGTAGCTAGATATCAACTTGTTTATATAATGCAATTCATTTTTGCATGCAATGTTATGGTATGCAAAATCAGGAAAGTCAACTAGTTCAGATCACATCAATTGTAAATAATCCACATCTTTTCTACTCTAATTAGTCACACTATGTGTCTGTTTGGAAACAAATAACCTACAAACCCCTCTATCAAGGGCTGTCTGTGAATTGTTATACAGTTTGTCAAACATCCAGTGCAAAAGGTTCAGCTTTTGCTCAGCGCCCCCACTAGTGTTTGATAAAGCTCGCGATTTTAGCGAGACGTGATTTGCATGTGTAATCAGAACTGTAGCACTCTGTCCTGATTGCTAATTGTATCCTTTGGGCCTTGCATGACTGCTGCATGGTTATTACTATGTTTGTGCACTCCCTCCTGTCCTTCCAACTCCCCTCCTTTCCCTTTCTATTCCTCCTATGTTTTTCTATGCACGTAATTCTGTTCTATTTAGTGAACCACCATCTGAGCCGCCTATCACACTGGACAGTCTGTTTTCAGTACCCATAATTGGTTCAGCTGCACTTGGCTTCATGCTGTTAAATTGGATCATGTAGAGGTATCAGAGTTATTTTGTGTTTTTCGGTCATTTTTTAGGCGAAGCAAGGCCTTTTATTAAATTTCATGGCAGGGTGGGAAAGTCTGCAGAAGACATGCATTATCATTATATGTGGTTTACTTAAAATAATCACCTATATTATTATGCTAGTAGTGGCCATAATTAAATAATTGCCCATTACAGCTGTTTTAAAAAATATATCTTCCAGTAAAGCTGTCCTTCAATCAAGTCGATGCAATTAAAAACATATTGCATATTTACAGCATTTAATAAGCTAAAATATTAGTATGCTAATATGCTGGTGTAGTAGCATATTGGCTTCAAAAATCAGCATGCTCAGGGTTTGCAAGTTTTAAAACCCGATTTCCTTCTCTATATTAATATACTATTTGACAAGTGGCAGTGTAGGTTTAATTAATAAATGTTTATTACATAAGTAACTGAAGCTGTATTTTATGACAAACATATTTTATAATACACTTTGTTTAGTGTAGCGTTTAATATACAGTTTATCAAATTGAGTCTTGTATATGACATGCTGTATACACCTCCTAATTGTTGTGGAATATACAGTACCACACAGAAACTGCGCTGCATGTAAATCTTAACGCTTAAGTTCCTGTATTTTCCATAAAACATAGTGGATCGTATTTAGGATTTACTTGCATTGTTATACACAGTGCCAAAATAAGATTATTTACACAGTGCCTCATAAGATAAGATACACATAAGATACAAAGTGCCTCAACTAACTTATATTAGTATGGGAGACATGGCTACTGAAAAAAATAATGAAAGAATGATTTTAACAATAAAAAAGTCTAAAACCTGCCAACTTGTTTTTCACAGCATGTGTTTTTATTGTAATTTCTCATTTTTGCACTGAAACTAAATCTGGTAATCTTGAATCCATCTGTGCCCAGTTGCCAGAAGAAACGTCACTTTATACTAAGGTCCACCTAGAAAAATTTTGGGTCTGATGAATATAGCCAACATCCAGGCCATCCCTGTTATCACAAATATTGGGGTATCAGCAGGGGCATAGATTACATGTCCCCTGCGTCCCCCGCACTTTTTATAAAAAGTTAATTCGTCCCCCTCACTTTTTTAGTGGAGGGGAAAAAAAAAAGGTAACACTACACATTTCGTCCCCCCCACTTTTGAAATGATGGCTACGCCCCTGGGTATCAGGATAATATTAGACTGCTTTTCAGGAAGAAAAACAGGAAAGCTTGCTGCCATCACATTATAAGTCAATTGCTGATGCAGTCCATTCAGCCAGATATCCACATTTAGGTTAGATAAGATATAGGTTCCAACAGGGCAATCAGCAAAAAACACAGGGGAAAAACACAGAACAGCTTGGGAGAAAAAGCAGCTTTGTATTTTGGAGTGGGCAAGTCAAAGCTTGGACAAGTTCAGTTGAAAAGCTACAGCGTGACATGAAATTATCTTCAGCATTCACTATTAAATATGGCAGCACAAAAGACAATTTACACGGGTTTGTTAGAAAAAATTAAAATAAATAAAAAGCTCATATAAACACATCTGTGAAACTAAATACTGTAATTTCTGCATTTCTGTAGAGAACAAAAATAATTCTGAAATGATCCTATTTTACAATCAAACTCTCAAATCTAATTTGATTTTCATCATTTTAAACATAACTTTAAAAACATATACATCTGAATTATTATTTTTCGTTTTTATAAATGATTAAAGTATGATGTTATGTCTGATGTTAAATGTAATAAGCTTGCGGTAGGAACGGTATATGTCTTTCAAATCCATGTTGCCTTTTTTCCCATATAACAACATGCCTCTAAGTATTTTATTGCTTTTAGAATGCTAACAACAGCAGATGTTATATAATGCAAAATAGAGTTAGATCTGAGAGGGAGTTTTATATGAAACAGTAAATTAAAAAAATAAGATCTACTTCTAACCAAAAGCCGTTTATGTTTCTTAAATTGTGAGTGAATTCACCTTGCGTTTTATGCTGCAACATGAATTGTTTTCTGAGCTGCATTTTGTAGCCTGCTAGCACTCACCACTTAAAACTGCATTAACATTGTTCAATAATCTCCTTCAGTCAATAGTTTTGGGCAGCATTTAAATATTTCTTGTAATAAAGATATCTCTCCATTCCAACTACAAATACTTACCTCTGAAAACAACTGTACTGTGCATAGTGTTTGGTAAAAAGCACCATTTTACACAGGTCATAATATTTGTGCTATCTGCCTTCATATCAATGTTGTTATTTTAACTTTAAATAGCAAGTTGCAATGTGTGCTAAGGATACACTGAGGCCACATCTGTGCTTGGAGTGTGCTGATGAATATACGGGCTGACTGGACGTCTTTATTATTTATATCATCTCTTTAATCAAGGCTTGAGTAAAGCTGGGACAGGTTGGCAAAGCAGAATCAGGACTCTGGTTCTGTGTCAGCATCTTGCAAAGTGCACACTCGGCATTTCATTGTACCTTTTTTAAGGACACTGTTTGCATTTCATCTGTTGTCTTGTGTTTCTGACATGCTCGCTCATTTCTTGTCACAGGGTACACCGGGCTTAATTAGCATGTTAATAGGTCTAGTTATTGCCAAAACCATCTTTAAAAATTATTTGACCCTTTTTGAGATAAATGAACCAGATGAAAAAAAACCACATTGTCTGAATGAATTGCTGATGCTGATGAATTCACAGATACTGCTGGTTCCAGATTGAGAAAAATAAAAAGGTCAGATAAAGCTGTGGAAGAGAAGCAACAATAGTCAAATAATACAAGATTAATTTGATCATACAAGAGTGCACTACAGTACATTTAACCAAAATTAGCTGTAGTGTAAGGTGTCATAAAATTGTTGTAGCTATTACATACTAACAATTCATGGTAAGACAACAAAGCTATGAAACAATAAATAAATTGTCATGCTGACTTATGACACCAAATGACAACCATGCAACAGTTGTTGTTTTACAGTTGATCAAAATACAGTGCATCTGCAATGTGCTGCTCCAGTTTTGATCATTTGACACTTTTCAGATTTTCAGATTCTTGATTTGTCCCTACTCGAGCAAAAAAAGTTCTAGGCTCTATACTTATTTACAAAAAGACAAAAGTCCAAGAGGGTTGTGCATAATGATTTTTACACCTCTAGTTCTGGTTCTTTTTATATACTTTTCCATGAGGCCTCATTATAAACAGAAAGAAAAATGATGAGAAAGGAAATGTGGCTTTTTATTTGTCTGAGATATGAATTACAGATGCCCACCACCCCCAGCAGAATCACAGAAGTTTTTATGTGGACATAAAGAATACCTCAGTATTTGTCTATTCACTATTGCAGGCCACTAATGAAAAGCAGTTACTGCAGTATCTCTTTCCCCTTAATATGCAAGAAGATTATTAGCACAGCATCTAAACCATGGATCAGATCTAATGTAAAATGTCATCACTTTAAATCTCTTGAATCAGGTGTATTAAGTGATTTTATACCTATGCTAAGAAAAAAAAAACATAAAGAAGAAAGCCTACAGCAAATTCCAATCCACATTTAATTTCAAGCCTGCACCCCTGTGAAATCAGTTTTGTCACTGTGGCAGGCAAGCTTAAGAAATAGGACAAATTGAGACAGAGTTGGTGAGCCTTGTCAGTCATAGTCACTTCAGTATGCCAAACCATGCCAGGACTGAGTGGTACATGTTATTTGATTGAGGATACACGGTTATAACGAGATATAGTGATAAATGCTACACAACACAAAAAAAAATATTGTGGATACACAATACACACTATGTATTACATTGATTAACCACATCAACTGACATCATATAGAAGAGTAAAAAAGAAGGTATGTTGTAAAACAGCTCTCTAGGTCCACTAATTATATTGTTAAAACATTATGAAAAAGGTAGCTTTTGTCATATAATGAAAACATGTGCATATGCAAGTGCAGGTTTGAAGCTTTAGTGAATAAAAAAGCAGGCAAATAATTCCAATTCGATAAAAGGAGCATAGTCAAAGCAGGGAAAATCCAGGCTATTAACAAAGAGACTAAACCGGGCTAGGCAAGATCAACACATACACATACACAGAAACTGGTCAAAAACAATGTATGAGAAGGCAATCTTAAAAGGCTCAGTAATGTCATAGAGCAGAGTCACTAGAGCATATACTTCAAAAACAGTTAGAGAATGAGTGTTTCTTTTAAAGGGTTTGAGTGTGTGAGTTTTAATAATATATTTTATTTATATTATTATATTTATAAATAATATATAATGTATTTTTTCATATAGATTGTATGCTTATAGACCCCATACTTAATGCACTGAGTATAAGCATGTACAGTATTAGTCCTATAATACCTGTGGCGGGTCGTCACGGCCAGCAAGGCCTTCTTAGCTTCCCTGAACTCTAGTTAGTATTGATGCTTCTGCTAGAGACATGACATAGTGAATTGTTTTCACTGGGTTTAGTAATGGCATTCATTCTCACTGTATGAGATACCTGTAATGAAACGCTCTGTTATTCTGCATTTCCTAATAATATTGATGGTTTCTACATCTGTAGCATTATACTGATGGTATCAAGAGGTGGATTGATTCAGGTAGGACACCATTAATGGCATAGGTGTGAAAGGCACGGCCCATCAATGTATAATACAGATAGTTCTACAGACCACATATTGGATACACAGACAAAATACAGCAATTATTTCCACTTGCTATTACAATTTTTTTAATACTAATACAATACCCCTCCTGCTCATTCTACTACTATTAATAAAAGAAAACATGCTGCTCTGACAGAATATAGGACTAACTGTATTTATCCCTTTGGGTACACAGGCTGTCTAACTGTTCAATTGTCCACCTGTCCTGTACTTGGCATTTAAATTTTTTATTTATAACCTTTCTTATTTGAATTGGTTTCATTGAATTGGTTTGCATAAGAAGATCAACAAGTCCTTGGTTGGAGAAATGAGATTGAGAGGTCTTGATTAAATATGAAGTGGCATGATTTAATAATTCATCACTTGTCAATAGCAGGATGGGTTTGTTTATCCAGGCACTAAGTTGAATTCACATGGTCATTTCTCCCCAGTGCTTTTCAAGAAGCAATTTATTAAGCTTTTTGTTATACATTTGAATATATTCACAATAAATGACAACTTATAAATGTTTGACTTTAGCTCCTTACATTAAACCCAGCTTTAATTGTTAGTCTACAACTGATGACAATCAATGACTGAAACCTTGCATAACGGGAACTTTCCATGTTTATTGCCAATTTAATGATAAATTGCTTGTTGTATTTATAACAAAAACATTTGCTAAATGAATAAATGTAAATGTAAATCTCACTCAATCTCACTTCATCAGTTTCTCTCATTGTTCATAGTTACTAAGTGCATTAAGGAACACAATATATGACTGAATATTAAATGGTTTGGACCCACACACACAGGCCTGAGATGCTGCTGGGGTACAGCCTTAAAAAACAAACTGCCAGAAAAGGTAATTTAAATAAGTAGACAGTGCAGAATTATTAATATTGTATTGTATTATATTTAGAGTCAATAACAATACTGACAACAAAATTTATTTAATTGTTTGTTTTTGTGTAAATCCTCAAGCTATTTTCATTTCCCTGCCTGTCAACAAAGCTTGTGATAATATATTCTCAGAAGTGTACACCTCTCTGAGGCAAAAAAACATTTCCAGCTTTTTGTCTTTAAAGTTAATTTGGTACAGATGTTTACAGGCATACAATGTGCTGAGCAAATACTTTGGGGGGGAAAAAGCACAACATTTAGACAGGTTTGTTTCCCTTGGCCAGCCCTTTCTCACTCCAGTCAAGCTTTCACTGGGAGAGCTCATGCTCTCCCTGTAGTTACTTGATTATGGATGCTTAGAGGAGCTGGTTTACCTGAACTGTCTGTTCCCTCTTGTGAGCACTGCCAGTGTGTAATTGGTCCATCTGCTCCTTGTGTTTGAGGAATTGGTTCACCTGGCAGGAGGTGCAGAGTAAGGTTTGTTCACACTCAGCTGGGCTTTAATGACTGACAGTGATAGGAACTGTTAGAGACAGTGCTTCGTTCAGTCATTCTCTATGCAATCACTTTGGCTTGTCTACTGTTACGACATAAGAAAAAATAATGTTTGTTATCGAGTCTATAAAACATTTCAGATGTGGTAGATTAAGCAAGCTTAAGTCCAACATTTGCCAAGGTTATATTGATTCCCTTACTAACTCACAGTCTGTGACAAGAGCTAGAGCTCCAGTGAAATCTTCTAACACAGCCAGGGTGTGCACAGTCCTCAATAAATAGAAACTGTCACTGGCCTAGAGGCAAAATCAGTAGTTTATTCATTTTTTTGCTTAAATACAGCTCTTGAGCTAATCCTTTAACCTCAGCAGAGTTCAGTGTCACTGAAAAATCCACTGGATGAGGAATGGTGGAGAAATCTTTAATGCTGTATGACAAGAGCTAAGTAAGCCTCTGGAGCTTGTCTTACAGTATTGGAGCTTGTTTTATGTTCTAACCCAAGACTTTACTTAATAGTACAGTTATATCAACCATTTTTTTAGTTGTTAGTAATATTCTTAGAGCATTAAGGTCTCGGTTACATTGTACATTACATTCCAAATATTATACACTGGAACACCTGACTTTTTCACACATAAGTGGGTATTCCCCAAACTGTTACCATAATGTTAGAGGCATACAATTGTATAGGTTTTTGGATATGGTTGCATTGCATTTTCCTTTCACTTGAACTAGGAGACAGAAACCTGTTCCAGCATGACAATGCTCCTGTGCACAAAGCAAGCTCCATGAAGATATGTTTCACATGGATTGGAGTGAAAAATCTTAAGTGGCCTGCAATAAAACTCCGACCATAACCCTATTTAACATAGATGGATGAATTGGAACACTGACTGCGCCCCAGGCCTCCTCACCCTACATCAGTACTTGACTTGACTAATGACCTTGTGGCTGAATGAACACAAATCTCCACAATCACATTCTGGATCTTAGTGGAACATCTTTACAGAAGACTAGAGTTTATAAGAACAGCAAGTGGTGACTAGGTATGAGATAGGATGCTCAAAAAGCACATGAATCTTATGTTCAGGTATCCACAAACTTTCCTCCATATAGTATAGCTATATTCTATTTAAACCTACTTTATGTTTAATATAAATATACAGTTTCAAATTTGGCATCCAAACTATCCTATTTACTGTTAGACCATAATGTGCTTTAAATATGGAACAAGTAATTGGGCATTCACTTAACAACATAACAACCTTTGATACTACTTCTGTCTGGAACATCAGTAAATCATAGTTTCATACTGTAATAATGCACTTATTCTGAAATATATTATTCTTCCAAAAGTAACAACTCACACATGGGGACTAATTGTATACAGCAGATGATCCACATAATCAAGGGTTAATAAAAAAAACACTCTTTGTTTCTTTTAACAAAGAAAATGTCTCAAGGTTATATAAACTCTAGACAAGAGAGGGCCCCCGAAAGGGCATGAATGTCCCCAACTCTCTTTAGAGATAAAATAGCCAGTAGAAAAACTCTTGACTGCAAGAAATCTTAAGGACACCACATGCAAAGGCTCAAAGGGAGTATCCAGAACTATGGCCAGATCCCACGAAGGCACTCTAGGTTGCACTTGAGGTCTCAGCCTCCAGGTACTGCGGAGGTAACATTCTCTCTAAAATGCCTTCAGAGAAGAAACTAAAAATAGATATATCAAGTAGATAGTACAAATTATACATCAGGACAAAATACAGAACTGTAAGTTTAATTACTTTTTTTTCTAATTGGAGACTTGGTTTGGTATTTGGATGAAACACCACCTGAAACAATTAGAAACACTTACACTAAACAAAAACCTATGTCACAAAAAAATTATGACTTACATATACTGATTTGTTTTTGCAATAATATTGTGATATAATTAACTTCTTAAACGCTAAAAGTTTATTTTTCATGGAAAAACTGAGATCCATACAAAGTACATATAATACAGCAATATACATTTTTTAAAACCCAGATATCAATGTCCAAATTAAAAATATATGTGGCAAATTATGTGGCAACATTATTTACAGTTATCACATGTTTGTGATGTCTAATACTGTCTTTCTGCAGACATTCACTTCAGAACATTCAGTGTTTACCCATTTATATCTATTCTTATTCAAGTGTTTATTTTGTTGCAAAACTGCAAACAAAAAAAAAAGTTATAGGCAATTAATTTCTACAAATTATTTTTCCAGTTTAACAAAATAATTTCATTCTTGAAATTTAAATGTCTTGGTAAAGGTTTAACAGCCATGTTTACCATCATCTTGAAAGGAAAAAATAATGAAATCATATTTAAGATTTTGTGCCTCCTAAATTTTTGTTTTTCTTTGTCATTTAGAAAAAAGCAATCAAACGGCAGCAGCCTTTAATGACTTCCCCCTTTTGATACACAATGCAGTCGGAGACCACAAGAAGTGTAAACAGCTTAGTGTTTAGTTGCTTAGTGTTTTCAGCATGTTCTAGCGCATAATTCATACATTATTAGGAATCATATTGAATCTACTTGAGTAAATGCACTTGCAGCAAATAGACTTGCACAAAAATGGCTACAACAGATGAATGTGATTGGATCGATCTTTTTTTTCATTATTATTATTATTATTTGCAGCATTTCAGTATGAACATAAGTTGACACTTACAGCAAACCGGATCTAAAAATACAACTTCCATTAATGTCAAGTTTCCTTCTTTGCTAATGGACATTACTTGCATACCACCTCTCAAGTACATCAAAATGCCATTAAAGGAGTTGAACAATGTGATGGCTCTTAAGGGACTTTCACTTCTGTCACTTAAGCTTTAAGTTTATCTCCACACAGGAAGCCATCGCTCCATCAGCCAGAGAGCTATACAATTTAAGGAAACTTAACTACTTAACTTTCTGATTCCCATCACACACACACACACACACACACACACACACACACACACACACACACATGATTCTGACTGCATGCCATATATATATATATATATATATATATATATATATATATATATATATATATATATATATATATATATATATATATTTTTTTATCTTTTTTAATCTTTAAACACATAGACTATTTCTATCTACATATAGAAGTCACTTATTATATATATCATTCTATTGGTTACCACAGCTGATCCATGGTCCATGGTCACTGAGAGTTTAAAGACCCAACTCATTTTTAATTTGATTATATTAGTCTTAGCCTACACTTTTTGTCTTTGTGTAAATTGTTACAATAGTACTGTACATAATGGACCACAATTTGTTTTAATCAGCTAATAGGTTATAACCACCACATTTATTAAGTTATACAAAAAGCAGCCTGTCTATAAAACACATTAGAATAGAAACAGAGCTGTTTTTGGACTTTCTATAGAGGCTTTTAACATTGAATTCCCTGACAGTTTTTAACCAAATACATAATGTTTTCTTAAATAGTCAGTCAATTACAATATAAACCTATTCTAAAGTTTCTAAAGTTTTCTTTCTCAGGAATGATGACAATTCCTGCTGCAAGTATTTGTGATAAAAGTTAAATTTTAAATTAATTTTGGTAAAGCTTAAACAGCAAAGAAACTAAAAAACTTTAGAAAGTCAA
The DNA here is from genome assembly GCF_014805685.1 of Silurus meridionalis. Classification (NCBI taxonomy): domain Eukaryota; kingdom Metazoa; phylum Chordata; class Actinopteri; order Siluriformes; family Siluridae; genus Silurus; species Silurus meridionalis. Next base: position 14,371,501 of record NC_060898.1, read on the forward strand.
AACATTTAAATCATGATACATACTTTGAATTATATGACAATACATGAATTATATGACAATTTTATAGGCTTTAGTAAAAGTCTCTCCTTCTCTGGTAATGTTTATTCTAAGGTTTGATAGTTCTGTATTTATTCAGTTGTTTTTACAACAGTAACTGTCAAAATTGCAGACTTCAAACATTTGTTTGTTCAAATCCCAGCCCCACCAAACTTCTACTGCTGGGCTCTTGAGCAAGAATATTGGTGTATAAATGACAGAATTGTTTAAATGTAAATGCACTAAATGTAAATGATCTCCAGTTCAAAATCACTTGATTACTTATGAACCTTCTAATCCTTATTAATCACTGTAAAAACCCAAACATATACAACATTTTAAATATCAAATTTAAATATTTAAAATGTATTAGCTTTAACACACAAACAGGATCACTGGATAGATTGTGTATTTTTTAAAATCAGTAAGCACTTAAAAGTCATCAATCAAACAAAAAATGGAAATCCAAATTAAATAAGTTGATGTAAGTAATGATTTGAGAGCTATAACAAAGATAGCAAGCTACTGTATATACATTTGCAGATCTAGCTGAAGAGCTTCAGAAAATATATTGTCATTTTAGTAAGGTAACAAAGTAATTATAGATGCTCCTTTGGTTTTGTGGTGCTTTGTTGTATTATTATAGGACAGTGGAAGAATTGAGACACCTAAAATGGCAGATTTTCCCGATTGGTACCTTGCCTACTGAACTATGGAGCTGACTGAGATGCAACCTTAGACGCTCACTATTGTGTCAGTAGTGATTTCAAGCCTAAAATTTAATTCGTGCTTTCACTGTGGCTTATTTCAAATTTACATACCTAGTCTTGTTTTACTTTTATCTAAGGAGTACCTATCTATTTGTATTAGTTTGCTTCTAATGAAAGCATAAAACACACTTGCAGGTTTACACCATAATAACCATGCACTTGGTAAGCTCTTTGAAATACAGGGATTACTGTTTATAATGATTCATAATGGAATTGTGTAACTACACCACAGAGCACACTAATAAGCAACAAAACATTAGTAACAACTACAAACAAGCCCCAAGCTCTGGAATTTTCTTCCTGTAAACCCAAGAGCTATTGATACACTTAACACTTTTAAAAAAGAGTCTGAAATCGTTGTTATATAATATTTCCGTTTAATATTTTTGTTGTTAAATACTAGCCACACACCAAGAAATCTTAACACATAATGACTTTAAAAACTTAATCATATTTATCACCTACAGAAACTATCCTGTCAGAACAGGGCTAAATTGAGTATCAACTGAGGCAAAAAAGACAAAATTAAAAAATACATTTCTCATCACTGCTGTGCTGTTGTCTACCTGTCAGATAGCCTGACTCTTTAAAACAGACTGGCAAAGACAAAGAGCGCCATGACTCAGCCTGAGAATGCTGACAAATTGAATGAACACACGTTCTATATTTGTCTGTAACTTGCTGATCTGTCCAAGTGACTAATACTGACTGTGCTACAGCGTGTGAAGAAATGTCACAATAAACTTTTGATAAACAGAAAAAGACTTTAGAGATCTGGTGAGACATGAAATATGTTTAGATTGTTGAAAGTACACAGTTTTACAAGAAGGTACAGGGCTAATACTACTTATATTAGGGGAGAAAAGAGTCACCATTATTATATGGGATTTATCATACAGCGGGGAAAATAAGTATATGACACATCAGCATTTTTATTAGTAAGGGGATTTCTAAGTGGGCTATTGACACATAATTTCCACCAGATGTAGCCATCAAGCCAAATATTGGATTCATACAAAGAAATCAGAACATTTAAGTATACAAGTTGAGTTATAATAAATAAAGTGAAATGACATGGGGAATAATTTTATAGCTAACTTGCCACTGGCAGAAAAGATTCTTTTTGTAGTTGTCTTTTAGGTGTCATAGTTTTTGCTTAAATAATATTTTGACTTGGTTTAACTGTTTAACATTTCTCACTTTTAGAATAGGGCAGTAAAGATGTTAGCTGTGTAAATCTCTACTAGTGAAGGATGATTAAAATATAGTTTACCTACATCAATTTAAATAACCATAATTCATACAGAACATGAATCTTCTACTAGGCACATGGTGCACATTTTAATATATAAATGAACTTTATAATACATAAGATTCAGAGATGGCAAAACCTGTTAAAACATCGTCATTATTTAAATATATATGTAAGTAATTTGTTTTAGTATTAAGGGTAAGCTTAGCAGTTTTGACTTTTCTGTTAATCTAAATACATTTCCACCTCATTCAATTATTTGCATTTATTCAATTTTATTTTTGCTTTCATATTGACTCAAAGTGCACATTTTGAATATTCAAAGAAACACTGATCTCAAGTACTTTTGTGAAAAAGATACTGACCTATGAACCTTGACCTTGACCTATGACCTTATGCTTGAATACCGGACAGTCACAAAAAAGCATTTTACTGCATGTCGTCCTCTGTATGTATGTGAGAAATAAAATTTGATTTAATTTGATTTGATTTAATTTGAAATAAAGGGAAAAAGACACATACAGCAGGGAAAATAAGTATTTGACACATCAGCATTTTTATCAGTAAGGGGATTTCTAAGTGGGCTATTGACACAAAATTTCCACCAGATGTAGCCATCAAGCCAAATATTGAATTCATAGAAAGAAATTCGAACATTTAAGTATACAAGTTGAGTCATAATAAATAAAGTGAAATGACACAGGGAATAAGTATTGAACACATGAAGATAACAAGGTGCAAAATTGTATAGAAAGCCAGGAGATCACCTGAAATCTGTCAGTATTGAAAGAGAAACTTTGCCCTCTATCATTACTAATTGATATCAGATGCTTTAGTCCTAATTGATGCCCTATAAAGGCTTCTCATTACCCAGAAGTCACACAGAAAAGATTTCATGATGGGTAAAAGCAAAGAACTCTTTCAAGATCTTCGTAATCCACTCAGGCAGAACTTCAGGAAGACCTTGCATCAGCAGGTACTGTTGTTTCAAAGAAAACTATAAGCAATGCACTGAACCGCCATGGCATCCATGCACCCTCACCACGCAAGACTCCATTGCTGAACAAAAAGCATGTTGAGGCTCGGTTAAAGTTTGCGAAAGAGCATTTGGAGAAGCCTGTGGATTATTGGGAGACTATAGTATGGTCAGATGAAAGCAAAATTTAACTTTTTGGCAGTCATTCTACACCCCATGTTTGGAGAACAAATAGCACTGCCCACCACCCCAAGAACACCATATCAACAGTTAAGTTTGGGGGTGGAAGCATCATGGTTTGGGGCTGCTTTTCAGCAAGGGGTACTGGCAGACTTCATATTATTGAAGGCAGGATGAATTAAGAAATGGTTAGAAATCTGATGCCATCTACCAGAAAGCTAAAAATAAAAAGAGGGTGGACATTTCAGCAAGACAATGATCCCAAAAACAATGCCAAGGAAACAATGAAGTGGTTTCAAAGAAAGAAAATCAAGTTGCTTGAATGGCCCAGTCAATCACCTCACCTAAATCCCATAAAAAATCTATGGAGAGAACTGAAGATCAAAGTTCATAAAAGAGGCCCAAGATTTAAAGACCATTTGTGTGGAAGAATGGGCCAGAATCACTCCTGAGCAATGTAGACGACTGGTCTCTCCATACAAGAGGCATCTAGAAGCTGCTATCACCAACATAGGCTTTTCTACAAAGTATTAAATAAAGTGTGTTCAATACTTCCTCCTCTTTCTTTTGGTATGCCAGTAGTAATTTTGCACATGTATCAATTTATATTATTTATTCTACGGTTGGTACTATTGAACTCTTTCTATATATGCATGCATGTGTGTATGTATGTATGTATGTACAGTATCTCACAAAAGTGAGTACACCCCTCACCCCTTTAGCAACTATTTTAGTATATTGTTAAAGGGAAAAAGGGACAATAATATAGAAATAAAACTTGGATATATATTATTTTTGAGTAGTCAATGTGCAGCTTGTATAGCAGTATAAATTTGCTATTCTCTAAAAATAACTCAACATACAGCCATTATTGTCAAAATAGCTGGCAACAAATGCAGTACACCCTAAGTGATAACAGCTGTAGGTTGTGTAACCATGCAAAGCCACATGTCCTATTTATTATGTACATGTTTTGTGTGCTTGACAGGACTATACACATTTGTGTATCTTGTACACAGAAAACCATAATAAGTTCAATGAACTCAACCTATTAAGTAAACTTATTCCCTCAATTGAATTGAGTAATCAAAACTTGTTTATTCAAGTTCACTTAACTTGGTGCTCATGTAGACTGTACTTAAATTGTTAAGTTCATCTAACTTGGTGTTTTATAATTTGCACTTAAACTATTAAGTTCACTTACTTACATATTTAAATCAACTTAAAAATTAAACTGAAATTGCAAATGATTATAAATTGAATTGACTAATATCATTGTTCTTTTGACTGTTAAAGCTTTATTCAGTCAAAAAACCACATTAAAAATATTGAGTGTATTTATTGTGTATATATCAAAATAATCTATCTATCTATCTATCTATCTATCTATCTATCTATCTATCTATCTATCTATCTATCTATCTATCTATCTATCTATCTATCTATCTATCTATCTATCTATGCAGAAAACTTTAGCTGTCTATATCTCTAATAATAATAATTTTTCACAAATTTATTTTATATACTTTATATACATACTGTGTCTTGTATACTTAAAGCAGTCATAAGAAGAATGGTCTTATTTCTAGCATTTGCAAAGCCAATAATAGTGTTGTACATAGAGGTTCAACAGCAGCACAAATTGTTGTTTTTGATAAATAGTCTTTGATTATGGTCAATAAGGCATTTTTGGACACACTGGAAAAGAAATGTGTTCAATTAATGAAACCTTCCTTTCATCTTAGCTCCTGGTGGTTTAATAAATCATTTCCACATTTCTAAGAATAACAACAATAATATCAGCAATACAAGAAATATATATCCCCAGTGGCTCTATTAGCTTATTCAGCATTAGCAATGTATTTCTTGTGTGTAACAAAAATCTTTTGTTCAATAAAGAATGTTTTCTTCAAGATTTTAATAACCACCACTCTTCTGGGAATTTTGTAGTGTGTTTGTAAAGATTTGTGCTCATTCAATCACAAAGGTGTTAATAAATCCACGTCAGGTACTGTTGTAGGGCGAGGAGGCCTGGGGTGCAGTCAACCTTCCAATTCATCTTTAAGGTGTTCAGAAGAGATGAGGTCGGAGCTCTATATCAGACCACACAAGATCTTCCATTACAAACCATGTTAAACATTTGCTCATGGAGCTTGCTTTTCGCAGGGGGACATTGTCATCCTGGTACAGGTGGGAACATGTTTGCTTAGTTTTATTGAAGGAAAAATGTAATGCTTCTGCATCCAAATACATCCTATTAAGTTATGTGCCTCCACCTTTGTGTTAAAACTTTGGAAAATAACCACATATGGCTGGAGTCCAATATTGCAATACTTTTGTCCATATACTAAAGCCATTTTATAAAGTGGAGACCTCAAATTTTGCACAAACTACCAGTGCTCACAATATCCTGTTTGTTCTGCTGGAAGCTTAGCATGTACTCTAGAGACATGGCTTAGCGGACTCTTTTCACACTCTCAGCATTGTAAAAACCAATTGAAGTGACAGTGAAATATTTGAGAGTGCACATTTAGCCTTTCCACGATGATAATTTGCTCCTTTTAATTCAATAAATTTGGTTCTCAAGGCCTTTAACTAGAAGCAGACCTAATTATTGGCAGTGAGATTAAAAAGGACCTGTTAAAAGGCACAAGTTAGTATAGTGACTCTCAATCTGTGATAAGCTTCAGAACAATTTCCTTTCAATAAATGGTTAACTTTTAACTTTTAGCTCTTCAGAACAAGGGGCAGAATGATGGCTGTAAATATACTGTTCATGTATAAAACAAATGAATGGGGAAAAACAAGATGAACATCATCCTTTTAAAATACATTGAGTTGGTTGTTCATTATATCACCATCTGTCACTTTATCAATTTGTTAGTCTTTCTTCTACCTGAATCATGAAAGGAATGCAACCACTAACTAAAGATTACTTTCATTTTGAATCATTCTCAGCACAGCAGTGACCTTATGTGGTCCTAGTGTGAGTATATCAGGTACAGTAATATCACTGCTGAATTAAAAAATGTTCAAAAAAGCGAAATTATCCATTTAATATCAGAAGTCAGAAACTGATATTTATGGGGGAAAAAAGTAAATTTCCATTTAATACAAATGGCATTAATGGAAATATGAGATACATATTAAAGTATAATAAATAATGTGAAATAAAGTGAAAAATGAGCATATACAGTGTTTAAAAAACAAAACCAGACACGCTTGCACTAAAAACTATTATTTATCCTTATCAGCAAGGTTTAAACTAGCATGACTATATGTTTTTGATAGATCCTACAAGGTACAGTACACCGACCACTTCTGTATGTTTCTCTGTATAATTGTGCGTGCTAAATGCAGTAAAAGTAAAAGTAATGTAAATGGTGGTCTCTTTTCACTGATGGTTCACAGTGGAAAAATCACGAGATTTAATTTAAATCGTTATAATAAATGCAGTTATGAGTGCACATATAATGTATTGGTACATAATCAAATGACAGATTAAAGTATTTCTATATGGATATTTTGTGTCTTTAGATTGAAGCCATTAATGAGTGTGTAGTCATCAAATTCTTGCCATTGTTGCCTTTGGGTTATTAGGTATATATATATATATATATATATATATATATATATATATATATATATATATATATATATATATATATATATATATATATATATATATTTATTTATTTATTTATTTATTTATAATATTTGATGCACACAATTATCCCTCTGCTGTCGAGTTTTTCCTCATAACACCAAAACAAACTTGTTTTTTGATCGTACAGATAAAAGCAATAAACCATTCAAATCTGTAAAGGGTCTACTTTCATTTGTAAGCACTCACAGTAACAACAAAATGCTGTGTTTTTGTTAAATAAAGAGAACATACAGGGTGAGCTTTCTGCCATCTCTCTCTTTACAGACACATAAATATAACATGAATCTCAGTGAATACTTGCCTCACAAACATAATAAATATATGAATAGTAAGCTTTAAAACAAATATTTTCTGATTATGTAATCCGTACCAAAGAGATACAGTCTCTCCGGTATCACCTCATTAATTGTTGGTGTGGAAACTGTCCTTATCTCTGTGTGATATCCTGATGATTTATGTAATTTAAAACACCATAATTACTTCAAAACATTAACAAGGATATTTTGCGGTCGTGCTATCATTAATAATAAACACACATTTTTATAAAGCATCCATAATTGTCCATAGCCATGTTGTTTAGAGTATTAAAAAAATTGTTGCGCTCATTCACCAGTTATTCATGGGTTAAATATTTAAATTGATTGACAGCCCAAATATATACATATATATCCAGCACTTAATCCACCTCTTAATACCACCACTATTACGTCGCAATTATAGAAACTATCAAAAACACAATATAACAACGCGTGGCATTACAAAGAGAGAGAGGCATTTCTCATCTTCTTTTATCGGATTCTCCCATTAGGGGTCGCCACAGCAGATCATCTGTCTCCATACCCCCCCTATCCTCTACATCTGCCTCTTTCAAACCAACTACCTGCATGTCTTCCCTCACCACATCCATAAACCTCCTCCTTGGCCTTCCTCTTTTCCTTCTTCCCAGGGCTCCATTCTCAGCATTCTCCTACCAATACCTGAACTTCTCCACCTTCACCACCTATTCCCCCTGCAACCGCACCACCTCACTGCCCTCCCTCTTATTTACACACATGTACCCTGTCTTAATCCTACTGACTTTCATTCCCCTTCTCTTTAGCGCATACCTTTACCTATCCAGGCTCTTCTCAACCTGCTCCCTACTCTCACCACAAAGAGAGCACTCACATTTCTCATATGGAGGGTAAATACCATTTTACTAAAGCAAGCTCAAAACCTATACACTACAATCGCAACTGTGCCACCTACATCATCTGGAGCAGTTTAGAATCAATATTTGTCTAACTATTTGGCTAGCTTTGGGGTTAGCCGACCTCTCCTCACAATGTCTAGCTTTTCTTGAAAATGAATTTTTAAGTATGTCCGAATAAAAATAATATAAAAATGAAAAAATAAATTTCTCTTCCTCCTTAGGCATAAAAAAAAGTCTAACTCAGATGTAATAATGTGTGCAGATCGCTACAGACGTGTCTTGTGAGGGGAACTTATGTAATAGTTTCTCTCTAACCAAACCAATCAGAGGACGGAAAAATGCTGATGCTATTCTGGGCCAGCTGGCAGGAAACAGAAACAGACCTATTGCTAATATTTACTAATGTAAAAAGGCCAGCAGTACTGACTTTGAATGCCCTGGGCAGATTAGATTAGCAGAGAAGGCTTTGCTGGCCCCGACTGCCTAAGATTTATTTATTTTATATATATATATATATATATATATATATATATATATATATATATATATATATATATATATATATATGTATATAATAAATCTTAGTATAATCCTCTCTTACTTGTTTTGGGTATCCTGAATGGGTGTATACAGCTGCTAAAGGAAAGTAATCAGCTGACCAGGTGGTGTGATGTGGCCCAACAGGAAGCAGAGTTATTGTTAACACCCCAAGGTACATATTTTTTTATAATTATCATCAGTGTTACCGGTAACAAGTTACGTTTGACAGTAACTAATACTGTAACGCGTTACTTTTAAAAATAAAGTAACTTCGTTAGCGTTACTGTATGGTGCGTTACCCGTTGCTTTTTTAAATGAATGAATTTTGGCTAAAGTGTAGCCCACAGTCTAACCTCTTTACAGCAGAGACGCATTGTAGGATTGGTGGATGAACCACTGTAAACATGAAGAAGACGCACTGTGGGCGTGTCTCCGTTGATTCAGGTCTGTGCGGCAGTAACGGCGAGTCGAGGTGAGAGCAAGACGAGTTTCCCAAAGTGGAAATATGCTCATTATTTCACTTTAGCTGAGTTTAAAGACAAAAACTTTTAAGTCAAATGTAAGCTGTGTCTTTCTGGTTCGAAGGTCGTATCTACTGCGATAAACAGCAACTCCAATCTGTTGAAGTTCCTCCAGGAACCCATGCTATAAGCTATAAGCTAGAAGCTAACCCGGTGTTCTGTTCTACATTGTTGATAGTTTTTATACTTCAGCTGTGAAAGGAACATTTTAAAGGGCTCAACAAAACAGCAGAAGCCACTTTAGTTTTTGATTGTGAATATATTATTCAGCTTGTTTTGTTATTTATTTCAGAAATCCTTGTGATATATTCAGTTTGTGCTGGTCTGACTTAAATAAAATAGTGTTTAAAAATTACTTTGTGTTTAAGTCAGTTTTGTGTTTGTATAGACCATAACGCATAAAAGGGCTTTAATGGGAACATTAAAGAACGTTCTTTATAAAAGTAACTTAAAAGATACTTTTAACAGTAACGCATTACTTTTTGGTGTAAGTAATCAACAAAGTAACTAAGTTCCCCTTCAGGAACTCGAGGGTATCGGTTGTTAGCATTTTAGCCGGCGGCTATGCGCTCCCGGCTGCTAGCCGAGCTCCCGTTCCCCGGGATTGCGCTGCTTGGCGGTTCCTTCTCCGTGCGTGTGACGCGGTGCTCCGTATTCTTCCTCCGAGGTGGGTGAATTTTCAGGGAGCGCTCTCCGAGGTGAGCGCTCTTCCTCGCGGCTTTGGCTCTCGATGGTATCGGCTGTTAGCATTTAGCCGTGTGGCTATGTGCTCCCGGCTGCTAGCCGAGCTCCCGTTCCCCGGGGATTGCGCTCGTTTGGAAATGGTTCTTCCCCCGGTGCGTTCGCGGTGCTCCTTATTCTTCCTCCGAGGTGGGAGAATTTCAGAGAGCGCTCTCCGAGGTGGCGCTCTTCCTCGCGGCTTTGGCTCTCGATGGTATCGGCTGTTAGCTTTTAGCCATGTGGCTATGCGCTCCCGGCTGCTAGCCGAGCTCCCGTTCCCCGGGGAGAGCGCTCGTTTGGTATCGGTTCTTTTCCCGGTGTGTGTGACGCGGTGCTCTGTATTTCTTCCTCCGAGGTGGAATAGATTTCAGGAAATGCCTGGCGGCTGCTTCTTCTCCCGGTGCGGGCGGCGCAGCATTACATGTCTCTCTCGCGAGCCTGCGGACTCCTCACAGCCTGTGCTGTATATGGAGCTCCTTGAGGTCGTGGCACGGGCCGGGTCCGAGCTGGATTAGCTTACAAGTGAGCTGGTTGTGCGGAGGGGCTGGACGGCCTGAGGGTCGTCCTCGCCTCTAGTGAACGGGCTGTGGTGCATAGGCCTGATGGCTTGCATCTTGGAGGGCGGTGTGCGCCTCATGCTACGGTGCTCGTCCCTCCCTGGCACCACCGGGAGGCCGGTCTGTCGGCCCTGCCACAGGGTGTTCAGGACGCTGCCTCCCTCTAGCGGTTAACTCCCTTATTTCCGCCTGACAGTTCGTTGCGGATGAGAGTCATCCGCCGCCTCTCAGGGGGCTTCAGCGGCCGCAGTACGCTGCTCCTGCCGTTCGGGTTCAGGAGGACTGTCTGTTAGCCCTGCCACGGGTCGTGTTCAGGGCGCAGCTTCTCCAGCGGTTTGCTCCCCGTATTCCGCCCGTATGATCGATGCGGACGGGGTTCCGCCGCCTCTCAGGAGGTGTGGTCGGCTGCAGAGCACCGCTCCAGCCGCTCTGAGTGGGTCGGGGGCCAGCCCCGAGGGGTTGGTTCTCCCTGTGGAGACTTTCTGTCAGTCTGTAGGGCCGCCTGGAGTCTCTCGGGGGTCCTGCGTACTGTGGAGAAGGGCTGCGCGATTCGGTTCGCATCTTCTCCTCCCCGGCTCGACGGGGTGTGTCCCGCCCTGGTGGGACCCGTGCAGGCTCTGGTCCTGGAACAGGAAGTGCGCACACTCCTGGGGACAGGGGAAATCAAGGTGGTTCCCCCTCAGGTTGCGAGTCAGGCTGCTACAGCCCGTGCTTCGTTGTTCAAGAAGGACGGTGGGTTGCATCCCATTCTGGATCTCGCTACTTGAACCACTCACTTTTGAGGCTCGGGTTCAGGTTTCTCGTTTAGAGAGGTCGTGTCTCAGGTCAAGTCCAAGGACTGATTTGTCATACGCTAGATCTGGAGGTTGCGTGCTCCCATGCAGCCGTCCTTCACCGCGCACGGGAGGTTCCTGAGGTTGCTTTCATTTACATTTACATTTACATTTGCGGCATTTAGCAGACGCCCTTATCCAGAGCGACGTACAAACGTGCTTTAAATCTCTAGTAGTGAATAAATCTACACTGGTACGCAAGAATACAAACTCAATATAAATATAACTCGAATTCTACAAACTTGGAAAGTGCTAATTTAGGTATTTCAGGAAGAGGTAGGTCTTCAGTCGTCGCTTAAAGAAAATCAGGGACTCTGCTGTACGGACATCTAGGGGAAGTTCATTCCACCACCTCGGTGCCAGAACAGAGAAGAGCCTTGAATTGTACTTACCTCTCATTCTGAGAGAAGGTGGTACCTTCTTTCGGGGCGAAGCTTACCAATGTCGGTCCTTCCGTGCGGCCTAGCGCCCTCACCCCGTGCCTTCACAGAGTGCGTGAACGCAGCACTGACCCCGCTGCGGCTTCAGGGCATCCGCATTCTGTATTATATCAGCGATTGGTTGATGGTGGCTCGTTAGAGCACCTGGCGGTTTGGCATTGAGGTGCTGTTCCCGCCTGCATGAAGGTACTGGGGTTCGGACTGAGACGCCGGGTAGTGTGTACTTTTCCCAGTGCGGAGGGCCACTTTCCCGGCGTGGTGTGGGACTCGGCCGAGTTGCGGGCACGGTTGTCTCCCGCCCGGTTTGTAGTCATCCTCACTGCAGTCAGGAGGGTTGGGGCAGGCCGCCTAGTCACTGTGAGGCAGTTCCAGAGGCTGCTGGGTCTCATGTCGGCAGCGTCCGCATGTGGCCCCTCCAGTGGTGGCTCCGGGGCAGAAGGGTTCTTCCCCTGAGGGAGTCTGTATCGTCACATCAAGGTCTCATGGTGTGTTGTTTGAGCCTTGGTTGCATGGTAGAACCTTACGTTCTGTCCCGAGGCCCCGTTTTAGGGACTCCTTGTCGTCGCGTAATGCTAACGACGGACGCTTCCATCACGGGGTGGGGAGCGGTCATGAGTGGCCACTCCACCCAGGGTCTGTGGAGCGCCCGCCTCTTGTGGCACATAGGTTGCCGGGAGGTGCTGGCAGTGTTGTTGGGGTTACAACACTTCCTCCCAGTCCTTAGAGATCGCTATGTGTTGGTCCGCTCGGACAATACTGCGGTGGTCTCGCACATCGACCACCGGGGGGACCTCCGGTCTCGCCCTTGCGAGCAACGGGCGCAGGACGTCCTCTTGTGGATTGGTTGGATGTCTGAGCAGACGCCCTGTCGAGACAGTGGCTGCCGTGGGACGGTCTTGGCCGAGGCTACGCCTGTCGCCTTTCCCGATTGCGCTGCTCGGGAGTTCTGGGATAGGTTCGCCGGTAGGGAGTCTGTCTCCTCCGGGTAGCACCTTGTTGGCGGGCGGAACCCTGGTTCACCCCCGCCCGGTGTTGTGGAGACTGTGGCCCCTGAGGGGGCACGGTTTGTAGCGGCTGTTCTCTCTACTGAGGTAGTAGAGGCCCCTCTCCACTCCAGAGCTCCCTCCATGAGGAGGTCGACGCCGCACGATGGCGACTGTTCGCGTCACGGTGTGAGCACCATGACTTGGACCCAGATGACTGCCCGGTCGGTTCAGTTCTGGTGTTTTTGCAGGTACAGTTTGCCGCAGGGTTAACCCCTTCGACCCTGAGGGTTTCCGTGTTCGCTGGGTAGGTCCCATTGGTGACACGTTTCCTCCGCGGCGCCCGGAGGCTGTGGCCCGGGACACGACTCGGAGTGCCTGTCTGGGACTTGGCAGTTGCCTCGTCCCACCTGGAGTTGCCCCCTGGCATGGCCAGAGTGTTCTTACACGAGGCTGGGTGCTCCCACACGATGTGTCGTGTTACAGGCATTCTGCCCTCCTCTGTTATAGCCCCCGACCAGGGGTTACGAGACCCGGCTGTGTCCAGTGCGAGCACTGGGTGCTTATCTCCACAGGACGAGTCCTTGGAGGTGGTCGGTGCAGTTGTTCGGCTGCGAGTCCTGGTCCCCGGTCAGGGCTCGCCCGCCGAGTGTGGCGGCCTCTGCGGCCGGGTCCACATGAGTGTCACTCCGGGACGTCTGTGACGCTGCGGGTTGGTCCACCCCGCTGACCTTTGTCAGGTTCTATGGCCTCGACCTCAGAGCCACCCCGGGCTCCTCTGTCCTGCGTGCTGGTGCGAGGCCCTCACTCTTTCGGCAGGGTCTGGTCAGTGTGGCGTGATTGGACACTCGTTCCCATAGCGTTCGACGCAGCTCGAGTTCCTGAAGGGAACGTCTCAAGGTTACAACGTAACCCTAGTTCCCCGAGGGAACGAAACGCTGCATCTCCGTGCCACACTCCCTGCATCCCTGCGGCGCTTACCTTCTCTCTTTGCAGAAGCTAATGTCGCTACCACCGCACAGCCATCTTGTAGCTTCCTGGTTTACGCGACGTCGCCTGTCTATGACGTCACGGCTTGCCTATTGGCTAGATTTCACACGTGGTTCAGAGCGTGGTCACGCAGGGGCGTTCCCATAGCGTTTCGACGCAGCGTCTCGTTCCCTCGGGGAACTGGGGTTACGTTCGTAACCTTGAGACGTTACTTTTTAAATGAAGTAACGAGTAACTGTAACTAGTTACTATTTTTTAGTAACCAGCACAACACTGATTATCATTATGGTACATTCTGAATTGTTTTCCCTATATTTCACAGCTGATTTTTAATAGTAACTCTTTCTTCTAGTTGGACAAGGAAGTTCTTGCCCATTAGTTTGTACCTATTGATGCCTGTGCAATTGCTGCAAAACATGCTATTTTTTGACAATGCACTGTAGGTATAACGAGATAAGAAATTTAAAGAGAGTTAGACTTTTTCCACCACCCACCACTCTTGTTTTCTTTTCTTATTTTGTAATAAGCTATATTAATGTTACAGCTTAATCTCTGTCTGTTAAAAAACAAAGACACCAAAGACTTCTTTCAACAATGATAAATAAATCTAAGTCTCTTCACTGAACATTTCACATTTTCAAAAATCTATTTATGTGTCGTGTCTGCCATACAATAGAAATGATAATATATAAGAATATAAGTATTACTATAAGCATATAACTTAAATGAGATTGATTTCTCTGTGCTGTGGTATGATGTATTATACTATATTATGTAGTGTATTATGTAATGCCACACATTTTATTTAGGTTTTATCCAGTACACCTATCACATGTACTATCAGAGGTGGAAAAAGTAATTAAATATTATAGTCAAGTAAAAGCATGATATTTCCCCCTTGCGTATTTTTTTTAAATTTATTTTTACTTATTAATGGATTTAAAATGTAGTTAAGTACAATCATTCAAACAAAACATCCTTAAGTAAAGCAAAAATTACAGATTTTAAAAATTACTTAAAAAACTAGAAGTGCATGAGCAAACTACTTAATTACAGTAACGTGAGTAAATGTAAATTGTTTCTTTCCAACTCTGTATACTGTATATTGAAACTTCAAGAGTCAAATACCAATTTGATCAGGTCTTGCAATATTTGAGTGGTTAACTATTGTTCTAACCTGATTATGATTTATCTCCTGTTGTTCTTAACCAAAGTGTCTTTTGTTCATCTGTGTTTGCCAGCTTTGCCAGCTGCAAGTGTTTTTAAAACATTTTTAGAATAATTAACGACACTTTCCACAATACACTTGAAAGACAACTTCCAGTAATTAAATGAGTTTTACAAAGTCAATGCCATTACAAAGAGTGAGTTTACATCCAAAATTTTCTAACAATATCTCTTCCATAGTTCTTAGCTCTAAAGCAAGATAATAACCACTCCTATTCCAATGGGATCCTATGTAAATAGTCAATCCACATGTGGTTTTCTTGTTTCAGAAGTGTTAAAATGAAGGCCTATACTATAAAGTTCATGCCATATTCTGACCAATGTATTTTTGTACACTTTCTTATTAGGCATCTAAAACTCCATCTGTCCTACCATAGACTCAGACAGTCTGCAATATATATAGGTCTATTTAGGGCCTGCAAGAGTATTAGGCATTTATTCTGTCACTCACAGTATCTGTTGGATACATTACATATGGCAAAATGATTAATGGTGTAAGCAAAATATATGTGCAGTAGCAAATCATTGTTTATATGTTAAGCACACCATATCTGTGTTATCACCTGAGTTAAAATCTAGAAGCAGGCATAGGAGAAGAACAAGAGTCCCTTCTTTAAGAAATCTGATGTACAGTTGGAAGTATATAAATTGCAGAGGATGTTATCAGCTCACTAAACAAATACATTTCTGTTTCCAATGCCATACTTCTTATATGAATTGCTTATTCATGTCCAGTAAAATCACCATGATAAAGCAACAGGCTGACCACAACTGTAGAGTGGCATTGTGGCTACTGTATGTTATAAGTTATGTAAGCTATACATTCCATACCTGGACCTGAAGTAGGAACGAGTATTTTGTACATATATTTAAAAATATAGTTTGTTTTTGCTGTAAAAGTTGAACATGTGGAGAATGTGTAATATATCTGTATATTGTATTCAGCAACATGTATGCAATCCACCTGGCTTTGCTGGGTCTTCAATGTAAATTCCCTAGTCCTCTGTCATAAAACCAAGAACAGAAAACAACACAAACCTAGCTACAGTATGAAGCTATTAAGTACATTGAATACCTTTAATCATAATTATACAGTATATCCAAAAAATGCAAAGCACTGCCATCAATTGTTACATAAAGGTACCAGTTGCCAAACTGTAGGAGAAGACAATCTGAGTCTCTGTATCAGTGCAAACCTATGTGACTTAAAAAAAAGCAGGAATTTCTGCTTTCTGCATTTCTCTGCTATGTGAAAAATAACTTGGCAGTCATGACTCAATAGCTTGACAGTCATGAGTCCACTACTTAACTCTGTAAGACATGAGGATTGGGGGTACAGGCAATACTTTACACCAGTCAGTGCACCAGGTAAAGTTAGAACAGTAGTACAAACATCACATATAGAAACATGGCTGTGAATAGTTATTTTATGAATTATTCAGCTAGTTAACGTGCTAAATATTCTTTATTGCAGAAATGTATTCAAACTGTGAGTTACAATTATTTGTGCAAAAATAATTTGTACAAATATTTAGCAAACCACAATCTGACCTTTTTTATTTGACTTGACAAACTGACAGAGAAAATCTTCAAGTTAAATTACCCAGTATTAAAAAGTGGTTGGTATGTTCAGCACTTATGCCATGGTAGTCAGCAGAAAAAATGTTAATGAAGTATGTAAATATGTACGATATACTACCATTATTTTTTAAAACATAATCATCCCACACTCTAGTGACAAGAAATACTTACATTTCCTTGAGTGTGTTTAGAATTGTATTGATCTGGTTTGATGTGAGTTCTTTCCTAATATGTACAGAGAAAGGAATAAAACAGGAGAAAATTAAAAAAGAAAATCGATTCATATAAAACCATTGTTCTTAATGACAGTGTAATTCACTCTTCTTTTGCTTACAGCTAAAAGGTTCAATAGGCTTATTACAGGGCTCATGATCTGGGAAAACCCAAGTTTCAGTAAAAGATGTAACCCATTCAGGCTCAAAAATAAATTACAAGCTGGAGTCATCCTATGAAGGGTGGAGGTCAAATGCAATGTCTTTTGTGTGGCAGTCATGTTATGAAGATTCTTAGACAGAATAGACCATGGCAGTTGAAACTGACTTTGGGTAGTTGAAGTTCCCAAAATGGTCATGAAGATTGACTCATACATAAAACATTTACTGCCAGAAACTCCACTTTATTGCTCCATTGACTTCTTTCAGTCAGCTCTATTTTTTTTTCTATTTATAGACTTTGGCTTAATCTCTTCCATTCTTGCCTCAACTGGCCACCAGAAAAAGTAAATGCCTTCCAGTATTTGACTACATAAAGAACACAGGCAATATTGTGTTGCATCATCTGCAGGAAAATTCTATATATTATTCACAACCACTTTTGGGGCTAGTGTTGCTAACAGACAGACTGTGAAGCTTTATAAAACCTGACATATCATTTATCATGCATGTATACACATAGTTGTGCAAACGTTTCCATACATATGATGTAATTTATCTTTGTAAAAGGGAGGAGCCTGTTTTTTTGCTCCACTGCAATTTCTATAAATGGAACCAGCTGTTTTTATTTTTGTTTTTGGCCACATTCCAAAAGGACCATGCATAAGAATCTGGCATTTCCCAATCACCTATATTTCAATAATGACCTTGATTCAAATCACTTAAGCCATGATATATTACAAAACCAAAACTGACAGCAGAAAAAAACACCAAAATGTAATTTTTATGCCACTGCAGAGTTTCCCAATTTAACTGGTGTACTAGAATGCACACATTTTACTCATAAGTATTTTTTTTAAGCATATTTATGTACTTCAACAAACTTTTCATTACAATAACAAATACATTATAGTGGTTTTATTCTGTGCAACACAATCTTCTTCATCGCAAGTGAATCTTTTTAGACCTTTGTACATGGTCTATTTCATCAGTAATTAGTGCCATTAGCCAATTACTGGCTTTTTCAAAACAAAGTTGTTTACCATGTATATGGTAATTGTGAGAGTTTCTTTATGCAGATGAGGTGGTATTGCACAAGCACATACATTTAGAAAGCTGTCTTACATTTGTGCATAAGCCGTGTCAAAAATGTTCCTGTGCATACTAGCTTACAAATTTTTTACTTGCAATCCTTAAAAATATTAAAATGTTAAAAGGATTTCCAGACCACCACACTTATTTCTAAGCAATACAGCTGCAGTCACAGTCTATGTGCATCTATAAAACTTTAAAGATGCAATTAGGTAAATAGAGCCCAGGCCAGAAGCATATTCTAGCAAATGCAGCTGTACATTAAAATGACAGAGTCTCCATAACCAAACTTGCCAATAATAATTTATTTTAAATTCATATTACATTAGCAAATATTTTTCAGCAAAGTTAAAAACCTGAAAGAAGGTCAAGTGTATACTTTATCTATGTATTTTTCTATTAACATAATTTCTATTTGTAATGATTCTACTTTTCTTATTTGTAGAAGTTGAAAAATGCAATAAATTAAACCCTTCTGCGTTTTCCCCAGCGTGTTGCTGCACTTTGCTTTGTTCACTGGCAAATTCAAAAAACATCAGGAGTTGTTCAGAATCCATATACAAAGAAGTCATTTTGCGTTATTGCTTATAACATTTTCCTCTAGGTCGTTACCTCCTCCATTTTTGAAACACAGGTATAAGAATCTGCAGACGTTACCCAGACCAGCATTATTTCCTGCCAAATCCAATAGAAACTGTACCTTATTTACCTATTAACCTCTTTTACTCAACTCTTTATGTTCAGCTGTGTTTCTCTCTGATTTTTCCATTGTTCACTTGAAACAAGACCACAAGAAGGCCTAATGCTAAAAACTTTTTTCATAAATCATGCAAAAGAAACGTCCTGCCATGCAATTAACTTGCAGTAATGGCTTACAGTACATTTCAAAATATAAATAAAGAAGTATACATAACTATGGAATTACAGATGACAATACGAAGAAAAGATAGATAGTTCACACAGATCGATAAAAGGGTAACACAGGAGCTTTAAGGATGGATTTGGACTTTACTTATTGCCAACAGTCTGCTACACTGACAAAGGACTACAGTTTGCTTAATATTGTTTAGCTGTAATAAATGGAAATTCTGTGCCACCCAGATGAGAATGGGTTCCACCTTGAGTCTGGTTTCTCTCAAGGTTTCTTCCTTATACCATCTCAGAGTTTTTTCTTGGCACAGTCACCACCGGCTTGCTCATTAGAGACAAACTTACACTTATAAAGAACAATCTTCGTCATTCTTTCTTACCACCTTATCTGTGTAAAGCTGCTTTGAGACAATGTCCATTGTTAAAAGTTCTATAGAAATAAAAATAAATTGATTTGAATTGAAAAGTTACTTAGCTCTATTATTTCTGTAGTAAGTACCTTCTTCTTTAAAATACCAGGATCTGTTCATGATACTACCAAATGCATTAGTTGGAGATTTGAAAAAATGATAAAGTAGTCAAAATGCATAAAAATGAGTAATTCATCAAAAATGAATTTTAAACTACTCTGGTGTCAGAGAATTGAACAGCTCTGTCATTGATCTTTTTTTATATTACAGCTGACAATTTCATGTTTTATACCTTACATTGTAAATTAATCTAATTGGTTTAATTTATAAATGTAACTTCCTTCTTGCACAGAGTTAAATAGCTGAACTGTGTATTTAACACTGATGATGACAATGATTAAAACAATAAAAGAAAAAGAAGAAAATAAATGATAATATGCTAAAAAATCTTTTATTAGTATACCATGGGCAAATATTAAGATGAATAGTTCACAAGGCACATCAGCATTGTGAAAAAGCAGAATATAAAAAAATGCACATATCCCCAATGGCAGACATGATCAGCTCCTGATTTGAGTTACATTGAAAAAAAGGAGATATTCTGTATTACAATCATGTCTTTTCATACCATCTGTGAAAGAAGAGGAACAAAAAAGCCAGAAAATGTCACTGTGAGAGTGTTGGTATGGGGGCATTGAGTATCACCTAAGAATGTAAAGAAGCAAACTGGCAAGTAACACAAAATAATTCTAACCTGTGTATTAATTCAGCCACTTTACTTATGTCTGTCTCTTTGTAATTTCTGTTACTGCCACAACCAACAATAGAGCATGCTGAGCAGGCTGCAGCACACCCACACACACATATACATAGCACTTTATGTTTAGTGTTTTGAACATGCACTGAGAAGTATCTATTACTTAAACTTTCACTTGTTGGCAGAGTCTTCCTCGATGCTCTTCCACACCCTGATTTTACAGTGATGCAAAAACACTGAAGTATCTAAAGGAAGACTTCAACAACCATGAAAACCTGCCCACTTTGCAAAATCGTCCCCAGGTTACGTATGTAACCATGGTTCGCTGAGGAAATGAGCTGTTCTCTCAATGTGCATCAACAACACTTGAACGCTCCAGCGGGGTGATGTCACGACAAGAAAGCTATAAAAGCACATGGATTGACGTTGGCGATAGCTTCTGATAAGGGAAGGAAGCGCTGCAGGGATGCCGGGAGTCCCTGCCTAGTGTGTAAACGCAAGCTAAGTCGAAGGAGAGTAGGGCCAGGAGTGGCACTGTGGTCAAGGTTATAAACCCGACAAAGGTCAACCAGGTGGACCAGCCCGCAGCATTGCGACATCATGAGGGGACTCCAGAGGACCAAGACTTAGAGGCTGCCACACTGTGTGTTGATTGAGCTCTGACCCCAAAAGGAGCAGGGCAACCAGATGACTTGTAGGAGGATGCAATAGCATCCACAATCTATCTGCTAAGCATCTTCCACCACAAGTTCATTTTGTTTTGTCGACTTATATGTCTAGTGCCCCCACTGGACACAGTCAGTTTAGCTTTTCCTGGTCTGGAGGAAAGCATGCCTGGAGAATAACATATTGTGGGATGACCAAGAGCACCTTGGGAACACATTGTGAACTCTCTCCAGAACACCAGTGAGCAGTGTGACTACAGCGAGTCTACTTGAGCTCTGTAGAATTTCTCCCAGATCTTCTTCACCATGGAGTCACCATTCTCTGGGCCTCAGCCCTTGCCTCAAAAGGCTGCTGTTCAATCTTTAATATAATTTAGAATGCAGATGCCCCAAAGTCACAGCAGGGTCAGTGAGGTGTGGGGTAAGAGGGCAAGACCAAACAGAAGGACCCGATAGTGGTAAGCTTCAGTGCAAAAAGCAAACCTCAAGAACTTTCTGTGAGCTGGAAGGATGAATACATAAAAGTATGCATCCTTCAGATCTACCATGACAAACCAGTCCTCGGACCTGATTTTGGACACAACGGGCTTTAGGGTCAGCATCTTGACCCTGAGACTTAAAAGTGAGCGGTCAGCTGACATAGATCTAGATTAGGACACAACCCCTGTTCTTTTAGGGAACTATAAAGTACACTACCTCGATGGCCTCCTTCCTCATGAGAGTATCTAGTTCTTGTTCCATGACACAGATCCTGCTCGAGCACCACCAGGGTGGACGAGACCTGAATTGAATCATATAGCCTCTGTCTACAGTATGCAGGACCCAACGAGACACATCTGGCAAAAACCTTTTGGCCTCTTGGAATCTGTCGATTGCCATATTTATGGGTTTGCAGAACAGGCCAGTCGGCACTAGAGGGGCGATCAGCAAGATGGTGAGCCCTATGGTGAGCCATAGGTGCCTTTCTGTAGACACCAGAGTGGCAATGGACCGGCCAAGGGCCCCAGCATGTCTTTTATAGCCATGAGAGCAAAAACCGTCGCACGATGGAGCTTCCAGACTTCTGCCCGAGAAATCACCCATGTCTAACTCTTGCAGCAGGTCAGCTTGTTGTGCAGACAGCCTGCAGCTTGGTTAGGCTTACCATGGTAGTTCAAAGGGGCTTGGTGGGCAGCCAGCTAAAAATATCTGACCCGTTACCTGCTCAGCCCCAGGGGTCGAGCTTACTGGATGAGGGAATTTTCACTCGTTAAAGTGATGTTAAGTGAGAAGCCTATGCTTAAGGCATCAGACCTTACAAAACCTTTCCAGTTAGATGTCGATGCTAGTGCAGTGGGAGCTAGAGGGGTGTTGATGCAGGAGGATAAGAATAGTGTGACTCATCCTGTGTGCTACTATTCCCAAAAGTTTGACAAACATCAGCTGAACTGTACTTTCCCTGATTCACGTAAATTTGTAAGATATACTTGACAGGAAAGTGCAAGAAAATCTTTAACTGGGTCTCTGTTATGTCCTTTCTTCCAACGTCCATCACAAAAACAGCATAGGTTATTTCCCCACCCTAGACCCCAAAAGGGAACGTAACAGGTCAAAACCCCCATTAGCTCCCCGACCTCTTGCTCGCAAAATATATATATTTTCTTGTATATATTTTTTTTTTATTCCATACATTACCACTTACCATGAGACAAAAAAACACACTTAGAGCGCTTTATGAACAAAAAGAAGCTAGCACTGGCTACAGTCCATGTGCTTTTATAGCTTCCTGGTCGTGACGTCACCCCCTGCTTTCCATTGGACTGATTTCACATGTGACTCCAAGCGTGGACGACGCAGAAGGGTTCCCAAAGCAATGTCGACTCAGCTCGAGTTTCTGAAAGAGAACCTCAAATCCCTAGCCTTTTTCCGTGTGCATTGAGAAACAGCTGCACCAAAACCCTTGCACAGGAGTAAGTCATCCTGGCAGGCACTTAATAACCTCCTACATCCTGTTACATATCCAGCTATGTCTGCTACTCTTATGCCACATTTGACCAGTGGCGGACCATTCATTTGGTACCTGGGCCTTCAGTGAGGATTACAATTATAGAAACCATCAAGACAATACAAAAACGCAATAAAACAGCACGTGGCAATACATAGAGAGAGGCATTTCACATATGGAGGGTGAATAAAATTTTACTAAAGCAAGAAACCCAGTTAAGACAACTCCAAAACTTCAGCTGCAACTGTGCACCTACATCATCTGGAGCAGTTCAGAATCAATATTTGTCTAATAACATGAAAAAAACATTACAAATGAAAATAAAATACAACTTACTCACCAGAGATGGATACTTATAACTTGCACTGCTGTAATCCAGTGGTACGCACTGGTCTGGAAGTGGCGAACAAACCCTTTCCCGGGCTGAGAAATGCTAGCTAGCTTCGGGGTTGGCCGACCTCTCCTCACGATGACTAGCTTTTCTTTAAATTGGATTTTTAAGTATGTCTGTGACCAAATCAATTTCTCTTCCTCCGTAGGCATAAAAAAAGTCTAACTTAGATGTATTAAAGTCTGCAGAGCGCTACAGACATGTTTTGCCAGTCGATCTTGGCTGTAACAGTTTCCCTCTGACCAACCAATCAGAGGATAGAAAAAAACTGCTGATGCTATTTTGGGCTAGCTAGCTGTCTCTGTAAGTGTGCTTTAGCTCTATCTTGAATTTACTCTCTTCTGGTAAGGTAGGATTCTAACTTTGTATATCTATTTAACTCAGTTGATTCTAGAGTGTTGGTCTGTGCTTATTAGCTTGGTCAGGTGATTAATCAAGAGTAGTTTCAGTCTCACTTGAGGTGTGAATTGTGGGCAGGGCTTACTCACTTATATTGAAGGCGTAACCAGCTCAATCTTCAGTGTGCTTTAGCTCTATCTTGAATTTACTCTCTTCTGGTAAGGTAGGATTCTAACTTTGTATATCTATTTAACTCAGTTGATTCTAGAGTGTTGGTCTGTGCTTATTAGCTTGGTCAGGTGATTAATCAAGAGTAGTTTCAGTCTCACTTGAGGTGTGAATTGTGGGCAGGGCTTACTCACTTATATTGAAGGCGCACCGCTACGGTCTGTAGCGGTAGTAGGTAGTCCCCACAAGTAGGTAACCCCCTTAAAGTCAGTAACTCTTAGTGTATTTAGAAAGTCCTATTTATACTATTTCTTACTTTAAAAACACATTGATCTCAAACTGGGAGATTAGTCATGTGCCTCAAACCCATCTCTGTAGTAATCTCTTACAGACACAGACGTTCCTATCCACAGAACAGATGTCACATCGTCAGTAACCTCATCTACCCTTCCCTGTTGTCTCAATCTCAAACAGCGGTGGTAGGTGGGCTCTGGAATTGTCAGTCTGCTGTAAGGAAAGCTGACTTCATCACAGGCTTGGCTTCTCACTACACATTCGACTTTCTGGCACTTACAGAGACCTGGATATCCCCACAGAACACTGCTACACCAGCTGCTCTTTCTTCTGCCTATGCTTTCTCTCATTCACCAAGAGAAACTGGTAGAGGTGGTGGTACAGGTCTACTTTTATCACGGAGATGGTGTTTCACACCTCTCCCTTTGTCTCATTTAACCATCTCTTCTTTTGAATTTCATGCAGTTTCAGTTACCTCTCCAATCAACCTTTTCATCATTGTCATCTACCGCCTCCTGGTCCCCTTGGGGACTTCCTAGAAGAGATGGACACGCTCCTCAGTACTTTCCTCTGACGGCACCCTCTGACAGTTCTTGGTGACTTCAACCTCCCATCCGACAAACTTCAGTCATCTTGCCTCTTGCCTTTTCTGAATACCTTCTCCTTGACATTTAACAGCTGCCCTCCAACACACAAGGGAGGAAATGTCCTGGACCTGGTTTTCACCGTCCTACTCCAGCTACAGACATGACTGCCACTCCACTTCCAATCTCTGATCATCACCTGGTTTCCTTTTAATCACTCTTCCTATTCAACCTAAAAATAATTTACATGTCTCTCTTATCCGTCCTAACCTTCACTCTATCTCCCTCCTCTGTAACTTCATGTACTCTTTCATCTCTTCCTGACCCGTCTCCTTTTCCTCTCTACCCTTAGACGTTGCTACGGACTCCTTCCTCTCATCTCTTTCCTCAACCATGGACCTCCTTTGTCCCTTGACTACAAGACCCAAGAAGACTTCTTGTCCCACACCGTGGCTGTCAGAAGTTTTACGCAGTAATCGACGAGAACTCCGATCTGCAGAGAGGAAGTGGAAAAAATCACAGCTTGATGTAGACCTCTCATCTTACCGTGCACTCCTGACCAAATTTTCTTTGGAGGTGACTTCTGCCAAAACTGCCTTCTACAAGGAAAAGCTTGAGGCCTCTGCACAAGATCCTCGTAAGCTTCACAACATCTTCTCTTCTCTACTAAACCCCCCTGCTGCACCTGCTCCATCCTCCCTGACTGCTAATGACTTTGCCTCCTTCTATGATGAGAAGATTAGGAAAATCTGCCAGACCTTCACTTCCTCTCCAACAATGATTACACAACACAGCCAACAATCCACTACGTCTCTGTCAAGCTTCTCAACCTTAACAGAAGATGAGATACTGCAAGTCATCCGATCCTGCAATCCCACCACCTGTCCTCTAGATCCAATCCTTCAACTACGCTCCAGACCATCACGCAAGATCTCCTGCCCTTCATCTCCACAATCATCAATGGGTCATTAACATCTGGCTATGTACCAACTACCTTCAAGCAAGCAAGGGTCATTCCTATCTTGAAGAAACCGGCTCTGGATCCATCAGACATCAACAACTACAGACCGGTATCACTCCTTTCCTTTCTTTCTAAATCTCTGGAACGCACTGTTTTTAACCAACTGTCTGTCTATCTCTCACAGAACAACCTCCACGATCCGAACCAGTCTGGGTTCAAAGCGGCACATTCCACAGAGACGGCCCTATTGGCTGTTTCTGAGAAACTACATGCTGCTCGGTCAGCCAAGCTGTCATCTGTACTTATCTTTCTGGACCTTTCAGCAGCATTTGACACAGTCAACCACAAGACACTTTTGTCAACCCTCAAGAGCCTTGGTATCTGCGGAACAGCATGGGAATGGTTTGCTTCCTACCTGGAAGGTCGCTCATACCAGGTAACATGGAGGGGATCCACATCTGCCCATGCAGACTCACCACTGGTGTCCCACAAGGCTCGGTACTTGGTCCCTCCTTTTCTCCTCTATACCCACTCCATTGGTGAAGTCATATCCTCACATGGGTTTTCTTATCACTGCTATGCAGATGACACTCAACTCATCTTTTCTTTCCTCCATCAGATACCACAGCTTCCGCTCGGATCTCAGCATGCTTGTCAGACATATCTTTATGGATGAGGGCTCACCAACTTAAACTCAACCCCAGCAAAACAGAACTGCTGGTCATCCCAGGTGATTCATCTCCAGGTCAAGATCTACAAATAACACTTCATGACTCTCTGCTCTCCCTTCAGCCACTGCTCGTAACCTTGGGGTAACTATGGACAATGAACTGTCTTTTTTCCCACATATCGCTAATGTTGCTCGTTCTTGTCGATTTCTTCTCTATAACATCCGAAGGATTCGACCATTTCTGTCCATACAGGCTGCCCAGTTGCTTGTTCAGTCTCTTGTCATTTCAAGACTGGACTACTGCAACTCTCTGCTGGCAGGTCTTCCCCTGAACGCTATTCGTCCACTGCAAATGATCCAAAACGCAGCTGCACGACTTGTGTTCAATCAGCCCAAGTTTTCCCACACCACCCCACTGCTGCGCTCCTTCACTGGCTTCCAGTAGCTGCACGTATCAGATTCAAAACACTGATGCTTGCCTACAAGGCCAAAATGGACCAGCACCATCTTACCTCAGTGACCTCATCACATCTCGCACTGCACCACGCTGTCTGAGATCCTCCAGCACTGCTCGACTGGTACCACCTTCTCTCAGAATGAGAGGTAAGTACAATTCAAGGCTCTTCTCTGTTCTGGCACCAAAGTGGTGGAATGAACTTCCCTAGATGTCCGTACAGCAGAGTCCCTGATTATCTTTAAGCGACGACTGAAGACCTACCTCTTCCTGAAATACCTAAATTAGCACTTTCCAAGTTTGTAGAATTCGAGTTATATTTATATTGAGTTTGTATTCTTGCATACCAGTGTAGATTTATTCACTACTAGAGATTTAAAGCACGTTTGTACGTCGCTCTGGATAAGGCGTCTGCTAAATGCCGCAAATGAATGAATGAATGACAAATGAATGAATGAAGTCGAATATGAAATCTGATTATTTAAAGAAACCCGTTGCTAATTCTCTCTATGGCCAAAGAGCCAGCAGTATTAATTTCGCAGGCCCTGGGCAGATTAGATTGACATGGCAGCACATAGAGGCTGAAATCTGATTGAACAAAAAATCTAACATCTACATACACCTACTGGAAGCAGTGCAGCCAAGAGAAATGCTACAAAATGAAGAGAATAGACCGGCTCTGGATCCATCAGACATCAACAACTACAGACCGGTATCACTCCTTTCCTTTCTTTCTAAATCTCTGGAACGCACTGTTTTTAACGAACTGTCTCTCTATCTCTCACAGAACAACCTCCATGATCCTAACCAGTCTGGGTTCAAAGCGGCACATTCCACAGAGACGGCCCTATTGGCTGTTTCTGAGAAACTACATGCTGCTCGGTCAGCCAAGCTGTCATCTGTACTTATCTTTCTGGACCTTTCAGCAGCATTTGACACAGTCAACCACAAGACACTTTTGTCAACCCTCAAGAGCCTTGGTATCTGCGGAACAGCATGGGAATGGTTTGCTTCCTACCTGGAAGGTCGCTCATACCAGGTAACATGGAGGGATCCACATCTGCCCATGCAGACTCACCACTGGTGTCCCACAAGGCTCGGTACTTGGTCCCTCCTTTTCTCCTCTATACCCACTCCATTGGTGAAGTCATATCCTCACATGGGTTTTCTTATCACTGCTATGCAGATGACACTCAACTCATCTTTTCTTTCCTCCATCAGATACCACAGCTTCCGCTCGGATCTCAGCATGCTTGTCAGACATATCTTTATGGATGAGGGCTCACCAACTTAAACTCAACCCCAGCAAAACAGAACTGCTGGTCATCCCAGGTGATTCATCTCCAGGTCAAGATCTACAAATAACACTTCATGACTCTCTGCTCTCCCTTCAGCCACTGCTCGTAACCTTGGGGTAACTATGGACAATGAACTGTCTTTTTTCCCACATATCGCTAATGTTGCTCGTTCTTGTCGATTTCTTCTCTATAACATCCGAAGGATTCGACCATTTCTGTCCATACAGGCTGCCCAGTTGCTTGTTCAGTCTCTTGTCATTTCAAGACTGGACTACTGCAACTCTCTGCTGGCAGGTCTTCCCCTGAACGCTATTCGTCCACTGCAAATGATCCAAAACGCAGCTGCACGACTTGTGTTCAATCAGCCCAAGTTTTCCCACACCACCCCACTGCTGCGCTCCTTCACTGGCTTCCAGTAGCTGCACGTATCAGATTCAAAACACTGATGCTTGCCTACAAGGCCAAAATGGACCAGCACCATCTTACCTCAGTGACCTCATCACATCTCGCACTGCACCACGCTGTCTGAGATCCTCCAGCACTGCTCGACTGGTACCACCTTCTCTCAGAATGAGAGGTAAGTACAATTCAAGGCTCTTCTCTGTTCTGGCACCAAAGTGGTGGAATGAACTTCCGCTAGATGTCCGTACAGCAGAGTCCCTGATTATCTTTAAGCGACGACTGAAGACCTACCTCTTCCTGAAATACCTAAATTAGCACTTTCCAAGTTTGTAGAATTCGAGTTATATTTATATTGAGTTTGTATTCTTGCATACCAGTGTAGATTTATTCACTACTAGAGATTTAAAGCACGTTTGTACGTCGCTCTGGATAAGGGCGTCTGCTAAATGCCGCAAATGAATGAATGAATGACAAATGAATGAATGAAGTCGAATATGAAATCTGATTATTTAAAGAAACCCGTTGCTAATTCTCTCTATGGCCAAAGAGCCAGCAGTATTAATTTCGCAGGCCCTGGGCAGATTAGATTGACATGGCAGCACATAGAGGCTGAAATCTGATTGGACAAAAAAATCTAACATCTACATACACCTACTGGAAGCAGTGCAGCCAAGAGAAATGCTACAAAATGAAGAGAATAGACTGTTGGGAATAAATGTATACAATTTCATTGAACAAATATTAGAATTTAGGTTTTAAATGTAGGTCAATGCTTCTGATAGTGTTTAGGCCAGCAGAGAAGGCTTTGCTGGCCCTGACCGCCCATCACTGCATTTGACAATCATAAAGATGGCCTCCACAATTGATGTCTTCTTAGAGTTCTTTGTGTGTGGCACCTGCATAGAAATGGCCAGATGAGAAATGTGCCCTGCAAAACCTCTCACTGCTATCACGGTAAACCCAGTTGACCCCCATGCAGCTGTAGTATTTCAGTCACCCCTACACACAGTAGCTGAGGGATATCAGTAGTTGATGGTGGACAAGTGGGATCATCAAGCTTGTTCTTTCTTCACCCATTACCCAGTGTTGGTATTTGGGTGTATTCTGGCAACAAAATTTAAATTAAATCCGGAGTTTGACACTAAAAACCTGCAGGCAGGTTTAGCTGACACCTTATATAGAGTGTTGCAACATTCTATGGTGCAGTATTACTTGCATGAATATGATCTGCAGAGAGCAGTTATCAGAAGAAGACCTGTGAGCTCTTCATGAGGTGAATGTCTGATGCAAAGCAAATATATAGATACTGTAAGCCAGAGGCATTTTGAAAGCAAGTGCTGTTGACTGATAAAATAAAAATTGAACTTTCTGGCCACAGTCACTAAGGGTGAAAAAAAGTAGCAAAATGAAAAGAATACCTTGACAACTTTTAAACGTGTGGGCGGATCTACTGGGGTTGTATAGCACCCAGTGGCACAGGAAATATTGAACAGATGTAAACGGAAAATGGATTACAGTAATTAGAATCAAATTTGGGTAGCAAATATAACACTGTCAGTCAAGATATTAAGGCAGGAAAAAGACTTTTAACTTTCCAATGATCCAAACCATTACCTCAAAATCCACCATCTGTTGCTTCAAGTAATCACAGTCACAGTGAGTTGAGCATCACTAATAATCTATAGGCAGATCTTGCTGAGAATGCTGTACATGCTAGTTGGCCTACGAATAGTCTAATTCTAGAATCATTGTGCAAGCAATAATAGATTAAATTTAATGCATTAAACTATTAATTTGTAATTAATTTGACTATAATACAAACACATTTGCGACCTGTTTAATCTGCTAAAATAAATCGTAGTAAGTGTTGATTTAGAAGAGTGTCAAAACTCTTAAATATGCCACATTTGCAGTAATATAGCCTGGAGTGCCCAACTTCTGCATATATATGTACATTAATTGTTCAAGCAGTTTGCAATTTGGTTTCCAGTTTCCTTCCTATTTGCATGGTGAGAGTTATGATAGCAGTAGGCTGAAAGGTTTAACCCAGATTTAAACTACAGAGTTCAGTGCTTCCTTTATTAAATGTTTTTTAATCACCTTTAGTTTGTAATATTTTCAGTAACATTTTCAATATCCTAATGTCTCCAGTCAGCATTCTAATGCATTTACATTTATAGCATTTAGCAGACGCCCTTATCCAGAGCGACTTACAACTGAGCAGTTCAGGATTAAGGGCCTTCCAAAAGTGCCCAGCAGTAGCAGCTTGGTGGTGCTGGGATTTGAAACTATGACCTCCTGATCCAGAATCCAATGCCTTAACCACTGAGCTACAAGCTTGATGCAGTTTAGCAAAAGCCAACACAGTCTTCACCAGCACACCACCAATCAGAAGGCACTGCCTGCTGAATAGAGGATATGTCTTTAAGCAGTTCTTTATAAATGACTTACAACACAATAGAAGTCAACACTCCCTAACAGTTGCCCAGCAGATCGTGTGCATGCGTCTCCTGGGGTCCACCAAAGCATCTGATGGATAATTCTGGTAGATTCTCTTATGATTAACCCTACAAAAGTATCAACACATCAATATCATAACACGCTAATATCAAAGTGCAATTTGCAGCAATGGCTAGTGTCCCAAATGTAATCGGTGTAATATTGCTATAAGGGCAATTTCAAAAGCAGTTTCATTATATATATATATATATATATATATATATATATATATATATATATATATATATATATATATATATATATAAAACACATTTTCAATCTCTAACCCACATAGTTTAAAAAGATAAATCTATAATATCATACACACACTTTCTTGTGCATTCAGATGTAGAGGGTCCCATTGGCCTGCAAAAAGGGCAATGACATTGCTTGAATTTGAGATCATTCAACATGTGCTTGTGCAGGCACTTACAGCCATGCCAGGAGGAGTCTCTATATGTATTAGGTTTGTGCAACATAACAGGGCAAAATGTCTAGAATTCTGACTGCTACTTAGCAAAAAAACCCTGTGAGCATGAGAGTTGGTCGCCAACTCGAAATATGCTGTCTTGCTTTTGGAATGGCCATCGGATTCACCAGCTGACAATCAGAACAAGAAAGGCACCACTGATGAACATCATAGTGTATGTCTAGCCTGTCAAAACATAGACCAAAATCACTAACCAAATTAACCAAATCTGTGTGTTTTTAATGCAAATGTACATACTCTTGAAATCATACAATAATGAAATTTCTTTAAAACTTGATAATCATTGTATTAATCGAGGTAATGCAAACTCTACATAATACATTAGTACCTTAAAAGAAAAGAACAGAAGACTTTTCTCATCTGTTCTCAGCTTGGATGAACATTAGGTTTATTATAATGCGAATTCCTATATGCTTAGTTTATTGACTAGAAATCTCATTGTTATACACACTATATATATATATATATATATATATATATATATATATATATATATATATATATATATATATATATATATATATATATATATATATATATATATATATATATATATATATATATATATATATATATATATATATTTTTTATATATTTTTAAATCTTTAAACACATAGAGTATTTCTATCTACATATAGAAGTCACTTATTATATCTATCATTCTGTTGGTTACCATTTCATAGCTGTGTCAGGGATTCCCCTGCCACGCCCCCCTCAGTAGCTGTCAGGGATTCCCCTGCCACGCCCCCCTCGGCCGCTGTCAGAGATGCACCCTGCCACGCCTTCCTCGGCCGCTGTCAGGGATTCCCCTGCCACGCCCCCCTCGGCCGCTGTCAGAGATGCACCCTGCCACGCCCCCCTCAGTAGCTCTCACGGTGCCTCATTATCCCGTGCCTGCCCGATCACCGACAGCTGTGACTCGTTAGGATTCAGACTATATAGACTCACGTTCTCGAGTCACAGGCTGTCGGTTCTTGTATTGTCATGCTGGTGATACCCGTGGCTGCTCGACCGCCAGCATTCCCCGCTGGTTCCGTTTTCCCCATGGATTACTCTTAGCCGCTGCCGTTTACTTTCGTTTCGGACTCCAGGTTTTGGTTTGGATTGCTCGTCTCGAGCGGACATTCTTTGTTTGTTTTCTCGCCTTGGCAGCAGTGAGTGTTTTGCTGGTTGAACTGTTTTGTTTGAAATAAATCGACTATGATTGACTTGCTTCCGCTTCCGCGTCCTGTTCGTCAGCCTGACAGAAGAACCGACCAAAACCGAAAGCGGAATCGCCCTCCCGCGATTTCGGCCGCGATGGAGCGGCAGCCGAACCCCGCCTCGGATTTTCGCCGGGAATTCCAAGCTGCTTCTCGCGGCTCAAAGCCACAGAAGCCGGAGCATGAAAGCGCGGCCGCGCCACGCCCCTTCGCGAGCGCGAGGGGATTTCCGGCTCGCTTCTCCGGGAAAGGAGAAGAATTGGGCGGGTTTCTGAGGAACATCGGCGAGTATGTGGAGGAAAATTCTTCCCAGTTTTCCTCCAAAAGAGCCAAGATCGCCTTCTGCGTCTCTCTCCTGTCTGGTGATGCTCTCTCTAAAACCAGCAGGATATGGAGCGCCAATGGGGCAATTCGGCTCACTCGCGAATTTTGCGAGCTTCTTCTTGGGATGTGTGGGATGGAGGTGGCGGATCTCCACGACAGTCCCTTTGAGGAGGAAGGAGCTTCATTTCGTGGTTCTTCAGAGCGCGGGGCTCCGTTCCAGGATTCTCCGAGGTGCTCGGCTTCGTTCCACGGTGCTTCGGAGCGCGCCTCTACGTCACAGACCCGTCACGAGAGTGCCGAGCCCCCACAGACCCGTCACGAGAGAGCCGAGCCGCCACAGACCCGTCACGAAAGAGCCAAGCTGCCACAGACCCGTCACGAGCGCGCCTCTACGCCACAGTGTTTCCACGAGAGAGCCGAGGCGCCACAGACCCGTCACGAGAGAGCCGGGCCGCCACACTCCAGTCACGAGAGAGCCGGGCCGCCACAGACCCGTCACGAGAGAGCCGGGCCGCCACAGAGTTCCGCCGAGGGTGCCGCTCAGCCTCAGAGTCCCGCCGAGGGTGCCGCTCAGCCTCAGGGTTCTGCCGAGGGTGCCGCTCAGCCTCAGAGTCCCACAGAGAGCTCGCTCCCGGTCCAGAGTCCCACAGAGAGTTCGTTCCCGGTCCAGAGTCCCACAGAGAGCTCGCTCCCGGTCCAGAGTCCCACAGAGAGCTCGCTCCCTGGGGTCGTCGTACCGCCGCCTGGCCGCAAAGGGGTCGTCGTACCGCCGCCTGGCCGCGAAAGGGACGTCGTACCGCCGCCTGGCCGCGAAAGGGACGTCGTACCACCGCCTGGCCGCGAAAGGGACGTCGTACAGCCGCCTGGCCGCGAAAGGGACGTCTTACAGCCGCTTGGCCGCGAAAGGGACGTCTTACAGCCGCTTGGCCGCGAAAGGGACGTCTTACAGCCGCTTGGCCGCAAAGAAGACGACGGCTCGCCCCCGGGCTCCACAGAAGGCGAAGGCTCGCTCCCAAGTTCTCCTCAGGGCGAAGGCTCACTCCCAAGTTCTCCTCAGGGCGAAGGCTCGCCCCCAAGTTCTCCTCAGGGCGAAGGCTCGCCCCAAGTTCTCCTCAGGCGAGGCTCGCCCCAGGTTCTCCTCAGGCGAGGCTCGCCCCAGGTTCTCCTCAGGCGAAGGCTCGCCCCAGGTCCTCCTCAGGTCGACGGATCGCCCCCAGGTCCTCCTCAGGTCGACGGATCGCCCCCAGGTCCTCTTCAGGTCGACGCCGGGCCTCAGGTCCTCTTCAGGTCGACGCCGGGCCTCAGGTCCTCTTCAGGTCGACGTCGGGCCTCCAGGGTCCCGCAGGGCGGCGTCGGGCCTCCAGGTTCCCGCAGGGCGGCGTCGGGCCTCCAGGTTCCCGCAGGGCGACGCCGGGCCTCCAGGGTCCCAGAGCAACGTGGGACCTCCAGGTCCCCCTAATGCCGTCCGAGCTCTCCAGAGGCCCTCCGAGGGGGTCGTTCGGGTCAACGGCAGAGCGCCCAGCGGCCCTCCGGTGTCGTTCGGATCAACGTCAAGGCTCTCCAGAGGCCCTACGAGGGTGTCGTTGCGGTTCAACGTCCTGCCGAGGGTGCCTCTGTGTTCCTGGTCTCCGTGGAGGACGTCTCTCCGCTCCAGGTCTCCAGGGAGGTTGTCTCTCCGCCTCCTGTCTCCGTCGAGGGCGTCGCTCGGCCTCCTGTCTCCGCCGTGGGCGTCGCTCGGCCTCCTGTCTCCGCCGTGGGCGTCGCTCGGCCTCCTGTCTCCGCCGTGGGCGTCGCTCGGCCTCCTGTCTCCGCCGTGGGCGTCGCTCGGCCTCCTGTCTCCGCCGAGGCGTCGCCGCCTCCTGTCTCCGCCGTGGATGTCGCTCGGCCCCTGGTCTCCGCCGTGGACGTCGCTCGGCCCCTGGTCTCCGCCGTGGACGTCGCTCGGCCCCTGGTCTCCGCCGTGGGCGTCGCTCGGCCCCTGGTCTCCGCCGTGGACGTCGCTCGGCCCCTGGTCTCCGCCGTGGACGTCGCTCGGCCCCTGGTCTCCGCCAAGGGCTTGGCTCAGCTTCCGGTCTTTTCAAGGGTCGCTGGCCCGTTCCTGATCCCAGCCAAGAAGGCTGCTGTGCCCTGGGCCCCTTCCGATCCTCCCCTGCTCTGCTGCGATGCTCACAGGGCCTCCTTTGTCCCGGGTCGGTTGGGGAGGCCTTCCTCAGAGTGCCCCGGCCCGCCTGGCGTTGGTGGGTTTTGGGGCGTCGGGTGCCGCCCCTGGAGGGGGGGGTACTGTCAGGGATTCCCCTGCCACGCCCCCCTCAGCCGCTGTCAGTGATGCACCCTGCCACGCCTTCCTCGGCCGCTGTCAGGGCTTCCCCTGCCACGCCCCCCTCGGCCGCTGTCAGAGATGCACCCTGCCACGCCCCCCTCAGTAGCTCTCACGGTGCCTCATTATCCCGTGCCTGCCCGATCACCGACAGCTGTGACTCGTTAGGATTCAGACTATATAGACTCACGTTCTCGAGTCACAGGCTGTCGGTTCTTGTATTGTCATGCTGGTGATACCCGTGGCTGCTCGACCGCCAGCATTCCCCGCTGGTTCCGTTTTCCCCATGGATTACTCTTAGCCGCTGCCGTTTACTTTCGTTTCGGACTCCAGGTTTTGGTTTGGATTGCTCGTCTCGAGCGGACATTCTTTGTTTGTTTTCTCGCCTCGGCAGCAGTGAGTGTTTTGCTGGTTGAACTGTTTTGTTTGAAATAAATCGACTATGATTGACTTGCTTCCGCTTCCGCGTCCTGTTCGTCAGCCTGACAAGCTGAAACCAATAGATCATTTTTCTTATTCATAGTGCTGCAATTTAATATAATAATGAAACAAAACTGATATTTATGGATTTCAGGGGTATCAATACCATAGAAATGTCTGAAAATTAATTGTTGCAAAGAACATTGTTGTTTCCACAAGTAACATTTGCAAACACCTACAAACACATAGACTCTCAGATTATAGCAACAGACAGAATTTGAAACATAAAAAGGTCTGTAGGGTCTTAATATTATTCATTTTTAATGCAAAGAAAAAAATAAAAACTGATTTATTGGGTCAACATGGTTTCAGCAAAAACACTTCAAAGTAAGTTAATTGTTTGCGACTATATGTTATAATTATATGGGGGTCTGCTGAGAAATGCTCAGATGTGTATGTAAGTATGCCATTGTCTCTGTTATAGATAATGTACATTTTAATTTCTAATTTCAGAGTCTGTAGTTTACACAGGCAGTGTGTATTATTAAGTGTATTTGCTTTGAGAATCTTGATGGATAAGTATAGAGAAGATCAGAAGAAGTTGCATTGTGTGTTTGTGGATTTAGAGAAAGCGTACAATATGGTGCCAAGAGAGGAGTTGTGGTATTGTATGAGGAAGTCAGGTGTGTCAGAGAAGTATGTAAGGGTGGTGCAGTACATGTATGAGGACAGTGTGACAGCAGTGAAGTGTGCAGTAGGAACGACAGACTGGTTCAAGGTGGAGGTTGTACTGCATCAAGGATCGGCTCTGAGCCCTTTCCTGTTTGCAGTGGTCTCCATGGACTATGATGTTTGATATTTTAATTTGTGGTGAGAGTAGGGAGCAGGTTGAGAAGAGCCTGGATAGGTAGAGGTATGCACTGAAGAGAAGGGGAATGAAAGTCAATAGGAGTAAGACAGAGTACATGTGTGTGAACGAGAGGGAGGGCAGTAAAGTGGTGCGGTTGCAGGGAGAAGAGATGACGAAGGTGGAGGAGTTTAGGTACCAGGAGTCAACAGTGCAAAGTAATGAAGACTGTGTTAGAGAAGTGAAGAAAAAAATGCAGGCAGGGTGGAGTGGGTGATAGAACGGTATCTGCAAGAGTGAAAGGGAAAGTTTGTAGGACTATGGTGAGACTGCAATGCTGTATGGTTTAGAAACAGTGGCATTGAGTAAAAGACAGGAGGTGGAGCTAGAGGTAGCAGAGCTGAAGATGTTGAGGTTTTCGTTGAGAGTGACAAGGATGGATAGGATTAGAAATTAGTTTATTAGAGAGACGGTGCATGTTTTCGAGATAAAGTGAGGGAGGCGTGTTTGAGAAGGTTTGGACATGTGCAGAGGAGGCTCATGTTGTATATAGGTAGGAGAATGCTGAGGATGGAGCCACCAGGAAGGAGGAAAAGAGGAAGGCCAAAGAGGAGGTTTACTGATGTGGTGAAGGAGATGCAGATGGTTGGGTTGAAAGAGGCAGATGTAGGGAACAGGGGGGTATGGAGATGGATGATCTGTTGTGGCGACCCCTAATGGGAGAAGCCGAAAGCAGAAGAAGGAGGAGAAGAAGAAGAAGAAGAAGAAGAAGAAGAAGAAGAAGAAGAAGGAGAAGAAGAAGAAGAAGAAGAAGAAGAGTCTGTAGTTTACACAGATTTGCAGAACTTGGGTTAACACATTGTGGGTTATGGAAACATTAAGCTATTTTATTATAAATCTTGTAAAATATGAGCTACAAGCTAATAATCAAAAATACTATGCAAAATTTACATTAAAAGCAACATCTTTTGCCTGTGAAACTACATAAACTTTTCTAGGTACACATGCACACAGTTTTTGAAGGAAGCTAAGTTGTTCCATGCATCTTGGAGGAAAACTGCTACAGCTTAATATTTCAAATTTGACTTATCAGTCCAGAACACCTGCTACCATTTATCTGCACCCCAGTTCCTATGTCTTTGTGCATAGTTAAGTGAATTAGCTTTGTTTCCCACTTGGAGGTATGGCGTATTAGCCGCAATTCTTCCATGAAGACTACTTTTGGCCAGACTTCCCCAGACAGTCTTAGTGGTTTCCACCAGTTCTTTGCTTATGGCACTTTGCTTATGGCACTTATGGCATTTGCTTGACTGGACACCTTCCAGTCTTGAAGATACAGTAGGTCAGCATGATATATATGTTATGAGTCTAATCCTACAAAATTTGTGCAGCCGTAGGTGTGAAAGTGTGAAAGTGTACATTTTCATTTCTTCAAATGGCAGGGTATTTTAAATTTCATTTTAAAAATGTTGCCTTCTGTGATACTAATAAGAAAGAATTAAGTTGTTTGTTTCATATTTCAAATTGTGGTTGTGGGGTGACATTTGGCACTGACTGGATATATCCATATCTTAATTTTCTTCACTTTTGCATCATGCTGCTGCCAGTTTAATTCATAAATCAGTATGGAAATAGTCATGTCTATAGAGTTTATTTATATTAAACTTGCAGAAGCTTAGCTAAACAAAATGTGACAGCATACAGGTGGTGGATAATAACTAAGCAGATGGCATGCAAGAATCAAAAGTACAAAGAGGAAAACAATGAATAAAAGGAAAAGAAAAATTATGCTTTGATGAAACATATGGAAAGGTCCAAATGTCCCATTTAATAAGCCATGTCAAGGTTGTTTACTGTAAATTAAAATTATAAGGGGAAAATAAAAAGAAATAATACTAATAAAATAAAAGGTAAAACAAAAAAAAATATTATATTTTGCATACTTTGATCGTTCCACTTTGCATCAAGTTATATTAAATTAAGAGTTTCTATTAAACTACACACTGTTGTATTTTGGTTATAACACAGTGCTGTCAAACTGTCTCGAATCTGATTGGTCAAAATGAAATGACTGTTTATACCTGTTACTAAAAATTCACAATGGGAACTTGTTTTAGAGACATTTATCAACATTAAATATAATTATAAATAGAAAAGTTGTTATTTTTATAAAAGAATGTAATATTTAGTATAATAAATATTTGGTATAAGATAAAACAATGTGGGGCTTAAAGTTATAGTAATGTTATCTTTGGGGTGGTATCAGTAACTCCACCTCATGTTTGGTCACATCAAGCCTCCCCACTGTTGAGTTTACTTTAATAGCACACTAATCCAGCAATTTATTTCTTTGCATTTTAAACATGAAGCACTTTTTTTTCATAGTGCTTCATAATTAAAAACTATGAAATGAAATAGATAATATAATCAGTAACTACTGTTTCAGCATTGTGAACTTAAAGCCATTAATGTCTGCAGAGGCACTGATTAATAAGATTATGTTCAAGGTGATGAATTAAGCTTATTATTCTATGTGGTTTGAACAGTGCGATCTGAGACTGAACATTTATCCACAGTACGTTGATCATCTATAAATATCTAAATATCATTAAAACTTCGAGCTATTTTTGAGAAAGGACAATGATTATTTGCTCTCCAACACCACATATTTAGAATACAGTCAGTAATAATAATAATACTACTGTACAGTATGTTTCTGACTGGAAAATGGAATGGCAAATATTATATTTAAATACTTTTTAATATGACTTTTTAGATATGCACAATCATTCTGATAGATTTTGATAATGATTTATGAAAAATAAATATATATGATTCATTGTAATGTATATATAAATCTAAATGCATATGCCTGTAATTTCATAGCAGATATGTTTTTTTAGGATTTCTTGGTTGTAGTGATGACACAGCTGTCCCAAACTAAAGCCCTTTTGCAGACTATGTTTTACATCTACAAATTGAGATAGCACCATGGTACAAAACTATTAGAAAGGGATAAATTGTCACATAACATTTTAATGTGTATTTAACAACACATATTTGGCATGTAAACAAATATAACATTTACATTTCATATTTACAATTCATATTTTGTTCATTTAATTTTTTATTATATTCTTATTATTTATATGTTTCTTTTATTTTTATTTTATTAAAAAGATT
Organism: Silurus meridionalis; assembly: GCF_014805685.1. NCBI lineage: Eukaryota > Metazoa > Chordata > Actinopteri > Siluriformes > Siluridae > Silurus > Silurus meridionalis. The sequence continues at coordinate 14,410,958 of NC_060898.1, forward strand.
ACACTTATTTTAGGGCCACAAATGTACCTGTTAAATAAATGTACCTGTTAAATATGTATATATTTACAAGTCAAATATAAATACTAAACTTATTTATTACTAATTATAAGTTACAAATGTTACAATACATACAACTCAAAAATACAACTCAAAGTGAAAATAATATTAACCTTTCTACCCTGTAAATGCAGAATATATACAAGTACAGGTGTCATTAATAAATGTGGGTGTCAAAAATACTGCAAAACACTAAATTAGAGATTCATTTATCTGCAGCTGAGCTTTTAGATTCCTGTTTAGAGGAAGCTTGTCATTTGGGCAACACATACATGCATTTTATTCCATACTTATGCAAGTTCTACCCAAACATTAATGAATCTAAAAAAAATGTCAAATATGAAATATTGTGACTGTCTTGCATCACCTGGTTTAGTGTCCTTGAGTGGGTGTATAGCTGCACCAAACACCATGTACAAAAATCATTTAATGTCAAAATATGTCAAATTTGAAATATCTTAACTATCTTGCCTTGACAGTTATAGTGTTTCTGAGTGGGTGTACAGTTTCTCCAAACCCCATATATCACCCTTGGAGAAAGTGACTTCATGAAGCATCCAAGAACATAGACCCAGATTGGATAAACATAAAGATAATATGTATGTAAAGAAGCAAAGACCCAGAGTTATAAAAAACATACAGTACGAAGAGTTTCCCTGAGGGAACGAAACACTGCGTCAACAACGCTTTGGGAATGTTTCCGGCTTGTCACATGTGTAATCAGTCCAATGAGAAGCATGGCATCACCGGCGGGGTGACATCATGACCACGAAGCTATATAAAGCACATGTAGTGAAATTGGCACTAGTTTCTGAAAAAAAAGGAAGCACTGCAATGATGCGGGCAGTGTGGCCTGGAGACGCAGCATCTCATTTCCACGGGTAACCATGGTTACATACGTAAACTGAAGATGTTCCTCTTCAGAAACTTGCAGTTGCAATGCTTTGGGAACGGGAGTCCCATCCTGCCAGACTGACCAGTCCCTGTCTAGTGGGGAAGGGCACAGCTAGAGTGGAGGACAGAGGTGCCAGGAGTGGCAGTGAGGTCAAGACTACAAAACCTGACAAAGGTCGGCGGGGTGGACCAGCCCACAGCATTGCAGATGTCCTTGAGGGACACTCCAGAAGACAAAGCCTTAGAGGCTGCCACACTCAGAGTCGAGTGATCTCTGACCCCGAAAGGAGCGGGAAGACCAGAGGACTCATACGAAGAAGCAATAGCATCCACAATCCACCTGCTGAGCGTCTGCTAATTCGCAGGAGACTTTTCCTCGGAGGGCCACAGCAGACAAACGTCTGCTCTGATTTCCTCCACAGTTCTATTTTGTGGACATAAGTGTCCAATGCAGTTTAGCTTCTCCTGGTCCGGGGCCTGAAAAGGAAGGAGGAACTCCAGGGAAGACAGTGCAACATAGAGGGCCTGAAGGTCTCCATACTCTCTTGAGAGACGAGATGGCCAAGAGGAACACAGTCTTGACATTAAGTCTTGAGACTTAAGAACACCAAAGGGGTTCTTACCCAGCGACTGCCCCCCGAGGGGCATGATAGACTGCAATGGCGGACACGTAAACTTTCAGGGTGGAAGGAGCCAACCCCATCCAGAAGTCCCGGGAGCAGTGTGAGAGAGGGAAAGGCGTACAGGCCTCGGCGATACCTGTACCATGGCGTCCAGCCCTAGAGGGGCTGGGGGTGCCATGGAGAACCAAAGGAGACAGTGCAATGCCTCTTGAGTTGCAATCAGTCCCTTGTCTCAAGGATAGCAGCATCCTCTGGGCCCACAGGATGATCTGACATGCCATCTTAATATATGAAACCACCATGTTGTCCGTTTAGACCAACACATGGTGGCCCTTGAGGTATGGAAGGAAATGCTTCAATGCTCAAAGCACAGACAGAATCTCTAGGCAATTTAGCGTTTCCGAAGCGTTGTTGACGCAGCTCAAGTTCCTGAAGGGGAACTGCAAAAATTTTTTACACAGCAATTAATTATTTATGCAAATGTATCTTTAGATGAAGGAGAGACAGGACAAAACCTTGATTATAATTATTGGTTAACAGAATAAACCACTTATTGTCATGCTTAAAAAAAAAGACAATCAATATTCATTTAAGAAATGAAGGTCAGTTAATCTGAAAAATCTCAATCACTTTAAATGTATCCACAAGTACAATCTCCAAAACCATTAAAAGCTATGATGAAACAGGCTTTTACAAGGACCATCCCAGGAGCTACCTCTGCTGCAGAAGATATTTGAATTTTCCAGCCTCAGAGTCCTCTGACTTCTATAATTTATTTGGCCTACCATCCTTTTGCCTACTCGACAGCTTATAAAAACCTACCAGGATGAAGCAATAATAAAAATGTTGGATTTTATTGGTCCATAAGACCTTCTTCCAGTTTAATTTGTAGTTTACTGATGGTGCTTTATGACCCAGGCAAGCCTCTTTGTATTGCCATTTTAGCAATGGCTTTCTTAAAGCCTCTCGACCTATCAAACCTGCAGCTTAAAGACTTCTCTTCACAGTTGAAACTTTGTTTACTTTGGTCAGCATTATGTTGTGTATGAAGTTGTCATGTGAACCACCTATCAATCAAGCTGTTGACTCTTAGAAATTACTCTTCTAATTCTTTTGTGGCTTTGGGCATGCCACATTTTGTCCTATAGTTTCCAAGTGCCTTTTGATGGTGTAGGAAATTGTACTCACTGACACCTTGGCTTTCTTTGCAATTTCTTTAAAGAAAGGACCTATATTTTTAAGGGTTATAATGGTCTATCTGTCTTTCCCTTTAATCGAATTTTTTCACCATTATGAGAGCTTCTTTCTGCAGTAAAATATTGCCTAAATATTGTTTAAGATTGTGTACTAACTTGGTCTGTTTCAGCTCTTATTTTACATTCGGAAGGTGGGAGGTCAGGGATTAAGGCATTGGACTTTGGATCGGAAGGATTACAGGTTCAAATCCCAGCACCACCAAGCTGCCAATGTTAGGCCCTTGAGCAAGGCCCTTAACCCTCCATTGCTCTGGATAAGGGTGTCTGACAAATGCCATAAATGTAAGCTAGCATTTGTTAGCTGCGGCACAACAATCACAATCTAAGAAAAGTAGACAAACTTTTAAAAAAGCCAGTATGGAGCTAAAGCGTGTAAGCATGTCGAACTGAAAGTAGTGTAATGTATTGGCACTATTCATGCTGCTGGGGTAAGGCTTTGGGTTGAACTGTTACAGACTGATCATTGTTCATTGACTGTAGGTTGTTTACCCAATCAGAAGTTAGAATTAATGCTGGTACTTTCCATGTTATTCTTTTTCTTAACTAAAATAATAAAATCAATCTTTGATTAGTAGGTGAAATTAAAAGTTGGGTGGGCTGAGACCACCTCTGCGAACTGCTGCAGCTGTTAGTATGTTATATTAGTATAGTTAGTATGGTTAGATGGGATCTAGACCGACTCATGGGTGTTACGTAACAGGTCAGGCTGGCCAGAGGGTTCTAGTTTGACGGTTTTGGAGTTTTTGTCACAATGAGATTAGTTGTAGCTGGTCAGTGTTAATGGTTTTTAAGTGTTATTGGAAAATATTTTATTTTTTAGTTTTAAGTTATTTGTTTTTGGCTATTAAATAATAAAAGATTATTGAAAGTCTAAATTATTTTCATGCACATAGCACGAATATTTATACTTACATTTGTTTGCACGTTTGCTTCTTGGCGGAATAATATGCTTATTGAGAGCAGAGTGCAGTATTTAGGGGTGTTATTACAGTGTAGCTTTTAATTGCATTAACTGTAAATGCAGTATAAGCGAGAAGGAGGTAACGTGAAAAATAATTTCCAGGGACTTATTGGCCCAGCACTACATCAAAAAGGCTCTGCATTCTTTCCTCAGTGAGAAAAGAATAACAGTTTACCTTCTTTTAAAATTGCTTGCAATTACTCATTCTGCAGTGAGCATCTGGGAGGTCTGGGAGGAAATGCTGTGTGCATTGGTGAATGTGTGTGCAGCATCCATTTTAATAGTGTAAATGGTGGGAATATTAATGGCGTGCATGTATTGTAGAGGAAAAGAAATTTGATATTGGTAAAGCTCCTAAGCCTTGTTTTCTTGAACCATTTGCATGTCTGGTTTCATTATAATTTCATAAATGTTGGTTGTTCAGCAGATCCATGATTTCAATGAAGGCACCAGCATTTGCATTTGCCCTTGAGAATCTGGCTTTGAACATATCTATGTGTATTTAGACAAAAAATGCAGACATTGCTTAATCGCAAGTCATGGCAGTGCTTTTAATTGAGTTGCCTTTTAGTAGTTTACTTCAATTTATTCATATTTAATTTTCTTAATTATGAAAGGCAAGAGCTTTGCTATGCTATGCTTTGATATTGCTTGAATAAGTTCACTCCTGTTATATGATGAACTGTCAAATGAAGTCTGCTTCCTCACTACAGGTCGTGTTGTACTGATTGATATTGTTCAAATTACTTTGCTGTTGCTAAATTAACCTTTAATACAAGCTGACTGGGGAAGCACAGTGGTGCAGCAGGTAGCATTGGGGCTTTACAGCTCCTGGGTCACCATTTCACTTCAGAGCTAAGGCAATTGTTTATGTGGAGATTTGAGGATTTCGACTGATCCTTCTCTCAATGTGCTTTCTCCTGGCATATTTTTCTCATGTTTCTTCTAGGTTTGAACATGTACATATAATACAGTATTTACTGTGTGGAACCCTCCTTGTATTCGCTGCCTCAGTAAACTTAGGCCCACCCCAACTCTGGTCAACATGAAGCACTTACTGAAAATGAGCGTAATACAAGCTTAGTTCTTTTACGTCCAGATAACTGTTCATGCAGCTTCAGGGAGATCCGGAAAACAATTGCGCTTTATTATTTTCTTTTTTATTTATTATTATTATATTATATTATATTATATTATATTATATTATATTATATTATATTATATTATATTATAACTGGACTAGGCTATGCTTTGTGAAAATATATTGCATATATGTTATGCTCTTATTACATATAAATATTAATCAGTGCACCTGATGAGGCATATAATTAACAATTCACTTTCTAGTCAGTTATAAACTTGTAAAATATACACAAAATAGTATAAGAAGAGTTTACTACACTCTCAATAACAATGTCCTTATTGCTACTGTTATATATACACCGATCAGGAATAACATTATAGCCATCAATCAGGTATAACATAATGACCATCTGCCTAATATTGTGTTGATCTCCCTTTTGCCGCCAAAACAGTCCTGACCTGTCAAGCATTAACAGCATTAACTTCTTCAGCAATTTGAGCTACAGTAGCTCATCTGTTGGATTGAACCACACGGGTCAGTCTTTGCTCCCTACGTGCATCAATGAGCCTTGACTGCCCATAACCCTGTTGCCGGTTCACCACTGTTCCTTCTTTGGACCACTTTTGATAGATACTGACCACTGTAGATTAGGAACCAGCCCAAAAGAGCTGCAGTTTTGTAGATGCTCTGACACAGTCATCTAGCCATCACAATATGGCCCTTGTCAAACTCTCTCAAATCCTTAATCTTGCCCATTTTTTCTGATTCTAATACATCACCATTGAGTACAAAATGTTAACTTACTGCCTAATATAACCCACCCACTAACAGGTGCTATGATGAAGAGATAATCGGTGTTATTTATTTACTGTTTATAATGTTATAAGGTCATAATGTTATGCCTGATCGGTGTATCTGGCTGAGACCAGACATGCAATAAAGTTATGAGTCGATTAGGTTGTAATGGAAGTCAAATTAGAGAAAGCAAACACGATTCAATTAAATACACATATAAAAGTAAACCTGGGTCAAATGACACAGAATGTGCTTTAGACCAGGGTTCATTGCAAATCTTGCATCCGTCATTAAAATAGGTCATCACATAAATTAGGGATTTCTTTCTCATGCAATAAATAAGGGAGATTCGCTGAATAGGTTGAGTTGGGATTGTACTATATGAATTAATAAAAAAAAAAATACAAGGTCCTAGTAGAACCTTGAAGGAATACTGTAATGCTTCAGCAGATTTTAGTTCTAATCGTATTTTCCAGTAGCTTTCCAAAGAAAGTCAAGGCTTTACAACTTCTTGGCAAGTTAGCTGAATAAAAAATAAAGGCTGGGTCAGGGTTATTTTCTGGGTCTTTGGGGACTCTAAGCAGGATCCTAATTGCCCCCTGTATATACTGCATATATTCAATCTCACATTCTTACAGGGCCCCCTTGTGGACCTGGGGCTCTAAACTTGTAATATATATAGCTAGAAACCATCCACTGCCTATACATGTGCATTTACACTCACTGTTCTCTTTTCTTTAGCTCACTGGGCATAAGGAGGAAATATACCAGATATAGGATACTCTATATCAAAGCACCATACACAAACACACATCTTTATAGACTTATTGATATCTAGTGGGAATGTATCCTACTAGAGGGAAAACGTGGAGATTCCTTGAGCTATGAGGTAGCAACATGCTACTCCATCATGACTCTGTTCAGCCAAAGCTCTGCTTTAAAAAGAAAATAAAAAAGAAAACAAATAATCCACTTCTTAAGATAAATCTGCATTGTGAAACGTAAAAACACCAAAAACAAAGAGCTGCCATAGGGAGGTAGTTTAAGTGGGGTAATTTGACAGCTAAATTATTCCTCACAGCTGTTACACTTCACCAGGGTTCTCCTGTGGCCATTTTCTGAGTAATGTTGCGCAATAAGGTCCTGAATTTCACATATTAAATGTTTTACTGTATAATGTTTCGTTGTCTCACAGTACGTACAAAATAAAACAGTTGCCTCTTCATCAGGTATTGCTAAGATGATTTTTTTTTAAGGCACTGATTAAAATTTTCCTTACACCTAAACAACACGACAGAGATAGAGTGTGCAAGGGTAGAAGTACAAGAAGAACGTGTGAGTAATAAATGATGCAAGCTCTAATTACAACACACAGACATATGATTCATGAGATGTAGGGTTTCAAGTAAAATATATTTGTTTTTCTGCAGTGAGTGAGTACATGAATGTATTGTACACTTGTGGCTGATATATAGAGGCAGTACTCTCCAGCTAAGATTCTCTCCCCTGCAGTCTACAGGGAGAGATAAAGAGCACCAGCTAAGCAAAAATGCAGTGTCAGTTCATCATGCTTGTTCCAGTTGCCACCATCTTATCTTCATCCTGCCATTCGCCTATGTTTCTAAGGTTCTAGACAAAGTCTCGAATGAATTTCAAACTGCATCATATTCTTATAGACTCATGAACCATTGAAGACTCATTTCTTTTTCAAAAAGCATAGATTTCACTATGACCTTCAGGCATCAGAGTTGACGTCATCATCAAGAATAAATCACAAACAGCTCTCATTGGTGGAAATTTACCCTCTTAGGCAATATAAAATCATCATGAATTCTTACTTATTCCCTTTAGCATTATCTTTATGGTTGTTTGAAGATCCATACAAGATCCCTGTTTTTTTTTAAAATATTTTGGCACCTGTTTCCTTCTTGTATTCAGCTGAATAATCTCAGTTTTCTTGAAGGGTTCGTCAAAAAAAGTGTACTTAACTTTTGAAAAATGGCTCTATTTGGAATGTTTTCTAATATGGTTATTACTGTCATAACCCAACAATCAAAACCAAAGAATAAGAGAGACAGACAGACAAAAAGAGAGAAAGAGAGAGAGAGAGACAGAGAGACAGAGAGAGCAAGACATGCACTTCCTCACTAGCCTGGCGTTAGCAGAGGTTAATGCATTGTGCTGCAGTATGACACACGCCTGTCACATTCTCCTCCTGTGCATTATCTTCCGTTCTCAGAGGCATTAAAGCCTGTAAGCTCCTCAGGCTGCTACACACACAGAGCCCCCACTTCCTCTCGTCATGAAGAACAAGGGCACAGAGTCGTATGCAAATGACAATCTGTAAATATGACTCAAGAGCTTAGGGCCCTGCTGTAGAAGAAAAGAACAATGGATGTTCAGAGGCAGTGTGTGTGTGTGTGTTTGTGTGTTTATGCGTGTGTGCGCATGTGTGTGCGTGTATGCATGTACGTGTGCATGCAAGGGAGAGCATGTATTTATATCTTGGATATATATGTATATATATGTATTTATATCTTGGCTAAATGTCTACAATGAATACTGTAATATATTCCGATATTGTTGGGACATTTGGCACCTTTTAATTATTAAAAAAACTCAAGAGGTTATTTTTGCTCTGTGTGTGTGTGTGTGTGTGTGTGTGTGTGTTCTCTGACCAACATGGTAATTTTAATGGCTTGTGAATTGTAAACTATTATCCAGCAGGGGGAAAGAACATTTTATTAAAACCATTATATCTTGAATCAAAGGTGAACAAATATGAATTCATAAAGGTATTATTGAGCAAGTGTGTGTGTGTGTGTGTGTGTGTGTGTGTGTGTGTGTGTGTTTGTGTGTGTGTGTGTGTGTGTGGGTGTGGGTGAGAGAGAGAGAGAGAGAGAGAGAGAGAGAGAGAGAGAGAGAGAGAGAGAGAGAGAGAGAGAGAGAGAGAAAGAAAGAAAGTGAAATTGTAAAAGAAAGAGAGTTGTGACTTCAATTAAAATGTTCTGCTTGAAAGGAGAGCAGAGTGGCTGTAGAGCAGGTGCTTGCTTGTGGCTGTATGATTAAAACAATCAATTAATCAATAAATCTTTAAATACCGTTGCCAAGTAAGCAGTATGTGATCTCTCTTCAACTCTGTTTATTGCCCCGGGTGGCCCAATGGCCCAGAGGTGGGAATTTGAAAACACTGGAGCTTACCATAGTGACAGGGGGGGATCAAAAATGCACAAGGTCTTGTTTTTAGACCACTTTAACACACAAGAGGGGCAAAATGCTCTATACTGTTAGTTCCATATGCGTGTCAATACAAGTGACTGATTTCTCCATCATTCAAATATAATTTGAAAGCAAGTCCTGTATAGTGGAATTGATCATAACTAATTTCTATGCATGTATACAGTGGGATCCACAAAAGGTCTGTGCAAATAAATGAGTACACTAACCGTATGTTAAGCTATTAATTATTTAATTAATTCATTATTTATTTCACTCATTCATTTTTATTTACATCGCATATTTAGCCAAATTATCTTACTACTCATTTCAACCCAGCCATTATGGATGCACAAGCCAGTGCACTCTTAGTGCTGGTCCCAAGCCCGGGTAAATGGGGAGGGTTGCGTTAGGAAGGGCATCCAGCGTAAAATATGTGCCAAATCAAATATGCGGATTACAAATGAGAATTTCATACCGGATCGGTCGAGGCCCGGGTTAACAACAACCGTCACAGGTATTGTTAGCCGACAGGGTACCGGTGGAAATTGGGCTACTGTTGGCCGAAGGAGGAGAAGGAGAGGAGGAAGACGTCTACAGAGAGGGCAGGGAAAGGAGCAGTGCAGGAGAGTGGAGGTTCGGGTTGGTACTTTAAATGTTGGTACTATGACGGGTAAAGGGAGAGAGATAGCTGATATGATGGAGATGAGAAAGGTAGACATGCTGTGTGTTCAGGAGACCAAGTGGAAAGGGAGTAAGGCCAGGAACATTGGAGGTGGATTTAAACTGTTTTATTATGGTGTGGATGGAAAGAGAAATGGTGTAGGAGTGATTCTGAAGGAAGAGTACAGTAAGAGTGTAGTGGAGGTGAAGAGAGTTTCTGATAGGGTGATGATCGTGAAGGTGGAAGTTGAAGGGATGATGATAAATGTCATCAGTGCCTATGCTCCACAAGTGGGCTGTGAGATGGAGGAGAAGGAAAGATTCTGGAGTGAATTAGATGAAGTGGTAGATGGTGTACCTAGGAAAGAACGATTGGTGATTGGGGCAGACTTTAATGGGCATGTAGATGAAGGAACAGAGGTGATGAGGAGGTGATGGGTAGGTATGGTTTTAAGGAGAGGAATGTGGAAGGGCAGATGGTGGTAGATTTTGCTAAAAGGATGGAAATGGCAGTGGTGAACACTTATTTTAAGAAGAAGGAGGATCATAGGGTGGCGTATAAGAGTGGAGGAAGGTGCACACAGGTGGACTATGTGCTATGCAGGAGATGCAACCTGAAGGAGATTGGAGACTGTAAGGTGTTGGCAGGGGACAGTGTAGCTAGACAGCATCGGATGGTGGTCTGTAGGATGGTTTTGGAGGCGAAGAAGAAGAGGAGGAGAGTGAGGACTGAAAGAAGAATAAGATGGTGGAAACTGAAGGAGGAAGAGTGTAGTGTGAGGTTCAGGGAAGAGGTCAGACAGAGGCTCAGTGGTGTTAAGGAGGTGTTGGATGATTGGGCAACTACTGCAGGAGTGATGAGGAGGCAGCTAGAAAAGTACTTGGTGTGACATCTGGAAATAGAAAGGAAGACAAGGAGACGTGGTGGTGGAATGAGGAAGTGCAGGAGAGCATAAGGAGAAAGAGGTTGGCAAAACAGAAGTGGGATAGACAGAGTGATGAGAAAAGTAGGCAGGAGTACAAGGAGATGCGGCAGCAGGTTAAGAGGATGTGGCGAAAGCCAAGGAAAAGGCATATGAGGAGCTGTATGAGAGGTTGGACACTAAGGAAGGAGAAAAGGATTTATACCGATTGGCCAGGCAGAGGGACCGAGCTGGGAAGGATGTACTGCAAGTTAGAGCAGTAAAGGATGGAGAGGAAATGTGTTGACTAGTGAGGAGAGTGTGTTGAGAAGGTGGAGGGAGTATTTTGAGCAGCTGATGAATGAGGAAAATCAGAGAGAGAGAAGGTTGGATGATGTGGAGTTGGTGAAGCAGGATGTAGATAGGATTAGTAAGGAGGAAGTGAGAGCAGCGATTAAGAGGATGAAGAGTGGAAAGTCGGTTGGACCAGATGACATACCGGTAGAAGCGTGAGATGTTTAGGAGAGATGGCAGTGGAGTTTTTGACCAGATTGTTTAACAGGATTTTGGAAGGTGAGAAGATGCCTGAGGAATGGAGAAGAAGTGTGCTGGTACCGATCTTTAAGCATAAAGGAGATGTGCAGACCTGCAGTAACTACAGGGGAATTAAGTTGATCAGTCACACCATGAAGTTATGGGAAAGAGTAGTGGAAGCCAGGCTGAGAGAAGAGGTGACCATCTGTGAGCAACAGTATGGTTTCATGCCGAGGAAGAGCACCACAGATGCCTTATTTGCTTTGAGAATGTTGATGGAGAAGTATAGAGAAGGACAGAAGGAATTGCATTGTGTATTTGTGGATTTAGAGAAGGCGTCGACAGGGTGCCGAGAGAGGAGTTGTGGTATTGTATGAGGAAGTCAGGTGTGTCGGAGAAGTATGTGAGGGTGGTGCAGGACATGTATGAGGACAGTGTGACGGCAGTGAAGTGTGCAGTAGGTACGACAGACTGGTTCAGGGTGAAGGTTGGACTGCATCAAGGTTTGGCCCTGAGCCCTTTCCTGTTTGCAGTGGTGATGGACAGGTTGACGGACGAGGTCAGACAGGAGTCTCCTGGACTATGATGTTTGGATGATATTGTGATTTGTGGTGAGAGTAGGGAGCAGGTTGAGAAGAGCCTGGAGAGGTGGAGATATGCGCTGGAGAGAAGGGGAATGAAACTCAGTAGGAGTAAGACAAAGTACATGTGTGTGAATGAGAGGGAGGGCAGTAGAGTGGTGTGGTTGCAGGGAGAAGAGCTGGAGAAGGTGGAGGAGTTCAGGTACCTGGGGTCAACAGTTCAAAGTAATGAAGAGTGTGTTAGGGAAGTAAAGAAAAGAGTGCAGGCAGGGTGGAGTGGGTGGAGAAGAGTGACAGGAGTGATTTGTGATAGTAGGGTATCTGCAAAATGAAAGGGAAAGTTTATAGGACTGTGGTGAGACCTGCGATGTTGTATGGATTAGAGACAGTGGCATTGAGTAAAAGACAGGAGGTGGAGCTGGAGGTAGCAGAGCTGAAGATGTTAAGGTTTTCGTTGGGAGTGACGAGGATGGATAAGATTAGAAATGAGTTTATTAGAGGGACAGCGCATGTAGGATGTTTTGGTGACAAGGTGAGGGAGGCGAGATTGAGATGGTTTGGACATGTGCAGAGGAGGGACATGAATTATATTGGTAGAAGAATGCTGAGGATGGAGCCACCAGGTAGGAGAAAAAGAGGAAGGCCAAGGAGGAGGTTCATGGATGTGGTGAGGGAAGACATGCAGGTAGTTGGTGTAAAAGAGGCAGATGTAGAGGACAGGGTGGCATGGAGACGGATGATCCGCTGTGGCGACCCCTAATGGGAGCAGCCGAAAGAAGAAGAAGATCTTACTACTCATTTCACAGTTGAATGGTTTTTCAAGAGTTGAAGCGAATCAGGAGTTGAAAAATATCAACTTCAGAGAAACAGGAAACTTGTACTGCGAGAGAGAGAGAGAGTGAAGGAGAGAGAAAGAGAATAAGAGAGAGAGAGAGAGAGAGAGAGAGAGAGAGAGAGATACATGCACCTTCTTTACTACTCTCGCATTAGCAGGGGTTAATGCATTGTGCTGCAGTATGACACACGCCTGTCACATTCTCCTCCTGTGCATTATCTTCAGCTCTCAGAGGCATTAAAGCCCGTAAGCTTCATTCATTTTCCACCTGCCATTCGTTGTGTGTTTAGAATGTTAGCCTGGACTTTTCCCTCCAGCAAATCCTGGGTCTGCACTTGGGTCTTTCTCCAGTGACGCATGTCTGATACAGCTCTACGACTCTCCTGAAATGATTGTCAGGCTCCTCCTCCTATTACAGAGAGCAAACACAGCAACTGAAAACGCTTATTTTTTCATTAGCAATATATGAGAAATTGCATCGTAATTAAAAAAAATTTTTTTGCGACATACACGGGAAAAATATACAACCTATATATTAACTGCAGCTAAATACAGGCAGATCAGATTGTCTTTATTTTTGCCTCTGAAGCTGAAATGTAAGTAGAAAAACACCAGAAGAAACCTTTTTTTTATATCTTCTTTTTATAATAACTAATCAATTGTCTAAACTAGGGAACAATTTATTTAGGTGTGAAGAAACCCTAAAATGCTCTTTTTCCCTCTAGAGTAGAGGCATCTGTCATTGTGATTTTATAATTATATTTTAAATATAATATATAATACATAATATTTTGTATGTACCCTCATGTCCTTCTTCACTTTTTGATGTATTTAGATAACTGCCCTTTTATACACATCAGTATATAGTACTTATTAGCCCTAATTAGTATAGACTAAGGAAACAAGCTGTGTGTGTGTGTGTGTGTGTGTGTGTGTGTGTGTGTGTGTGTGTGTGTGTGTGTGTGTGTGTGTGTGTGTCGCAGAGTGGGGGGTAAATGATATCTAAAAATACTCCCAATTGCCTCCTATGAGTCAAATCACCACTTGAAATAGCCTAAACAGAGAAGGGTGAGGGTGAGGAAGGGGGATTGTGATGGGCACAAAGGAAAATTGCCTAGGAAAATGTCATGTGTTTCACCGCTGCTCTGTCTATCTGCTCCAGTGAACACGTCCCTGAAATCAGAAGTTTGCTTCTGAAAATGTAGAAAATGTGAAAAGAAAGACTAGGTGAAAGAAATGCTAACACGTTTTCACCCAAAGACATGCCCACATGCACGCACACATTTAATTACACAATTACAACATGAAGCATTTCATTTTATAGAGAAAATGTCCCATGGTATTTAGTTCAATTCAATTCAATTTCATTTTGTACAGCGCTTTTAACAACGAAAGCAGCTTTACAGAAATCAGGATATAAAATTATCCCTAATGAGCAAGCCGGAGGCGACGGTGGCACAGAAAAAAGTCACTGAGCCGACAAGAGGAAGAAATTTTTGAGAGGAACCAAACGCAGAGTGGAAGCCATTCTCATTTGGGTGGGATCGGGTAGTGTGATTAGAAACCATTTTACTTCCATAACTGTGTAAGTTCAGGCAGTAAGTTAAAAGGATCTAAAAGATGAGCATCATTAGATTTTTTAATGTAAGTCATCTGTTCATTCATGAAGCCCTGACACAAACTGTTCAAAGCAATTGCTGTCTTTAGGCTCTCTAAGCAAGAACATCTACATAACGCAGATGCATAACCTCCATAACACAGATTGTTAAGTATCCCTTTGTCCTATAATATTTAAAAAAGATGTAATATGTATGCACGCTATGCAAAATGACTAGCTTTTAGACAACAATGTGACACCAAGATGTAATATTAATGCACTTAAGTGCATTAAGTGATTTTCTTCACTTTCTCTCAACTAAAGTGCATGTTGGAATTGACTAAATGACTCTCGGGCTGCTTTTGTTCTATAAACACTTGAAATGCACAGAGAGATGGGTTCAGTCAATAGCAAGTAAAAGAATTACAGTATCTGGCATTGCTTTAGACTAAACAGCCTGTAGAGTAGGAGTCCAAGAATGGCATATTTTGGTTCCTATCACCTGATTATTAATTTTAATATGGCCAAATTAAACAATGTGAATATCATTTTGGCAGAGGTGTGATATGCAAGGCATCGACAAGGGAAGTGATGTAGCAAAGTGATGAAGCAATGTTACTGTATATCCCATGACGATGAAGTAACCCTGATGTCAGGATTATGGACAGGGACTACAATACCTGTAGACCATTGCACTGCTAGGCACCATGTCACCATGGTTGTTTGCACACCTGATTCACGTTAATTGTAATTACCAAATTTATATACGTATACTTACGTCTCATAGCACTATTTGTCTTTTTTTTCTTGTCACATTCCATGCTTTTTGTTGGTTTCCTTGTTCTATGTTGGTGATATGCTTTTTTTTAATGTTATTTTGCTCATTGTTTTGTGTTTTGGTTCATTTGGTTTGTTTTATGTGGTTTTATTTCTTAAAGTATCCATCTACACTTGCATCTGTTTCCTACTTCATTATGGGAGACCCGAGCCAGGCTTAAATGGAAAGCCTCTACTGGTGACTATGGACAATGGGATCCTCAAATAATGCATATCTAACAGTATCCAGGATTACTAAGCATATCTAGCAATGTATTATTAGTAAAAATTCCCCAAATAAATGTTTTATTTTAGAATTCACAAAAATAGAAAGGAACTTTTACACAAAAAAGAAAAATAAATATTTTGGCTCAACATAAAAAAAAAAAAATAAACGTAACCATTTCAAATCTTTTTGAGTTCCGTCAATTTATGATGAAATTGTTTTTAATCAACAAACTATATTTAGTTATATTTAGAGCTCATTGGCCGAGGTGAATTTGTTCTTGTTCTTTAAAAAAGTACTAAGAACTTGTACAAAATCTGCATGTTTATAGAAATAATATGTAATTGTGAATTAGAAATGATGAGGTTATCAAAATATTTCAGGACCTAGTACTAAATAAAAAAAGGCTTTGCTGTAAAAGGAACAGGTAAATATCAAAATGTAAAACAGTTAATACTTTCTGTTATTATCAGCATTGTCTAATTGTGATGTTCTATTACAAAAAAGTCTAAAATTAATACAAAATGTGCCGTCTTCTTTTTTTTGTTGAATATTTGTAAAAACAAGATAATTTGCATTAGCAAGCACCCACCCCCTTAGTGCCCCTTTTTTGTTTTGGGCAACTGCCTCTCAAAATGTCTGTGCATGATCCTGAGACAAATATTTATGATCATAACTAAAACTTTCTTTCAGCTTCTCCCATTAGGGGTCGCCACAGCGGATCTTCTGTAATCGTGATCCGCATGTTTGATTTGGCACGTTTTTACGCTGGATGCCCTTCCTAATGCAACCCTCCCCATTTATCCGGGCTTGGAACCCGGCACTAAGAGTGCACTGGCTTGTGCAACCCTATGACTGGGTTCGGTTCCCTGGCCGGGAATCGAACCCAGGCCGCGGAGGTGAGAGCGCCGAATCCTAACCACTATGATCATATGTGCTGTGAATTGGTGAATGGCTTTTACTTGTATTATCTAACTCAAATTTTTTAAAGACAAATTCTGGAAAAAAGTCTGTTTATCATTAGCACTGTTCAAGAGTCAATCTATGGGCTTTTTCAGCTTGATCATCTAAATGTTCCTGCCTTTATTAAAGCACTTATTTAAAGTCCCATGAGGATCTAAGAGCAAGCAGTTAATAAGTTTTACCAAGATTTAGGTTTCCCAATTTAATTGCTGTTCTGTATCATTTTGTTTCATCTGTGCCAATAATAGTGATTAATCAGTAATAAAAGGGGGATTTTAGGGTTTCAAATACTCACACTAGAAGTATGTCATTAGAAAAAGTCACACAACAAAGATCACGGACACTTTCTGAGTAATGCATAATTCCAAAAACTGTGATAATTAGATATTATTTGAAGATAAAAAAAAATGCCTATCATCCCAACCCTTGTGTTTGGTAATATTTGTGTATAATATTGGCCTGTTATATACTCTATGATACTCTCACTTGGTTTTGACTGTGCTGTAAAACATGGCTGCAGAAAGGAGTTATAGAGCCATTTGGTCCTTAAATGTCTGCCATTGTGTTTTATTGTAGACCTGTCGAATACACACACTCTTTAGGAGCCATACTTTTAAAAGAGTGCAATATGTAACTCTGTTTTATTTCCTTTTTTAGATTTATTCAAGGGCAGTATGGAGTTTGAAGCAGCACCTACTTTCAGTCCTATTATTTAAGCTGCATATGCCTTGGCCTTACAGTTTTTCGTAGAGCAGAAAGCTTATGGCTTATGCTATTTTCTCTTGCTGCTACTCCATAGAAACCCCAATTAAAAATGACTTGAATGCCTACAACTAACTGACATCAGTAATGAATTCAAGCAACACTTTCCAATCTTTTTAGTAGCTCAGCCAGTCATAATTCCACAGTGCGGGTAGAGTACAGATTAGATATTTCAAGTCATTGATTTAAGGATCATATTAACTGGAAGGCGCATTTTTTTCATAGTCTAGCAATGACAGCTCTCAAACTATAGGCCTGTATGACTGCCACCAACTCAACATGTAAAATGTTTAGAGACTGCAAGAATGTCCATGCCATGTAGAGGTTTTATAAGGAATAAAAACCATGACAGTTGTGCTGTTATAAAAGAATCTGTGATGGAATGGTGTGGTGCAGCACAGTACCAAGTGAGCTTATTTGATTATTTAATTGTTTTTCATACTATAGTTATTTGGGAACAGTAACAATAACTAATTATTTATTATTTATTTGAAAACATAGATGATATATTAATTTATTCAATAAATGTGTTTTTTTTTAAAGCAACATTTTGAGTATGTGAAGAACTGCTAATATACTGTAGATATTAAGTCATATTTATTCATTTTCCAACCAAACAGAATTGAAAATTCAACAGAAGTTATATAAATTGCTTAACTACAGTATATGCTGAGTTTCTATAAAAGACGATGCAAAAAATTGTGTACTTAATATTCAATATCACAAAAGTGGACATAGACATATGTTTCTGGACATGTAACCATAAGATTTGTATGTACTTTTTGTACATCCCATTCTTCATTTGATCACCATTCGCTGTCATAATAACCTCAACTTATCTGGGAAGATGTATCTCTAGGTTTTGGAGTGTACGCATGGAGATTTGTGCTCATTCAGCCACAAGAGTGTTAGTAAAGTCAAATACTGATATAGGCTGAGAAGGCCTGGGGTGCAGACAGCATTCCAATTCATCCCTTATGTGTTCAGCAGGGTTGAGGTCAGAGCACTTTTGCAGACTACTAAAGATTTTCCTTTCCAACCAATGTAAATAATATCTTTATTGAGTTGGCTTTGTGCACAGGGGCACAGGGGGACAATAAGTTCTAAACACTAATTGTGTTGCTCCCTAGGACAGCAGTTTAACAGGAGGTCTTGTCTTTATAATCACAGATGTTTAATGAACTAATCTGTGCATTTAATGTTTCACCTGTAGTGCTTACAAGTGAAAACTAAATTATATGTTATTATATATAAATGTGATATATTTATTTAATGAGACTAATCTAATCTTGATCTAAACTATATACAGTATTAAGTCATATGGCTGACAATATATGAACTGTTTCATGTGTAATGTATATCATTGCTCAAGTTAAAATTGATGTTTAAAATGTGAGAAAACCACAAAATCAAATGCATAGAAAAGTACATGGGGTGTAAGGTAGCTTTATACACACTGTGATGTGATAATGGTGTAGGCTTTGCGAGATTGTGTAACTGCTTACTCTTTAAGTGGAAGGAAGCCGCAAAAAGTCGCAGCAGTAAAGCAGTTTGCTTTCAGCACCATGGACAGCACCACTTTGGTTTCCATTCATTTAATCGCATTTCACAGATTATTATTATTATTATTATTATTATTATTATTATTATTATTATTATTATTATTATTCAACAAATAACCAGTATGAATTTGCTTGCTACAAATGTAATTTTCATAGTCATGAAAATAAAGAAAATGAATGAGAAGGTGTGTCAAACTTTTGGTCTGTACTATATATATATATATATATATATATATATATATATATATATATATATATATATATATATATATATATATATATATATATATATATATATATATATATATATATATATATATATATATATACGTATATATATATATATATATATATATATATATATATATATATATATATATATATATATATATATATATATATATATATATATATATATATATATATATATATATATATATATATATATATATATATATATACACATACAACTTTGCAAACTCAAGTTAAAATTGCTGTTTTATATGTGAGAAACCCACAAAATAAAATGCATAGGAAGTACATGGGGTGTACCTCACTAGAAAGAATTACAACTGTACTTACAAACTATGGGTTAAAAAAAGAAAAAAGTTTCTGTGTGTGTGTGTGTGTGTGTGTGTGTGTAATATCTGTTTGTATTTCTGTGTGTGAGTGTGTTAGAGAAAAAGGAAAAGTGAGCTGAATACTTAAGAGCATAGTATCGCAATTTCATATCAAAAACTTTTTCTATCAATATAAATTGTAGATTCAGACTGAAGGTACAAAACTATGAATTAACACGTGGAATTATATATGGAATGATATACATAACAAAAAAGTGTGAAACAAATGAACAATGTCATAAGTAGCCACCTTTTGCTTTGATTACTGATTTGCACACTCTTGGCATTCTCTTGATGAGCTTCAAGAGGTAGTCACCTGAAATGGTCTTCCAACATTCTTGAAGGAGTTCCCCGAGATATGCTTGGCACTTGTTGGCCCTTTTGCCTTCACTCTGCGGTCCAGCTCACCCCTAAACCATCTCGATTGGGTTCAGGTACAGTGACTGTGGAGGCCAGGTCATCTGGTGCAGCACCCCATCACTCTCCTTCTTGGTCAAATAGCCCTTGATGCCTTCAGTGTGAATCTACAATTTTCATAGTCATGAAAATAAAGAAAACTCTTTGAATGAGAAGGTGTGTCCAAACTTTTGGTCTGTACTATATTATATACTATACTATACTATATATATATATATATATATATATATATATATATATATATATATATATATATATATATATATATATATATATATGTATATAAAACACAAATATATTTATATATACAACTATACAACTATATAACTATATATGTGTGAATAATATACACACACACACACACACACACACACACACACACAGTAAAGCTGACCAAAAGGCATACAAACTGGCCGACAACAAAATATATAGGCCATTTGTTGTCAAGTATTTACTTAAAAAAACACCTAACCAAAAATAGATGTTTGTGTGTGTGTTTGTGTGTGTGTGTGTGTGTGTGTGTGTGTGCAGGGCGATATTAGCTTTAGTGACATTTAGAACTCATTTTTCATTTAACTCGCTTCAGGCTGTGTTTTGAAAATAAAAGTCATCTGTGAACTGCATTCGGCTTGATGAATATCCGCTGAGTGAACCGTGAACCTCCTCCTCGGTGTTTGCATATTGACTACAGCAAAAATCAATGCCTCCTTTATAAGTGCTGCCCAGACACAGCGGGACATTGAATGAAGGGTAAAACAGAAGTAGGTGATGGAAAATGCAGTCACATAAGGGAATTGAAGAAGGAAAAGTAGATGTCTTTTAACATCCTGGTGATAATAGAGTCTTTCAGAAGGTATCAGAACCACATTTTTCCCCAGACATCAGGATTTAAGACAGCAAGAAAGCCTGTTATATGTCTTTTAAGCAGAGGTGCATGTGTATATTTTGGCCCCCAGACACCTTTCTGGGAAAAAAAAACTGTCTATAGCTGTCAACAAGATGTCCCACTTCATGTGAATAAAAAAAGACACATGGGATGGTTATGCATTTGGAAACAAACAGGTGAACAGAGAAAAAGGTCTTTAATATATAGTTTTTGTTGTTGCTGGCTGTCACAAAAAAAAGCAAAACTATATAAATTTTTATCTCATACTTTCTGGCCTGAGCAATGAACAAGCCTGCACAGTCCTTTTTGACTTCAGCCAATTCAAAGAGCTCATCAGGAATTCCCATTAAGATGTATGTCCTGCCTGGGGTGCTTCACCAGATAAATAGCTGTATACAGTATGTCAGGCTTTTTGAAGGTAAGCCAGTGTTTTTTTTGTCATTGCTGTCCTTTTATTCTAAGTGACTGTGAACACACTGAAATATCTGTCTCTGAGACACTGCTACTTAGCTCTCTTCACTCTGCATTTATTGGCACATGACATGACCAGTATTTACAAACAGAAAAAAAAATGGTCTGTGGTGCCCCTGAGGTGATGTGGTGCTTATATCTTTAATGAGGGGTGGTTGTGATTTTTTTAAACACCACAGTATTTCAATATTGCCCTTTGAGATAGCAAAATCATGGCCAGAAATTATGTTCACAACCAAATCTTAACTTTATTTTTTTTGCAGAAACAGGTGAAAAAAGTCTATTTGCAATGAGAATTTATAGAGTACCAAAATAGGTTGAAGTATCATTGATCAATGATCAGTAGATCATTCCTTCATTGGGTCCATAATGCTTAACGCAGCAGAATGCAGGTAGAATTGCTTTATCACATCTCTAGTGTGCACGGGCCAATTCTAAGGTGGAAGGTTATCCTTGTGTGCATGTGGGTTTCATCTGGGTTCTCCAGTTTCCTCCAACTTTCCAAAAACATGCCATTAGGTGGACTGGTTGCTCTAAATTGAATTTAAATATATATATGTGTGTGTGTGTGTGTGTGTGTGTGTGTGTGTGTGTGTGTGTGCGTGTGTGTGTGTGTGTGTGTTCGTTCATGTGGTCCTGTCTTATGGCAATTGTTCCTCATGGATAAGCTCTGGTTCCACTATGACCCAAGATGAAAATTGTTAATGAAGATGTGTAAATGAGTCTCTCTAGTGTAGTCTCAAGGGACCATTTTTCTAAATTTACTCAAACTGACTCACTCATTTTATAACACAGTTGCCAAGTGAAGTATTTTATGGCGCTATATAGCTATTGATAAATGGCCCAAAAGATAGACTTAACTTATAATCTAGCCTTATTACTTTGTGACCACAGCTGATTAACACTTCCTGTCAGTGGTTCTGTATAGATCTAAAATGACCCTACAGTACAAACTGCTGAGTTAAATTAAAATGCAATTTCAGAAATGAAGGGAGCCAAACTTTACTTTTTCTAGTACTTGGGGCAATGCCATCAATTGTAAATTTTTTTACACTGATTCTGCATTTTTAGCTGGAAAATACATTTAAATACACATCTTTTCATTTAAAAGGCAAAGACAAGAGACCACTGTTGACTCCACCCAAGCGAGAAGAAAAAGGGACAGATTAGTACCTTTAATTCTGAGAGACAGCCCAAGGCAATGATCTGGGATGCACTACTGTGCAAGCTGGGCTTAAATCATACACATTTACACTTGGTGCACTATAATATTCTGGGTTTTCTTTCTCCCATTCTTATTTTGCTGTCTCTTTTTTGTTACATGTCTTCCAGATTTGGGTTCTGCAGCATGACCTGGTCTGCAAAACTGTTCCACCCAACAGAACTTAAAGCCTCGAGCTCCATTCATATGCGCAATACGGTTCTTATTTTTAGTATGTTGTTGTATTAAGAGCTTAAACCGCTAGGACATAATTAAAAGCGATTGCTCTCTTGACCATTAGTCTGTAGACTGTGAAAAAAACCCCGAGCACTGCACTGAGAACAGCCTGGAGAAACGCGCGGTGCTGGAAAAAGGCGCATGTGTGCGTGCAGCTCCCGCTAGACTCTCCCCTCAACAGTGGCCAGGGTTGCCAGGTTGGATTGGCTTTATTCCCCCTAAAGCATTGTTTAAACAAAATAAAAAAACAAACACTTAAATAAACAAACATAAAAGTCGCACTTTTCTGAAAAGTAAATGTGTGTGCGTGCAAACCTAAAATTTGATTACCCAAATAGTAAAATGATTACAAATATAGGGATTCATTGATACTGATACTACAGTTTGTTACAAAAATCTCCATAGATATTCACAATAATGACTCTTTATCAAAATGTCAGAGATCACTTTACTTCTGCAGGTACTGAACTCTATGCTGGACTTCCTTTCATCAGAGTCTACACTTTGCTTAAGGACCATGGTCAGCGATATCTTTCTGCATGCTTTTACACTCTTGTCAGATCATATCAAACGTTTTAAATGCCTTTTTTAAGACCAAAGTGATATATAAAACAATATGGAACACATATGGCAACCTTACAAGACAGTGTTATAATTACAAAAATACAGACAGAGTGAAGAACAGTTTAGTAGCCACTAGTACGCAATTCTATTGTGGAGTAAAGTGAAAAAGTATATTACAATATAATAACAAATGCAAATCATTTGACAATCTATATAGCAGCAGTTTCAGAAGAAATGTAAAAAAAAATTGCAAAGGAGTGGAATGGTGTTGTGTATGAGAGTCTATGTGTATGGGTATATGCAGTATATGCAACAAAGTTTGTGGACACTTGACTATAGGAATCATATATGCTTTTTGATCATCCTATTCCACATTTAGTCCCCATTTGCTCTATAATAATCTCCACCGTTCTGGGAAAATGTTCCACTAGATTTTAGAGTGGTGTTGTAGTGATTTATGCTCATTCAACCATTAGAGTGTTAGTAAAGTCAGGTACTGGTGTAGGTTGAGGAGGCCTAGGGTGCACTCAGTATTTTAATTTCATCCCAAAAGTGTTTAGTAGGGTTGAGGTCATGGAGCTTACTTTGTGAAAAGAGGGATTGTTTGGGTCTCCTAGGTTAAGTAAAGGGAAAATGTAATGTTACTGCATCCAGCAACATCTTAAACAATCGTGTGCCTCTAACTTAGTGGTTACAGTTTGAGGAAGAACCACAAATAGCTGGAAAAGTCAGGTCTCCCAATACTTTTGTCCATATATGATTTGTGAGTGTTGGTGTCAGTCCAGTCTCTGGGTATTGAGGTAGCTTATAGCTTGGGGGAAGAACCCCTGACCATGAGGGCTCTAATGCTTTGTACCTTTTGCTAGATGGCAGAAGGGTAAATAGATTTGTTCCACTGGCCTCCCTGATGGTAGCTTTGGGTTTTATTTTCACTGTCTAAAGATACAGCTGAAATAGATTCAATATAAAAACTTCAGTCATGTAAAGTCTGATGTGAGTTCTGTATTTTACTTTAAACTAGCAAGAGCTGCACCTAATAGTCCATTATTATAAAGCAAGAACTCATAAAAAAATATGAAATAATTAGTTTGGAGCTTGTTTTTTTTTCACATTGGCTATTTACCTTTAAGTCAGTATATACTGTATGTACTGTATTTAAGGTAAAGGTGCTTTTTACTTGTCAAGCCAAGTCAAGTCAAGTCAAGTCAAGTACATTACAGAAATGTACATTACAGAAATCTTTATTCGCATATGCCCGCAAAGTTAGGATGCTGGGATCAGTGTACAAGGTGAGCCATGATACAGCACCCCTGGAGCCCTGGAGTTTAAGGGCGTTGTTCAAGGGCCTAAGAGTGGCATCTTGGCAATGCTGGGACTTGAACTTCTGACCTTCTAGATGAAGGACCCAGAACCTTAACCACTAAGCTACCACTTTCTCTTCAAACAAAACAACAGCATAAGAATACTTAATGCTGACCCTGAATGCGTTCTACTTAGTATGTGACCCATAAAAAAAAAAAAGTCCGGTCGATGCATGTCCATTAAAAATGACGTGTAAAACCAGGCAACCTGGCAACACTGAGTGCCGAGATCCCCCACTCCCCCACCCCTCGTCTTGCATGTGGAGCGTCTGCTGGCGGACGGAGTTTCTGCACCAGGGTTCGCGTCACTGCGGGGAGAAAAAGCAGCAGCAGCAGCAGCGGAAGCGGTAGAGGTGGTGATGGAGATGGATTGCTGATATCTGCCTGTCCCGTTCTCTGTTCCCTTTTTTTCCCCCGGCTGACGTCATGCTCCGCGTCTCTCCATAGTTTCAGCCGAACAAAATGAGGATTTCTTGCCATCAGCTTCTACTCATATTTTCCTGCGTCCGCGGACTCGCCATGGGGGCTTTTCCGAGCAGCGTTCAAATCGGTAAGTTGCGTTCGGGTTCCAGGCAGAGCCGCGCTCCATCTCTCCATTTCTCCATCTCTTCATCTCTCCTGTGATCAAGTGTGCATGCCTGAATGCGCAAGTGTCAACTTTCAGGGAGGGCACATCTGTGCATGTCTCTGTGTGTTCGTGTTTAATAGTAGACTCTATTTAGTAATGCTGATCGATGGGTATGAATCTTGCCATCCGTTCCCTGTCACGTAATCCGGCGAGCTCACTGCAGTGCGCCCTAAACGGCACTAACCGGGGCTGCTCTGCGTGCACAGCGGATACAACTGTTAGATCACCAGGATAGCGAATTAATAATAAGAAACAGAATATTAGAATAATATAAAAACTTTGCTTTTTGGTTTATTGCGCAAATGTGCGTGTTTAGAATTCACCACGCGTTTCGGCGTTTTCAGCCAGTCCCGTTGCGCGCGCGCGCTTTCCTCGGTTACTCCGAAGTCCCTTCTTTAATTGTATTCCAGTACTGCATCAAGCTGTGTGTCACGTTTCTTACACCCTCCCTTCTGGCTTAATAAATAAATAAATGGACGTCTAAATAAATATCTAAGTGAATGAGTGCATGCATGAAGGAATGAATGAATGAAGAAATGAATTAATGAATGCATGAATTAATAAAAGCATGCATAAAGAAATGAATGAAAGAATGAATTTATGTCGCTATGTCCCAATGTGTCGCCCTTTGATTTCCTTAAATGCTGCATTCAACTTCTCGATGGGGAAAAATCGTGCTATTCAGTTTAAAATCAGATGTGCACTATGCTTTACATTTTGGGCCAGGTTTGGACCATTTGGTTTTTATTCGGGTCACGTTTCCGTTGCCCATCATTAAGCTATTTTCGCTGTTCACGTAAAATCAATTATCAGTCTTCATATATTTCTCTGTTTGTTTCTTCTTCTTTTTTTTCTCTCTCCTTCAGGCGGGTTGTTCATCAGAAACACAGATCAGGAGTACACTGCCTTTCGCTTGGCCATATTTCTGCACAACACGAGCCCCAATGCGTCGGAGGCGCCCTTTAACCTGGTGCCCCACGTGGACAACATCGAGACAGCTAACAGCTTTGCCGTCACCAACGCTTGTGAGTCCGAGCCAGAGTTACTTTCAAATTATTAACAGCAGTGTCTGTTTGAGCTGCATAATGAGCCAGGGAAAGTCCTGAAGAAGTGTCAGTGGGGACATGGGGGGACAGGGGGGTGTCTTGTCAAATTGTTGGGGGTTGCTTGCGATTGAGATGCTGCTAGAAAGCTAAAATTGAGTGGGCTTTGGTGTGAATGATAGAGCTGATACTGAGAGAGGTTTGGGGTATAGCTGCTACCTGGGAGCAGTAGTGGTACCGGGGCAGTATACATGCTACACTGTGATGAGCTACTTTCTGGCTTTTGTCCAAGCCGTGATTCTGCCTCTCTGGGTGACCTGTCCTCAGGCTCTTTACTGACACAAATACAGACTAAGTGCACTTACAAACAGTGGCATTACTATCTGTGTCTATATTTGTGTGTGTGTGTGAGAGAGAGAGAGAGAGAGAGAGAGAGAGAGAGAGAGAGAGCACCCATCCCCCAGTTAAAGAAACCACTGCTGTCAGCTGATAAGTGCTCATGCCGACATTTGCATTTGCATCGAATGTATTTGTTTTTATCTGTAAATGTTTTTCCAATGTTTTTGCCGGTTTGGATGAACAGCTAAGTCTGACATGGTTTGTCAGCTGGTGCAAATTGTACATGTGTACTCAAGAAGAGAGAGAACGGTGCATTGCTAAGAGAGCCGCACTGCCCCCGGGGGCAGTCTAAGGCCAGCAAAGGCCTTTCTCGTGCTGCTTTCACAGCACGACTCCCCCACTATCTTCGGCAACATTCAGGCTTTTGTCACTTCCCATCAAGATCAGGCACACTAGCGTAAAGTAAGCACAGAGCAGGGGCAGCCATCATGTCTACCATCCACAGTCTGCTCTGACCCATGCGTCAGAATCAGCTCAGGCTTCTTCTTATTCTTCTTGTGCACCACACTGAGCTTTGCTTGCCTTTTTTTCCCTGTTCACTTCATCCATAGTGGAATGTTCGAAACTCTAGGTAGTGACAAGCCCTTTTCACTATGTCGGCTGTGGTGTTTAATAGAAGTGAAATCCAAGGAATGGACTTGTCTGTTCATGTCAGTATAACAGACACGTTCATTTATCCAAGCCAGACTTCTTTATATTGGTAAATACGTACTGCAGAGATGATAAAGAAAGGCCTGTCTTGCATACATGTGTAAATGAAACCAGCAGCATCCAAGCTTGATAAAGGTTGGTTCCCTTGTGTATTTGGGGGAAACAGTTCTCAAAGTCAACAATATCCCCTATATCTTCGTACTGCTTAGCAACACACAAACACACACTATACATAATTTGTCAACATCCTTCATCAAATGTGTGCATCTCATCAAGGTTTCTGCCAGTTCTCATCTTCTTCATTGTGCTACAAAGCACGCATACACATTCCTGCTAGGAGATCAGTAAAGCTGTGATAACAGGCTGATAACTCAAAGAATGGGACGGTGGGTTTATTGCTCGAGCTGTTAGTAGACAGGGGATCCCAAGATGATCCAAAGCAATAATTGCGCAGGAAAGTGGAAATAGTCCTAGTGCATTCAATTGTCAGGGCTCCTCTGGGTTGTGCTACTCGTCTTTGTCTTCATTGCCACCATTTTGATTGCACAGACAGAAGCAAAATGCATGTCCACTTTTTGTCTACCAGTTTTTGTCACTGGAAAGCAAACCCAAAGGGTTGCTAGGGCTACCCGAATAAGTCGGCTGGCTTGGCACAGTTTGAAAAATGTTCCCTGTACTTTTATACATCATGCAAAATTCATGCACAGGAGTGCAGACTTGAAAAGTCAAGTCTAAAATAATAATTAGAGCATAAAAATATTTGAGCACTTGTGTTTTCGAGACTAGAAAACTTGACATTATCATTCACGAGATCTTTCACACGTTTCAAGGCATGTATATCACTAATGACAATCATTTCCAGAATAAAAATATGGAATTGGTATTTCTATTATAATACTCCTCTACCACTACTGGACCCATTGCCATCCTGTGTTATATGAGTGTCATTAGCAATTTGTACATTAAAGATAATAAACTGTGCCACTTTGTTCCCATCGTCGCTCCTATGCTTTTATGCTTTATACTTTATACATTTTATATCCCACTCAGTGTCTGTTCATAAAGATAGGAATCCTTCTGGCCAATAATGACAAATATGTCGGAAATTTATGTGCCCCGTTTAATTTGCTTGTGAGATTAAGCGCACATAGTGTGCTATCAGTAATTCACAACAGCCTGATAAGTGCTGGTGTCATTACTGTGTATGAACAATCAGTTTCAGTTAAGCAGATTAGCTGCTGAGTCAATTACTCGCCATTTTGGGACCTATGTAAATCACAGTGGAGAAACAACAGTGTTTGCCATGTGTGTGCATACGTGTGTGTGTGTGTGAGAAAGATATTCTAGCAGCTTGTAGTAGTATGGTTCATGCTCGATATTCCACCTTTCCTCCCTCCTCATTTCCACTGCTGGGCACGAATCTGCTTGCAGTTTGTTGCACACGAGGGCTTTTATTTCTCGCCGGGGAGCTGTGGCTGCCATGGTGGGATGAGCAGAGGAGAGATTATTCGTTTCCGCCAAACCCTTTGCCTTCTGCAGTCTGTTCTTCTACTTCTTCCCTCAATTTCTTCACCCGTTCATACACCCTGATTTCTCTCAATCAATCGGATCGACGGCCAAATTAAGCAAAGAGCGCCAAGCATGTGCAGCGAGGCATGACTGAGAGTCGTTTGACCGCAGTATCCCAGTACCCAGGTTTCCTTTGACCTTCATGGGAAAATTGTCCGATTTGGTCATGGTCGGATCTGTTTTGTAGTGTAATTCCGTTGTATCAGCGACACAGTGCTATCAGTTTGTCTGATAGCATCGCCACACTGCCGTTTTCTTCTCTCACTGAGTGCAGTCACAGCATGGGGGAATTCATCTGCTCTTCAAATGGGTGGTTTCAAGAGCTCCACTTTGTGGAGAGAGGTGATATTTGATATTTGTGTCTTGGCTCAGATCGTATTCAAGGGCCAAATATGTAAGCTTTTGTTTGTTTGTTTGTTTGTTTTGTTTGTTGAATCAGCATGACTAAGGATATATTAGCAGGAACCCTTGTCTACTCTTTTTTTTTTTTTTTCGCATTATTTACATGCTTTGCACCATTTCCTAAATTGCGGAAACAGTGAGCATGGCTAAAATAGCTTACATCCTCAGTCCTAGCTAAATAGATTTTAAGGATGCATCAGATTTAATTGGAAAACTCGAGTACATAGTGGCAACTTAGACACAAATTTATAGTATAGAGGAATGTATATAAGATGGGCAGTTAACACTCTGCAAGCTCCTTTAGTCACTTTATGATGTTCGAAACACTTTGCTTGCTGGCTTTTAACTTTAATGAGGAAACAGATTAGCCTCCCAGACTGTTTACCACTATACACTGGAAAAGACCAGTACTAGCTAGTAGGTTAGAATTGGGAATAATAAACAAAAAGAAAATAAAGTCAAATTCTGAAAAATAAAAAAAAGGTGAGAAATGGATACTATTTAATCAATTGTTACAACTAGTTTGTAATCTGGAATGAAAAAAAAAAAAAAATAGATATTGATAGATATTGCTAGTCTCCTAGCTAGCAATAACCTCTTGTACTAACTTAATGCTAAAATAAGTGGCTAGCTTAAAGGTGTTCTTGTGTCACATCGACCATTCATGTGAACTTTTTTCCCCAGGAATTTCTAGCCTCTTAAACATTTCAGGGTTGAGGATTGGCTTATAAAAATGAGGCTTTTTTTTTACTTTTTACTTCTTACTACTTCTTCTTCTTCTTACTTCTTTTACTTTACTTACTGTCTAGTAGGCAAACCAAAACCAAATATAATTGCAAAGAATTTTATAAACATAATAAGAAGACATTGTAGTCTACTACTTGTTACAGTGTATATCCACATATATGTGTGTATATAAATTCTTCCTTCCAGCATTGACTGCCTTGTTTGGTTTGCATAAACATGGACTTTTCCGGTGTACATTGTGGAGATAAAAAACTGCATGGTACATATGTGTGCCTTGTGTGTGCGGTTGAAGCCATGACATCCCCAGTGCTGCAAGGCCACTCTCCGTTGTCTTGCATGTGATTTGGTTACCAAAAATCAGAGGCAAGTGCTGGGGCCAAGAAGTGACGTTCACTGCCTTAGGCATCTAGCCGAATGTTTTTGCAGATAGGAACCCTGTGAGACAAGTGTTAGTCTCTTTCGTCTCTGGTGCAGCGCCCTAGCTCTCCTGCCCTGTCTTTTTTTCTTATGGAATAGCACGTAAGTCGATGGCAATTCCTCCTTCGACAGTGCCATCCTGCAACCATCTGCAGTAGGAGTCATCTGATGCTGT
Source organism: Silurus meridionalis (assembly GCF_014805685.1). Lineage (NCBI taxonomy): Eukaryota > Metazoa > Chordata > Actinopteri > Siluriformes > Siluridae > Silurus > Silurus meridionalis. The sequence goes on from NC_060898.1 coordinate 14,441,073, forward strand.
TTGATGGAGAAGAGAAGATGTGTAGTGTAGGAGGAATGAAATGGAGTCTGAAATTTGATTGACAGGAAGCTATCCTTAACTAATTCATCAGCAATGCTGTTTTTTTCCCTGCAGCTTGTGTAGATCCTCCACCACCATGCTGATAATTGCATCCTGAATTTTTCAACAGCATTTACTTATACAGTTTGTGAGAAATAGCACACTTGGGGGTTTGCTGTTATAGGGAAATATTCAATGACAGGATAGTGTGATGAAGTGTGATGAAGTGTGATGAAGGATAGTGTGTTTTTTCCAATAACATCATGTCTTAAAGTTGCTTGTTTCTTTTATTCCACAGTAAGTACAAACTGTTTTTTTAGTTATTACACAATGATAAATAGTACTTGTCTCTTTTCTGTTTATATTTCATGATGAAACAAGTTAATTAGATTGAAATCAAAAGCTCAAACTCTCTTGCCTTGAAGACTTTTCCTTTAAAGAAGCTACAGTTTTACCTCTGATAGGCACAAAGCGCTGACACTGGAGCTTCCTTATAAAAATGCTAAATAAACACCTTTCAAAGCCCTGTGTAAGCTCTTACCATATAAAAATACCCGATCCCCCTGTAATTTGCACCTGAATCTACTGTCAGAATTGAACAGAGAAAATCTGATCAGCCAGTTTGGAGATTTCAAATAAAGAAATTGTGTAGTTGTATAAGAAAAGCAAAGAAAAAAAAAAACAGACAGACACTGGCATCTCAGAAGCCAGAATTGTGATGAGTCATGCCAAAATGTGACATTTGTATTGTTTTGTATTGACATCAGTATTGTATTGTCATTCTTATCATACAGACAGAGCTAGCATTAGAGAGCCGGGGGATAATTGGTGTCCAAGCAACACTGTCTGTGTAAAAAAAAAAAAACAGAAAAACAAAACACAATTGCAACTTTCTCTCTTGTATAAACCACAATTACAGTTACAGTTGGTAACTGAAATCTTCTTAGCATATAAATTTTGCAGTATGTTAAAAAGTGATTGGATGTGTAAGTTAGCTGGTATGACATTAACTAGATACCCAGCTAGTTCTCATATTTTCTCGGACTTTACTTGCTTCTGATACACTAAGTATGAAGAAGACATTTTGGTTTTTTATGTTTGTTTGTATTCCTGAATATGTATTTCCTGGTTTGTGAGCTCCCTTCAATTTCAATTTATCCGAAAGTCGGAGCATATGTCTCATGCTGTTTTTTACACTCTGCTGAACCGTTTTCTCTCTCGCCCCTTGTGGCATGACTCGGAGCAGTCTTTAAATGGTTGGGATTCTGCTCCTGATTAGGGCTCTCTAGCGGCTGGGTCTCTGTGGGTCTAGTCTGAAGTTTGGAAAGGCACAGATCATTTTCTCCTCACAAGGTTGAGACACAGATGAGTCTCTAGGAACTGGAGGTGGAGGTTTGTGCAGCTTGTTGTTGGAGCAATCATGATGGAAAAGCAGTTCTTTCTAATCAGAGATTAATGTGGATAGAAAAGCCACAATTCCCAAAGAGTATTTCCCTTTCTCGTTTTCACACATGCATCTCCGCATAGCCAGACAGACTTAAGAATTCACTGTCTGTTATTCCCTCGCAGTCATGGTTTTGAGCTCTTCGGCTAGTTGTCTATTTTTTTCCTCTCCTTATAACCCAATGTGCAGTGATCTTTGTACAAAAAGAATGATTAAATACCTCTGGATGTCTTTTATAGTTCTAAACATCAATCCTTGAACCAATATATTTCCTATTAATTTAACTAATTTTTTTCACTGTGCTTCATCGTTTGCACAGTGGCACGAAGTATTAACACTGATAAGGGCTACTACTGATAAATTCCAGCAGGGCAGCTGTTTCTGGCTGGAGGTTTAGTACACTCAGACCTTCTTTGAACATTTTTGAGAATCTCTCACCATGATAACATGACTCCAGTGTCATTTTTGAGAAATCAGCAAGACTTTGCTAAGGTGATGGATCGCCAAAGGGCTACACAAAAAGACCGCAGGCAAGAAGAAGGGAGGAACGCTTACAAGAAAGACAGGAGCTGCTTGTTAAGTTTTTATTCATCATCATCCATGATTTGTCGGCATTCTTTTGTCATTTTAAAATATAAGAACTGTAAATATATTGTCATTGTAGATTGAGATAGAGAAGACAAATAGAGAAGACAAAGCTAGAAACAAAGCTTGTTCTTTTTATGTGCAAAAGACCCGGCGTTAACAATGACAAGATTCAAAGCAAAGGTTTTTCCTGATGAGTGGGGCGGTGATCTTTGGAAGCCCTGTTGTCCTTTGTATGCTACAGTATGTAACCCCAGTTGTTGGTTAGACAAATCTCTTGTAGACATACAAAACACACTGTATTATTTTTGTTGCATAGCTGATGCTGATGAGTTTATAATGTGTATACAATCCTTCATAAATGCGGAAACTCACCTCAAAAAGAGACAAGAATGAAAAGTTAGCTTCGGTTTGGACAGCCATCTTGAGTAGCCATCTGGACATGCGGCCATCTTAAGAGAGAATAATTTTAGAAACCAAATTTTTCAAAACAGCTTTTAGTTTTCTGTTCATGATCAGATAAATCTCAATTTTAGTATGTTGTCAGGAGTCCAAGTGAGCATTATTAGACCTGCTTTCCAGAGCTTGAAGACTGGTTTTCCTGTTTGCTCTGGAGCAAAACAGCACTTGACATTTGGTGCAGTATAGAAAAGCACAGGATTAATTTGCAGTTTAAAAAGGATGCATTAGCTTTCTCTTATCTTGACTGGTAAAAAGATTGGCAAAGAGCATTGACAAAATTTGACAAAAAAAAATTATGTTAAATGCGATAGTAATATTTTGAGAGCAAGCTTTTATATAAAAGATTTCCTTGCCAGACATTAATTAAATGTCTAAATTTTTTTACACTACATCAAACCAGACTAGACCTGTTTGATTGACTATTAAAATCTTTTTATGGCATGTTCCAAACCTTTGTAAGTATATGCTTTGCTGGAAAGTCCATAGTTGTAAGTAGAGTAGATGAAGGGGTTTCCTGTGCAGCCTTTAATAGATCCCGAGTTGTTGTTAAACGGAAAACTCCTAAAAATCTATTTCTGTTTTTAATGACTTTTGACATTGCTGTGACCTTGTGTGTCACAAAATCAAATCAGTTCATCTTTTGGTTGACATTCTTAAGATAAAGGAGAAGCTTGAATAAGGCACAGGCACACAGGCAACCTAAAAAATAATACATCCAGCCCTTAGTGGCAGTGGTATTAAAATCTTTCTGTAACTTCAATTTTTTTTTTTACATTATATAATATTTCTAGGGATACAGCGATTTATAGCGACTTATCCAGTAGCAGCACACTATGAATTGGCTATGACTTACAAAAAAAATGGAATTAAATAAAATGTCAAGTGCTGTTTTATTTTTGGGATTCGGAGCTCCTCAGGGTCAACATATCGATGTTTCTTCTTAAAGTTCATCTAGATTTAGAGAGATATGAGGCCATAGTAGTCATCTGCTAGGTTCCCAGGCCATCTCTGCATGTGTGTTATATTAGGGTTAAAAAAAAGGGAAGCTGTGGAATTTATTTGCCCTATCTACTGTAAGGTTCACCTACATTTGTGCTTGTTATACATTAAATAAGCAGTTTTTATTTATAGCAGCAGGGCGGCACAGTGGGTAGGGTTGCAGCCTATCGAGATCCAGGGTTCAATCCTGATCCTGTATTACTGTCTGTGTGGAGTTTCCCATATGTTCTCCAGTTTCCTCCAACCTCTAGATGGACTAAGATAAATTGCCCTACGTTGTGGAGGAGTATGTGAAAGTGTGTGTGAATAATAATTAATTTTTAGGTTTATTATTTTTATTTAAGAAAAAAAAAATGTGATTTATAATGATTTATTATTATTTCAAATTTTTATGTTTTTACTTGCAATGTGTTACATTTGTGAAATGTAAATAAGCATTGTGACAGCAAAATAATCATTATTTTAGTGTATTTTTCATAGTTACAGCACACTTTAATCCTACTTGACAGAGAATATATGATATGAAAAGAGTTCAGTTGGACGAAATCAATCTGCCAGAGACATTGCCCTCTGGAGAATTACAATTTAAAGCATAAATCACACACATGCCATTCTCCTGTAAATTCACCAACATTCTCATGTTTCTCTAGTCTTTGTAATTTTAGACATATTCCTAGACCATCAAAAACAATAAAATAAACTATAAAACCAAATATTTGTGGACACCTGGATGGCAACATCAAATCCCAGATTTACTCTTTCTTTTATGTTATAATAAGCTCCAATCTTCCCAGAAGGCTTTTTTAGAGAGTGGCTGTGGGAATTTGTGATAATTCAGTCACAAAAGCATTAGAAAATGCAGTCAGCATTCTAGTTCATTCCAATGGTGTTCAGTGGTGTTAAGGTCAAGGCTCTATGCAAAACATGAACCTCATCAAGCCATGTCTCCAAAGATCTTCCTCTGTGCAAAGGGCCATTGTCACACTTGTACATGTTTGGCTTTTTAGTTCTAGTGAAAGCACATTGTAATTCTACTGCATACAGATGTCCACCTTTTTGGTGAAGATGAGATGGTCAGGTGTCCAGATAATTTAAGCAATGTCTCAGCACAAATAACATGCACAAATACAAATTGCTGTTTTGTTGATGTGGTACATCTGCAATGCCCTTGACTTCATGAAGCGAACACTCCCACACATACTATTGTTAAGCAACGTAGCAAAAACCCTGTGCTGTATCAATCACCCGCTTCTGTTTGAGTGATGGCCTGAAGCAGGATGAAAAGCCTTGGATGAAGAATGAGAATGCAGAAAATCAGAAAAAGCTGACACTGGAGTGAGGCTGAATGAAAAACCTTTGCTGAGGGAGAGTGTGGCTAACTACACTAGACAGCTTTTTGACTCGAGGCTTTGTTTAGACTGTCCTCTTGAGGGTTTTGAAAAATACATTTCTTTCTCTTCATGCCACATCACTGTTGTATTCTCAAACCTTATTGGCACTAATTTCAATCACAGCAGTTCTGACTGTCTTGCCAGCTACAAATTTAATATTAATGTGATAATTCTATGATAAATTAGTTGATATATTTATTATGATTTGTGATAGAGGGGAAAGTTTATAGGACTGTGGTGAGACCTGCGATGTTGTGTGGTTTAGCTGGCGGTGGCAGAGCTGGAGATGCTGAGATTTTTATTAGGACTGATGAGGTTGGACAGGATTAGATACAAGTTTATTAGAGGGACCGCACATGTAGGGCATTTTGGGGAAAAAGTGAGAGAGGCCCAATTGAGATGGTTTGGACATGTGCAGAGGAGGGACATGGGGTAAATTGGTAGGAGAATGCTGAGGAGAAGCAGAAGTTTACATATTTATTAATTTAGAATAATGCTACTAATACATTATACTTTGTTTTGTATGATAGATGCTTCATTTAAACCAACAGACAAAAAACCTGCATTTGCCAATATGGGGCATATGTAACATTTTTAAATGAAGGCTCCAGTGTCAGCACTTTAGAAATGTCAAAAGTAAATGTGCAGTAAAACAGTCGCCACCTTTTTTTGCATTACGGAAAAGTGTCACACGAGAGAAATTTTTCACATACCAGGCCATGTGTATGAGAGTGTGTAAGTGTGTGTAAATCATAAATTATATGATTTATTTATTTATTTAATTCTATATATAATGAAAATTTAAACAAGTGCAGGAAATTGGCACAGGTAGAAGTGGATATTATTATCATTATTATTATTATTATTATTATTTTTTTAATAAAACACTCTGTAGACCCTGAAAGACAATAAAATGAAATAAAATAAGATCAAAATAAAAAAGTTCTCTGCATCATCATATCAAATGATTAACGGCCTGGTACCGGTCTGCAGGTTGGGGACCCCTGCAATTGAGGAAAATGCAAAATTTAAGGTGAGATTTTTCAATAACATGACATGTAGCTTTGTTGTTCTTAAAAAGAAAGGCTAAAGTATAAAGCTACTGTAACATAAGAGATAAGAATTATATGTAACTATACATTTATAATGTAATTGTAAGAGGAAATATGTACATTATAAATATATAAAATAATCACCTTTGGGATGATTACACATCACAACACACATTATGTTTTCCATAACAGCATATGTGAGGTACAGTGGTACCTTGACCAACGAGTAAATTAATGTATGAGTTTTCCGAGGTACGAGCGGTCACTCTTTCGATTTTTTGCTTTGTTACACTAGCAAAAAAAATAATGTACGAGCTCAAGACGCCGCTGCTAGATAGCGGAAGCCAGAAAGCAAAGACTGTAAAAAAAATTAAGATAAGCAAAGAAGAAAAAGTACAAAATTAAACATTTAGGGATACGTATTGTACAGTAGTGATAGAGAGAGTAGCAAAAAACGAGTCTTCTATCCTTCTCCCCCTATCGCCTCTACCGCCCCCCTTCGCCAGCGTCTTCGTTAGCTCAAGTCATCTCATCTCCAAGGTAAATACAATGTATAAAACTTTATTATATCTTTACATACTGTTTCTATTATGTTTTTATACAAGATTTGTTATTTAGAAATTTATTTTCCTAATTTAATAACATGAAACATAAAAACGGGGTGGCATTTTGACGGTTGGAACGAATTAATGCCATTTTAAGTATTTTCAATATGGAAAACTGGTTTGATGTGCGAGCAAATTGAGATACAAGCTCGGAACGAATTAAATTCGTAGGTCAAGGTACCACTGTATTTTATTCCTTAGCTATGATATTTTAAAATCACAATTTCTTCTATTTGTCAAGATTTTTGACACCAACTATTCGGATATTAATGTGAAAAATTTAAACATGTGGCTCTTGTGATCCTTTGCTATGATTTGAATGAAATACATATAATTTAATTTAAAAGGTTTAGCTTACTTTGTATAGTGAGTGATCTTGCTTATGTAGCTGTAATGGTTTGCAGCTTTAAGGAGTTTGGGAAGCAGTGAGTGGAAAAAAAAATGGTCAGAGCCAAATTGGTCATGTATTCCAAAATGTTTGTTAAAAGGCAATAAATGTTCTTTTTAGATTATTTAAATAAAATAAAAAAAAAACAAGCAGCATGAGAACAGTTACATACCCGTGCAACAGGCTAACTAGAACAGGATACACTGACCTTATGAGAAAGGCTAACTAAGATCACAATGCATAAATATCAATAGAATCAGGGTAGAAATAATGCTGATATAAATCACTTGTTAATTCGTGCTGTAAATAAGGCCTCTGCTATATGAGTCACACAGAGCGGTCTGGCACAGTGGGATGTGAGAATACTGCAGTCGGAGAAGTAGAGATCAAAACCCCAACCCTCGACATCCTCTCTCTTGTGGACAATTAAAAGCAGTTTACTAGAATGGCTTGATTGTTTCTTTACCCTACAATAAAGTGTTTCACAAAGTGCATCCACATCTCTTTAATGTTTATGGGGAGAAAACAGGGGGAGGGAAAGCTGCCAAGAAATGAGAAGAGAGAAAGAGATATGGGAGGAATTGGACAGAGATTGACATGCGGTTGATGTAACTAATTAAAGTTAAAGAAATAAGAGGTTAGCAGGCCTCTGCTGATCAGTAGAACCAGGTCAGGTGACTGTAGAACTCCTGGGGACCACTGCAGTACATCACAAGAGTCTACCAGCTTAGCACATCTTGCTTTGCCAGTTTTATTCCACACTTTATTGCAGAAATGTTCCAGATGGATTGAAATACAATGGGATCTCCTGCAGGTCTTGTGCCCAAATTGATTGGTATTCTATATGATTACGTCCATCATGAGTTTACCCCTAGTCCCAGCTGCATGGAAGCTACCCCAAAGCATGATGCTGCCAACAGAGCATATGGGTTTTTTTGAGGGTAGTTCTACCTTGGTCTTATCAGACCATAACACATTTTGCCACATGGCTTGGGGTGATTTTCTACAGGGTTGGATGTTTTTTACCTGAGTAAGGGCTTATATATATCTACCCTCCCTCATAGTTCTGACAGATTTTCCTTCTGCTCCTGCGGTTCTGTGAGTATCTTGCCAGCCTTCCTGAAAAGTTTTCCCTTTGTCCTTTCATCAATCTTTAAGGAATGTCCTATATTGGTAATATCACTATGATGCTCAATTTATTCCAGTTTTTCATGATGGCCTTTATAGTGTTTCCATGGTACAGCTAATGTTCTGAACATGCTTTTATACTAAGCCCTTTTAATCAATATTCCATTCAACAACAAAATCCCGAGCGCATTGTGAAGCATGGGTTTAAAAATTGGATGAAACCAATGTAATCCTAAAGCCATAGCAGATCTTTATTTGGGGTTAATCCGAATTACTTCATTGATCACATTATGTGTTAATTCCCTTAAACCTGGGCCTAAAACAGCCATAAACCTCATTATAAAATTGTGTGCACACTAAATTGTAGGTTTTTATCTCCTAAAAGGTTTTTGTGTTTCTCAACAGAATTGTGAAATGTGTAGAAAAAAAGATCTGACACAATTTATCTTGGTTTAATTATCAACACTGCAATAATCCCAAGTATCCCACTGCAGTGTAAGAACTTTGTGCGCTTTATATTCATTTGTAAAAAAAAAAATTCGTAAAATTGCAAATCCCCCCCTTTTCTGGAGTATATTGTACCTGACTGAACAACCTATGCAATGTGAATGAATATAATTTCTCCTGTGCAATATGCAAATAAGCTAGTTAGCAAGGTGGAGTGTGTGAAGTCTGCCAGCTGTCAGCACAACAGAAGTTGGATCACAAGAGATTGTTTCATTACACTCGAGTTGTCCATATTTTAGAATTCTTTTTCAGGGTTCGGATCCAGTCACAGTGTGAGACAGCTTGAGGCTGATTGGCTGATACGATTCCAAACACAAATCATGCTGGGTGCATTTACACTTGCTATTTATGTATTTTGGCAATTTTCATAGTCTTTAATTTATGAAGATGAATTCACTTCATTTAAAATCTATTTAAAAGAACATTTTGGACCTGTAAAAAAAACATTCAGGGCTAATTTGTATGTTCCCAGGTATGTAATGCTATTCATTCAATCTTCAGTCTTAAGGGGTATTATTGTGATCTGAGTGTCCTACAGTAAATTGCACACTTTAACAGACCTGCTGGTAATTAATAATTAATTTTTTTTATTCTTATGGCTCAGAGTAAACGTTGTATTTCAGAGCATGCAGTGAAAACACTTTTGTTGCAATATTCTGCTTTGAATACCAAATAACGAATTACTAAGCAAACAGGGACTAAGTATATTAATGAATGAGTGTTTCAAGTGAGTCATGGTTGCACGCGCTGTCTCAGTCAAAAGTCACCATTGACATATTATGCAGAGTGGACATTTATCAGGAAAAATTTTTTTAACCCATGTGTGATTCTCAGAGTTGTTCTCAGCAGAAGAGCAGCAATGTTACCACATCGCACTATTTGACACGTCGCATTGAAATTGCACACAGACGTTCGTGCACACTTATCCGAAAAGATACCACACTCCTACAGTAGTTTTTAGGCAGGTATCTGGTCCATGTAAGCTGCCTTCATTAATAATTCTTTATTTAGATGGAAAAAAAATAAAGGATGAATTATGATGCCTTCATTCTTTTTTTTTTTATTTAATATTGAAAGCAAGAAAAAAGGAGGAAACAACTCTTTATCATTAAAAAGGAAAAATGACATTTATTATTTTCTTTTTATTCATTTATTCTCACAAAGTAATCAAAAGTTTACAATGCCAAATATGACTAATACCCTAAAGTGCACAATATTTCCAATTGAACAATCTTAACCTGGACGCGAATGTGAATTTCATTGGCTGTCTTTTCTTAGGAACAAATTTCCACTCTGGAGTCATTTGCCCAAGTGAACAACATATTCAGAGACTGCAGACAATCTAGTACAACATGTGTGAGACGGGGCAGAGCGGAAAAGGGTGGAGCAGGGCGAGGTCGGATTATTCTGCAATGAGTGTAAGAGAAGAAGACTTTTTTTTAAAACAAAAAATCTAAAACTAAACTAAAACAAATGCAATCTACACAGACCACATTGTTCCTAACAACATTGTTTGAAGAATTACAAGTCAGAAGCTCAAGATCTCAAATTTTTCATGAAGAACTGTACAGATATTTTTTGTGCTATGATGATTGAAGGAGCATGAAGAATGGGAATAATATTAAATAAATAAGTAATGTTCCATATAAAAAAATTCTAAGCATGCAGTGGATGGCACCTGATATCAGTCGAGCATTTAAGAACATTACTTGTCACATGTACATGTACTACAGCACAGTGAAATTCTTTCTTCGCATATCCCAGCGAGGTTAGGAAGCCATGATACAGCAATCTTTTAGCACAGAGGGTTAAGAGCCTTTTTGCTCAAGGGCCCAAAAGTTTGTATTCTTTGTTTTATATACATTATATTTTACATCGCATACATGACACCAAACTACTTTGATCAGCGAGACAAAGAAAATTGCATTTTCCGATGCAAGAGCTTTAAGCACATTTTGATGGTTTCATGTTTGATATTAACAGGCAGTGTGTGAAATTAAGCATTCACATAATCTCTATTGAGTGATTTGGAGGGCTTCTTAAATGCAGTATTACACATGGAGGATTTATTGATTGCGCTTTGATTAAACAATGATTGTTTGAACAATGTCCTGGAAAAATGTTTGAAAAATGTTGATTAACATCTGAAGCATTAAGCTTTAACTTGCAGTGATCTTCAGCCAGTGTAGTGTGCCCAGCATGATTGCATCAGACTGGTATTATGAAGAAAGTACACAATAAAACATCATCAACTGTTAAAACAGTTTCTACAGTAAGGTGCATAAATATTTGGACACACAGATGCAGGTGATTTTGTATGAGTTAAAAGATGTAAAATCATGGACAGGGCATGATTCAGATGGGACTAACAGAGATATATAGAGATAATCGAGATTTAGCAGTAATAATTGCATTACACCACCTTCCCCATGTGTGTGTTTTTTATTTATTGACTTGCTATATTTTTGCATATATTTATTATTATTATATAGTATAGAGTATATTTTTTATTGCTGCACTGTGGGACCAGTAACTAGGAAAAAACATTTCACTACATTACACCACATATATTACAGTAAGCAACCTTGAACCTTGAACCTTTATCATTGTCATTTTTTTATATTTTTCAAATTTGCCAAGATGTGTTCAATTGATGTGTTCTTTTTATTTATTTATTTATTTGTTTATTTATTTTACTAGACTTTTACTTAATTGCTAGGGGTTGTGTTATAGTAATTGAATTGCATAACGCTGTAGCTCTCGTGCAAAACTAAAGAGGCCAAGGTTGGTCATAAAATATGTCTTTGCTGATTAACTACATCTGGGGTAAGTGGAAAACTGTAAATGAGATTTTTTTTACACACTGTTTATATAGCTATTTTAAATAATTAATGTTAACAGTGCAGAAAGATGCGTTGTAGTTTTACAAGTTTTACATTTTACAGCACTTCATGATGCGCTCTGTTTAACGTAGCGTCACATTGATCAATGGTTGAAGTTCATTATTAGGCATTATTAGTGCCAGACTGGATTAGCCTTTTGACCTCTGTTTTGTTAAATTCTCAGCTACAGACTCATTTTCACACCAGAAGCTCATTTTCACTGATGTAGTGCTATGTATCTTAAATTTCTGGAACTAAGCAAAAGCTTTAACTGCTGTGTCATTGCTCACACCCTCAACTGTATTTCCTGAGCTGTTATGTCTGCCTGCTGCTTTTGAATTCAGCACAAGGCCTTTTCGAAACATTGACCCCCAATTTCATCACCCAGCTGTCATTTTGGAAGATAGTAGCTGTGTTATTTATGAACTGTCTCATGAATCTTGTTTTATCCTAAGCGATTTCTTTCTGTCTCTCTCTCTCTGTATATCTCTCGCTCTATCTCTGAATCCCCATGCCGCTATTCTTTTCCTCTGTATCTGTCTCTCTCGCTTTCTCTCATTCTTTCTCTCTAACTGTATCTCTCACTCTCTCTGACTCCCCATGTCTCTTTTCCTTTTCTCTGTGTCTGTTCGCAGGGCTGAAGTTATGGATTATTTTAGTAATCAAGTACTCTACCGGTCAGTCCAATGATTAATTGAGTAATCAGATAAGAAGTGCATTAAAGAGCAATACTGAATATATACAAGAGAAAATAAGACGGGTCTCCTAAAATTTGTATTGTTTACAAGTAATCTGTGAAAACAAAACCCATTAAATGCATTTAATTGCCATAGCACATTAAAATTAAAATACAAATATATAAATAAAAAAATCATATATAAAAATACATAATTAAATTTCAGATAATTTTTTAAAAAGGTAAGCGAACTGCATGGTGTTTTCTTTATGTTTTAGTTTAATATGATCCCAAACTTTGGAAACGTGTCTCCTCGCCCCTCGCTGTTTTGTCCCCGTTCCTCCATTTTTCATTCTCCATTTCTCCAATTTCCACCACAGTTTTTCTAATTGCGTCTTTTTTCTCACAATTCCGAGATTTTTCTTGCAATTCTGGCTTGATTTCTCTTTATTTATTTATTTATTTATTTATTTATTTATCTATCTATCTATCTGTCTCTCTCGCTTTCTCTCACTCTTTCTCTCTATCTGTATCTCTCAATTTCCCTGACTCCTCATGTCTATTTTTCCTTTTCTCTATCTCTGTCTCTGTCTGTCTGTTTCTCTCTCTCTCTCTCTCTCTCTCTCTCTCTCTCTCTTTCTTACTCCGTACCTCTATTGCCATTTCTTTTTTCAGTCTATCTGTCTGACTGACTTTATTTCTGAATCACTATGGCTGTTTTCTTATTCTCTCTTTCTTTCTGTCTGTCTTTCTCTCAATCTCAATATATGTCTGTGAGGCATTTCTGTAACTGTACCCCACTTACATCACAACTGTTTATTCGCCTGCAGTACATCACATGACCGAAAGTGCTCCTGAAAAGTATTCGCAGTGTAATTTAGTTAAATGACTTTTGGTTCGATCTGTGGCCTTTGCACAGTGTCATGTCATCTTTATCTTTTATCCTTCACTACCACCTCATAACAATAAGGAGACATCTTTATTAGCTTGGGCCAAAGGTCTAACTGGATTGACTTTTCCCCAGAGCTTCTTGGAAGGAAGTGCTCTATTGAGTTTGAAGAACAAGTATGCATTTCCCTGGGGATTTTATCTAAAAAAATAAATCTGCTTTTCATTACAAATCTTTCGTATTACATTTCATTTCAATATCCTTACTTGTATTCATATTGTTTCCTATTCCAAGATTAAATGGTAATATAACACCTAACATTGTGGATCAGTGTAGCATGATTTAGGTAAGACTTTAGGATTGTTCATAAATCACACAGAGGACTCCAGCAGTAAAAACAGTATGAAATCTGTAAAGATGCTGCTTGAAATATTAATTTTTCATTATTGAGCAGTATGAATAGAATTAATACCCTATACATATTCCCATCATTATTACTCACCAGTAAATAATGAACAATATATATTGAATAGCCATCATATATTGAACACAAGTCATGCAGCTGAGTGTTGTATAATTTGCAGTGGACGAATAGCGTTCAGAGGAAGACCTGCAGATCAGAGAGTTGCAGTAGTCCAGTCACGGAACAGCAGAAAGGGTCCGGATCTCAGCATTACAAATGACCCACAATGCGTGTTTTTACCCCGCAATAAACCAAAGACACATTTGTGTAGCCATAATTTCCTACTATAAAAAAAACACAAAATACTTTATATATGAATTGCTGTATTTATAAGATGAGTAAGAAAAAATATACTCACCTAGGCTAGGGTTCTATTTGTAAAAATGGCAGTTGGAACAGTCAAATACTAGTGCCTAATATTTAAATATAACTTTTGATTACTGCTGCTACCATCCTCTGGTCCATGGCGTTCACTTGCAGTGACGCAATAACGCAGCTTTAAGAGGCCTGTATGTCACATGACACGGTATACTTTCAATTATATGGGCTTCGGGCAAAGCGCCGGGCCATGTACATACGTGTGCTTTCCAATTACACGGCTGGCTCTTCTTCAGTGTGAATAGAGTAGGGATGAGCAGGCATGGTAGAAAATACAGACACACACACACACACACACACACACACACACACACACACATATGCACACACAAACACTTAAATGGCAGTTGCTACACAAGTAGGGCTATGAACAACTTACAGAGCTACTTTTTCAGAATGTGATCTATGAAACAAATATATTACAGTAACTCGTTTCCTGGCTTCATATCGTGCTCTTTTTTAAAGCATTTTCTAATTCTAATTTCTTTCTTTGTTTCTCTCCCCTCCCTCCCTTTCTCTGTCTTTCCCTCTTATAGTCATTGTTTTGTTAAATGAGGCATATACAGTGAACCAGATGATGCTTCCTGGGTAAAAAGCCACACTTTCTTTCAGTCTGTGTTTTACGAAATGATTTTGGAGGAAAAAAGAAATATGGTTGCCTGATTTGGGACTGACTCTGTGGAGCAACAGATAATGTTGCTTAAATCCCGCGATTTGGAGAATGTTGAATCCAGCACGAGTATGTTCTTGATTGTGTGTCTAAATTTACTAGAAGACCTTAGGGACAAGCTACGCTTGTTTTATACCTGAATCATTTTCACCTCAGTTAATCATACTTTTATATGGAGTTAAATGGCAGCAGTGGTTTCAGGGAACATTTGATTATATCTTTTCACAGTCTTATAGAAAAACACACCAGCAAGCTGTTTCATTATGCAATCTAGAGACAAGACCTTTTCAGCTTTCATGCCAGTTGCTGTCAGTTTAACAGGACGCTCAGGGCACAGCAGGGTAAAGATACAGCCTTTCTTCTGCTTCATCTCTCTTGCCTTTATCTGTCAGTCAGAGGCTTTTTAATGCGTTTTTGCACTCATCTGCTTGACCTGCGTGTTATGTTCTTTTGTATGCATCCTGCGTGACTCACCGTCATCTTCGTGCCCATCAGAAATGACCCCAGTGTGTACAACAGCGAGTGAGCAAGTGAGGAGGGCACAACTAATACTTTCTCTCATATGACCATGCCATCAACATATTTTTCTTGTGTCACAACAAGTCAGGAAATATGACACAATAAAGCAGAAGCCCTAGAAGGTTGAGCGAGTTTTAATAAGGAAATAATAGCAATGGTGATAAATAAGAGTGAAATGAGCAGGTATCTCCGTGGTACGCTGGAAGGGGGGAGGTCCACAGTGTCTGAAAACGATACCGAAGCGCTGAGGTGATATCTGTGGTACGCCTGGAAGAGGCGAGGCCCACAAAGTCAGAGACGGATGGCGAAGCGCTGAGGTGATATCTGTGGTACGCCTGGAAGAGGCGAGGCCCACAAAGTCAGAGACGGATGGCGAAGCGCTGAGTTGATATCAACGGTACGCCTGGAAGATGCGAGGTCCACATGATGTGATATAGTACTGGAAGTCCTCCTAGCATAACGCGCAATAATGGACAACGTCCTGAGGGGCAGAGGGCCTTATGTAGGCCGGGTGAAACGAGGTTCAGGTGTTGGCGGTTAGTATGATGGAGAAGCGCTCTGTGCAGGTGGGGCGTTGAGGAGAGGTGAAGCCGGTGGGGCCCTGACAGTTATAGACAGATTAGTTATTTAGTTAGTTACTATACGTGGTGCATTCACCATAGAATCCAATGGGAATTAGCTTTTAGTTATTTTTGTATATACACGTACATCTCAATAAATTAGAATATCATTAGGAAGTTGATTTCTATTAGTAATTCAATACAAAAAGTGTAACTCTATATATATGTATATTATATAGATTCATCACACACAGACCGATATAGTTCAAGTGTTTTTTTTTTATTTTTTTTATTTTGACGGTTATGGCTTACAGTTAATGAAAACTCTAAATTCAGTATTTCAGAAAATGTGAATATTGTGTAAATGTTCAATATTGGAGACTTGTGGTGTCACACTCTAATCAGCTAATTAAATCCAAATTCTCCTGAGCCTTTAAATGGTGTCTCAGCCTGGTTCAGGCTACACAATCATGGGGAAAGACTGCTGACTTGACAGTTGTCCAGAAGATGATCATTGACACCCTGCACGTGGAGGTTAAGACACAAAAGGTCATCGCTAAAAAGCTGCTGTTCACAGAGTGCTGTATCCAAACACATTAATGAAAAGTTAAATAGAAGGAAAAAATGTGGTAGAAAAAGCTGAAACGAATCCCATTCAAGAATTTGATGGGGATTCACAAAGAGTGGACTGCAGCTGGAGTCAGTGCTTCAAGAGCCTCTACACACAGACGTATCCAAGATCAACTGACGCATTCCTTGTGTTAAGTCACTCCTGAACCACAGACAACGTCAGAGGTTTCTCACCTAGGCAAAGGACAAAAAGGACTGGGCCAAAGTTGTCTTTTCAGTTAAAAGGAAAGGAAATTTTGCATTTTATTTGGAAATCAAGGTCCTAGAATCTGGAAGAAGAGAGGAGAATTCAAGTTGCTTGAGGTCCAAAATTGCTTGAGGTTTTAAAGTTTGCACAGACAGTAGTGGTTTGGGGAGTCATGTCATCTGCTGGTGTTGGTCCACTGTGTTTTATCAAGTCCAAGGTCAGCACAGACGTCTACCAGGAAGTTTTAGAGCACTTGATGCTTCCCTCTGCTGACCAGCTTTATAGAGGTGCTGATTTCATTTTCCAGCAGGATTTGGCACCTGCCCACACTGCCAGCAAGCAGCAAATGTTGGTTAAATGACCATGGTGTCTGTGTGCTTGACTGTCCAGCAAACTCACCAGACCTGAACCCCATAGAGGATCTATAGGGTATTGTCAAGAAGAATATGAGAAACAAGAGACCAAAAAATACAAATGAGCTGAAGGCCACTGTCAAAGAAACCTAGGCTTCCATACCACCTCAGCAGTGCCACATACTGATCACCTCCATGCCACGCCGAATTGACAGTAATTGAAGCAAAAGGAGCCTCTACCAAGTATTAAGTACATATAAAGTAAAAAAACATACTTTCCAGAAGGCTAACAATTCACAAAAAATGTTTTTTGATTGGTCTTATGAACTATTTAATTTTTTTTAATTGTGAGCCAAAATCATCAAAATTACCAGAAATAAACACTTGAAATATATCAGTCTGTGTACGATGAATCTATATAATATACACGTTTTACTTTTTGTATTGAATCACTAAAATAAGTTTATAACTCCCAGCTGAATGCGTTTGATGTTTTTATTTGAACACATCTTGAAGTATTGAGGAGTTTGGATTAGAAATAGAGTACAATCTTTCACTGTATCTATAGCCTTAAATGTTTTCTACATAAGTTAGAATTAGGTGTGATCAATAAGTAAACAAGTAATCTCTTTCTGGGGATTCAGAGCTGGAGCACAGGAATATGTGAAGGTCTAGTTATGTATTTTATTTGCTCTTTGCCTATAAAAATACACATCAGTTTAAAATGGTATTGTTATTTTTTTTTTTAACACACCATGCCATTCCTTAAGAAGTCAGACCAAATCAAAACTCAATACTATATCTCCAAATGTTCATGGGCATATCACAGCAATTTATTGTTCTTCCTTGTGGCTATACGGTTGAAAGCACACAATTGTGTGCATTAAGATTTGCCTTCACTAGAACTTAGAGGTCCAAACCAATGTCTCTGTGCATAAATCTCCATGAAGAGATAGTTTGATGGAGTTAGAGTGAAAATACTTTATTGGTTTGCACAGAATCCTTACCTCAACCAAGCTAAACACTTTTGGGATGAACATAGTTGAACCACCAGAAGAGTGGTTATTATAACTAAAAGGGGAATTACATCTGGAATGAGATGTTCAAGAAAAGCCCAAGTGTGATGGTCAGGCAGTTTTTGACAGTATAGTGTATAAAAGTCAATGAAAACTGTTCCTTTCCTTGATAAAATGTCCTCAGTGAAATAGTTTCTATAAATGCATCTGATAGCCAAAACATAGGATGTTAAAACAAAGGAAGCCAAGAATGCTCGGTTCAACCTGCTTAAATATTTTGGGTACACATCCAGAGGGCTACAAGTTGATGACTCCCGATATAATCATATGAAGCATGCCAATGTGCCATTTTCCTACATCATATGACAAGAACATGTGTGCTATGACAGACTAGAGTATCGGACATTCTATTAAGGATATTATGCTTTTTTTTTGCTATAAAAAAATCCAAATAGTATTTGAACAGTTAAAATTGCTCTAACAGCTTCAATTTACTTGTTTTATATTTTACAGAGTTTAATTTTGTTGTGATTTTACCCGAGGCATGAAACAGCAAAACACAGGAAAAAAAAAACACGAAAATTTCACTTGTTTTTTTTCTGGGAAATCTGGAAAATGGGTTTTAAATGAAAAGTGGGTTTGTTTTCTTCACTTACTTCAATTCCCAACTCAACAGCACTGTAGGCTTCTTGGATATTGATACACCAAGTTGTGTGTAGCAAGAGCTCATTTGCCCGAGTGGTACAGAAAATACATACTGTAATACAAGAGGTAGCTAATCTCTAATTCAAGTCAGTAAATGGCGTGGAGATATTTGTGTTCTTGTGGGATTTTAATCACAGCAGGGACGAGCAAAAGGTTTTTAATTAAATATATATTTTATATTGTTTTGTTTTTAAGTATTATTAAGTGAATTAATCAATACTACCCCAAAATATTCTTCAAAATATAAATACAAGAACGTGGACATGTATAAGTTTATAACAATTAGCTTGATTTATTATATATGATACTACAGCACTATTGAAGACTTGCTTCTAAATAGTCAGAAGGCATTGATCAATTGTCTGTAACAGCAACTCTGATTGTAGTGCATTTCAAAGGTTTTCATTAATGTGTTTGTTTTAAAACTTTGCCGTTTCTATGCTAACAACAGACTGACACATGAGTGGTCTATATAAACCATATGCTGCAGTTTTCTGTTAAGGGGTATGAGTGAAGAATAAATAAAGAGTAAAATGTGTTTTTGGGCCAGATCAATTTGCTAATGAAGATCAATAATATATTTTAAAAGCTCATTTTATTTGGCAAAGTAATGAACAGTCTTGGACGCTTTTAGTCATAGTGTGTACATAGCTGTAAAATGTGTGCGTATCAAGTTTGTGTTCAGTGTACATGCTTTTTTTGCTATAAAAATCCAAATAGTATTTGAACAGTTAAAATTGCTCTAACAGCTTCAATTTACTTGTTTTATATTTTACAGAGTTTAATTTTGTTGTGATTTTACCCGAGGCATGAAACAGCAAAACACAGGAAAAAAAAAACACGAAAATTTCACTTGTTTTTTTTCTGGGAAATCTGGAAAATGGGTTTTAAATGAAAAGTGGGTTTGTTTTCTTCACTTACTTCAATTCCCAACTCAACAGCACTGTAGGCTTCTTGGATATTGATACACCAAGTTGTGTGTAGCAAGAGCTCATTTGCCCGAGTGGTACAGAAAATACATACTGTAATACAAGAGGTAGCTAATCTCTAATTCAAGTCAGTAAATGGCGTGGAGATATTTGTGTTCTTGTGGGATTTTAATCACAGCAGGGACGAGCAAAAGGTTTTTAATTAAATATATATTTTATATTGTTTTGTTTTTAAGTATTATTAAGTGAATTAATCAATACTACCCCAAAATATTCTTCAAAATATAAATACAAGAACGTGGACATGTATAAGTTTATAACAATTAGCTTGATTTATTATATATGATACTACAGCACTATTGAAGACTTGCTTCTAAATAGTCAGAAGGCATTGATCAATTGTCTGTAACAGCAACTCTGATTGTAGTGCATTTCAAAGGTTTTCATTAATGTGTTTGTTTTAAAACTTTGCCGTTTCTATGCTAACAACAGACTGACACATGAGTGGTCTATATAAACCATATGCTGCAGTTTTCTGTTAAGGGGTATGAGTGAAGAATAAATAAAGAGTAAAATGTGTTTTTGGGCCAGATCAATTTGCTAATGAAGATCAATAATATATTTTAAAAGCTCATTTTATTTGGCAAAGTAATGAACAGTCTTGGACGCTTTTAGTCATAGTGTGTACATAGCTGTAAAATGTGTGCGTATCCAAGTTTGTGTTCAGTGTACATGCCTGTTTGGCATTTACACGTGACACAATAGTCTTTCCATTGAGATCCGCACAGTATATACTGTTACCGTGGAGATAACGTCATTTATCCATCTGGTTGGGAGGGCAGCATTGTAATGGGATGACCGGGTCATATTTGTGGATCTTTGTGCCTGAGGCGATCATACACAGGATTTTATGCTTGAATAGCATTAGTCATACATCATGCTCAGTATCTCCACTGATGCGCGTGTGTCTGTTTCCTGTAATAACTTTAAATAACCCATTTTCCTTGCTGTGCCATCTCCGAACACTCTAGGGCTGATGAAGATTTGTCCTCTTTCCTATTCTGACTAGCAGGAATCTGTCCAGGCTGTGTGTGAGACTGAGGTCTATTTTTAGACCTGCGTGCTCAATTTAGATTGAGTAAAGGGCCATTTGGTATAGTTTTGTTAAATCAGGTTTAACAAAACCAAATGAGGTTTGAGCAGGGATGGATGCTCTGCTGTGTTTTTTTTTTTGGTTCAGTTGAGAAAGTAGCAATAACTCTACAGAGCTCCTGTAAGGGCTCTTGTACTTTGCCCTGTATAAAGCCCTGGTGTTATAGAGGGTGTCTGTGAATGGAGAGACATAAATTCCAGGCCCAAGCATTGTCGATAATGCTCGTTATAGTCCGTAATGAGGTCACAAGCGCACTATCTGGCTGTGATAGAGATTTATAGAGTCTCTGACTCACTGGAGCGCCCCATGTGAAGGGCCACCACATACCATCCTGCTTGACACACACACGCTCTAGTCAGACAATTTTGGTGAAATTGCTGGGTTTTTCGTCACCTTGCGCTGTGCTATGTGGCTGCACTGATAGTGTTTCTCTTCCTCTCTGACAATACACAGTCGCGCCAAACACCTATGCTTTAGCTGTAGCATTTGCAACAATTCAATGCATCTGAAACCTATACTTTTCTGCCTTTCAGCCAAAGCAGTGAATGCAAATACAATGATGGATTCGCTTAAGAGGAAATGGTGTGGTGTATGAAAAATGCATTTGCTTCTGGTAGTGGGTATTTTCTTTTTCCTGCCAATTTTATCTGGGTGAACTTCACTTATGAATTCACAAACCTGGTTTTGTGAGGAAAAAGGGAAAACACGAAAGAGGGGCCGTAGTGTCTTTGATCTGCAAAGTACAGAAAGAAAGAGAAAATGGAAGAATTAATACATTTTTAGATACTAGACTTTGTTGTGTTGTTCTACTGTATCTCACATCTGGAATGAAAATAGATATATTGCGCACTGCAATTTATAGCGACCCTGACTAGAATAAAGCGCTTACAGTATATTGAATAGGAATGAAGATTGAATGTTTGCAGTGTGGGCACCTCTGAAATATGATATATCTCTTGCTTTATGATGAAGTAGACAATGTATAAAAGACAAGATAATTCCGAGCTTTTTCAAGCTTTTTTATTTTTTTATTTTGGAGCATGCGAACAGTTGCTTTAATCCAAGAATATATATTCAGGGATTGAGAAACAGTAAATTTATTTGGGTAAGGAAACGCTCTATTTTGGTGGCCAGTCCCATGTTTTTTTTGCTGTTTAGAAGTAACTTATAGTGGCAGCTAAAGTAAAGTAATAACAGATGTAAGCTAGCTACTAGAGCTAGTTAACTGACAAAAATATTTTGGATACCATGTTCTTTTTACTCATTGCATATAAAGTATTTTGTATATTTTATATGCAATGTATATCATCTTGACAATGTAGTGTGTCAAATCGTTGAATCTATACAGCTTTTGTGTTTGTGCCACTCTCTCGCTAAACTTATCTCGATGATCTCGGCGCTTCGCCTGTTCTGCGAGATAAATCTTTTTGGAAGCCAGGCTCGGATGGAGTGTGTCTGATTTAACCGGAATTGCTCATTTCCGCAATCTTCATTACTGAAATAAATGTGAATCCTAGAACAGGTAACAAAAACTCTCTATTGAGAGTCTTAATTATATCTGGTCGTACAAAAGGCTGCGTAATGTTTTTTGAAAGGAAGACACAATCTTCTCTAGTCCCATAAGACACCATGGTTTGTCATGTCAGCATCATTCCTTGATTTTCTTCAAGAACAGTCAGTTCCCAGAGTTTCTTTATTTTTTTTAATCACAAACTCACTGCCGCAGTACTGCTACTGCACACCTCAGTAGCAGTACTGCGGCAGTGAGTTTGTGATTAAAAAAATTATTTTAACCATTTTTAACCAAATTTTTAACCAGTGCAGAAATAAAGCTTAATAAATGTGACTGTTATTGTGGTTTTTTTTGTGGGGTTTTTTGTGGTAAGTGCTGCATTTTTTGCAGAGAAAGCCCTGAGCTGAGAAGAGTGGCATTGTACAACATTGAGAGATGCCTTCTCTCCCAGCTGGAGAAACCAGCAGGAGGAAACACACCCAATTATTCAGCCATGGGCCGAACCTGCCGCTGTGCACGAAAATCAATCATGAAAGCACGCTACTCTTACAAACGCTCACACTCACACACACATACACACACACACACAGAAGCAATTATTTCCACACCGGTGCACACATATGACACAAATACACAAGGGAAAAGGATTCTATTTTGGGATTTGCATGAAGGTGAGAATTGACGAATGTACCGTTTGGTTTGATAATTAGATAGTTACTCATCAGGGTCTTCCGTCTATATGAGGAAAAAGAGAAAGACAGGCCATATGCTTATATTTTTGCATACTGTACATATACAGTACAGTGAAATTTGTTCCTCATATCCTTGTGGAGAGTGTTAAAGTCTCTTTCTGATATCCTGAGTCACCACTTTAAAAAAAAAAAAAAAACCTAATGAAATGAAATTAAATTAAACAAAATGAGTTATCATTACAGCCCAGAAATGGCTTTTATTAAAATTGTAGTATATCCTGAAGTGTTGTATTGCACTCGGTTGACAATTACATATTTTTTTTTATTATTAAATAACTTTTTGTATTTTGTATTCGTTTGTGGTTATGTTTTGATGTTGTGGTTGGTCAACGATATTTTACAAATATAAGCAGTCATTCCTCCAAAAATGGCATTAATGCTGTCTTTTGCTGTTTGCAATACTTTTGTCTATTAAAAGTCTATGTGCTTATTTTTAGAGTGTTCAGTTTTGTTCAGAGATGTAGCCATACACATGCAATGCAAATTTTCAATTTATATGAAATCTGCCCAGGTGTGTGACAGTAGCTGAGTTTGTGTAGAAATCTTTTAAAAGGGGAGCTCCGAGCAGACTCCCAGCTCTCTTAGACACACGGTGATAATAGATAAGGGATTGCTGCGACCGCAGCCATGTCGGTCTTTAGTGATTTCACTCTGTCAGCATACATCTCGAGAACAAAAGTGTCATTTTTCCACATTTTAAAAGTGGCTGTCTTGTAATTCGCAACGGGAATGTAAAAGCCCTTAAAAGTCCTGAGAGCTTTTTTTCTCACCCTTCATTAAGGCACTAGGAGATTACATATCTCCTTGACATTTAAAACAATTCAAAAATTTTACCTGGCTGCCATATTTACAGAATGTACAGCTCTTTTTGCATCTTCATTTGAGCTGGATATGGGGCTGTCACTCGCTCATGTGTAACACATCCCAGCTCATTAGGACTACACTCTGTCAATAATGTGCATTCACTGGCTGAGGTAAAAGGGTCAGTGTCAATGTTGTGGCTGCTTCAGTTCCAGCTCATCAACCACAGACTGATTGAATATGTGGTATATAATATGTTGGATCAGTGTTTGACTTCGCTGCATATGTTTTATTGATTTAATTCCTGATATCAGCAGGTGTTCTTTACCAACACTAAAACAGCACTTTTTAATAATCTAGTTTAAGGTTAAGGTGGCTGTTGAGCCCTAAAAGGAACTGATTATTTACATTAGGTATACTTAGGTTCAGATGATTCTCAAATATTCTCCTAGGTACAGCTTGCGCTCTGCGTTTACGATTGGGATCCTTACAGCCTGTTTGTTTCTACTACTTTAGCTTTCTGCCTACTTTTACCCTCAAACCATTCTTCCCATCCAGAAACCAAAGCCCATTACACGCCCTTGGACTTCTGGCCACATGTGTCTGTGTCTGTGTTTGTGTGCACACTCACAGTCAAATCACATATGAGAAAGAAGAGACTCAGTTATGCCAGTATGCTACAGTTATTCCTAAAATCACTTTCTGAATAGATATAAAAAAAACTCATTTGCATTTTATATATATATTCAGTAATATTATATGTTATTATTGAACAGGCAACAACAGTTGACTACAGTTATTTGTATTTTATTTTGTTTTTAACTTATCCTTAAACAGAATGTTCTTGTGGATTCTGGAAAGAAAGGGTTTAAAATTTAAGCATACTAAAATCACCAGACCGTTCAACTAGTGTTTATATCACACCCTGACCTTGCCATTTCCTTCAGGCTAATCCGTTTAAATCATTTATTAGCTCAAGCCAATATTTTGCCCTCCGAAAAAACACTGTGGGTTTTTTCTTGCAACAGCAAAAACATTTATTTACAGGAATTACATAAGCTAAATTGTTAAAATATTTGAGAACTGGATCCAACTCATTTTGCATTTTATATATATATTCAGTAATATTATATGTTATTATTGAACAGGCAACAACAGTTGACTACAGTTATTTGTATTTTATTTTGTTTTTAACTTATCCTTAAACAGAATGTTCTTGTGGATTCTGGAAAGAAAGGGTTTAAAATTTAAGCATACTAAAATCACCAGACCGTTCAACTAGTGTTTATATCACACCCTGACCTTGCCATTTCCCTTCAGGCTAATCCCGTTTAAATCATTTATTAGCTCAAGCCAATATTTTTGCCCTCCGAAAAAAACACTGTGGGTTTTTTTTCTTGCAACAGCAAAAACATTTATTTACAGGAATTACATAAGCTAAATTGTTAAAATATTTGAGAACTGGATCCAACTCATTTTGCATTTTTATCTATTGCTATATCCTATCTTGCTCTTTCTCATATAACTGAAAATGCAGTTTACTGCTGGCTGCTGGTGGCATAGAAGATAATAATAATAATAATAATAATAATAATAATAATAATAATAATAATAATAATAATCATAATTTTTTTATTTGGTTTTACAATAATAACTCAACAATTAAACTATTAGGAGTGTGCAGTACATGATATCCCGGGGTCTGATTGATGATAATAATAATAATAATATTAACCATAATAATAATAATAATAATAATAATAATAATAATAATAATAATAATAATAAAAAAATAATTATAATAATAAATATATAATAAATATAATAATATAATAATAATAATATATAATAAATAATAATCTGTAAGCTTCTGGACAAACGTGTCCAGAACACACACACACACACACACACACACTTAAGGGCAGATAGAGATGCTGAATTGGTCATTTATTATTTTGATTTGACTGTTTCCAGTCTATAATGCTCAACTGACTAACCTCAGATTTTCATTAAACAAAACATAAAAACCCATGTTTTTCACTTCACTGTTCTATGTCCTTTCCTTTCATTTGTTCTTTGATTGGGCAGTGTGCTTAGTTTATCTACTGTCATTTTTTTTGATAAATGCATTTTAAAGAAATTAAAGGATAAGGTAGCAGACGGAAGCCCGGAAGCCCTATAGCCCGGAAGCACACAATTCGACAGGATGCCTTTATATGACCCGTATTATGATTTCCCTGCTTTGGAACAAAGAGTCTCAAACTTGTTTCAGCATAACAATGCACCAGTGCATGAATATATAGTTGGCAAAGGTCGGAATGAAAAACTTCTTGTGGCCTGGACTGTGACCTAAACGTCACTTAACAACTTTGGGTTGAACTGGAACAGACCAACATGACCCAGTCCTCTTTATCCAACAACCATGCTGAAAATCACTAATGCTCTTGTGGCTTATTGAGCGCTAATCCTAATAACTATGTTTCAAAAATAATCATTTGTTAACTACAAATTACATTTAATTGTCAGAAGAGTTAAACCGTCATGGATCCTTGTCCAAGCTCTTTGGACTTTTCTGTGAAATGTTCGGTTAAACAACATATGGTTGGGAAATGAAGAAGTTAAATGTCAGTCTTTACCCTCATCAAGCATTTTTTTCTAGATTTCACTGTATAATTTTTTTATTTTCAAAAGAGGTGGTTCTCTAAGCTGTTTTCAGCACTGGCATTGAAGAGATGGAACAAGGATATAAAAAGGAAAAGCTGTAAAGCACTACTATTATATAGCCTGGATTGAGCTGTGTGTTCATTGCTATCTCTGAATAGCAATTTATACACGCACAGAAGTGATAAAGCATCTGAAACGTGGCTCATGCTAAATCACTTCTGGATCAGTTATCTAATCAAAGGCAGTTGATTATTAGTGTGAGTTGGATAAACTGAATGATGATGAACATTTGAGCCAGCATCTACTCAGACTATTAAAAAAAATAAAAAAAAGCAAAAGAAAAACATACACACACACACACACACACACACACACACACATACACACACACACACACAAAAAAAAAAAGCTGCACTAATCATGCATGACTGTGTAGAGTAATCACACGGGTTTGAAGAGCAGCCGGCTCTGAATGGGCCCGTAATGATCTACACAGGAAGTGTGCGAGAACCGTATTGGGACATTTTTAATGCTACCAAAGCTGGCCGTCATCATCGTGATGTCTACTTCTCTTACACATGACATACATGTGAGACAGAGTCTGGTGAATTATAGAGCTCCAAGTAACCATAGTGTTGGACATATTGGACACGCACATGAAAGTGTCCAGAGAGAGATTCCTCAATGTATATAGACAGAAGCACAAACAATAAAGAAAGGGCAGCAGAAGCATACAAAGGAAAAAAAGTTTGACAGAAATGGGCTTGGGCTTACAAACAGAGCGAAGGAGACTGGCTCAGAGCCTGCATCAAAAATGCTTTACGCCTCTTTGTTGTTGTTTTTTGGCTTTGTAAATATCACAGCCTTGTGCAGTTTGGATTCCGAGCTAATTACCTTGACTGTAATTAGTGTGAAATCAAACAGAAAACTCTGGATTTATGTGAATTAGGGACACAAAAGTAAAATTAATCCACCTGCCAGTATTTTGGAATATTGATAATAGGGATGTGATCTGTATCTTATTATATCTTATATATATATAACTATATATCTTGTATATATAGTTATTTAAAAAGAATGAACCGATTTCATTATGCAATATTTAATTAAGGAAAAGTAACACAAAACTCCAGCCAAGTCACAAGTATTATACTCAGTTACAACTTTTATTTCCTGTCTTACAAGTGTTCAATGTGACCACCATCTGCAGCACTGGCTCTTATAACTCTTATAATGCGATAAGAGAATTCCTCCTAGGTGCGTATCAGCATATCACGATCCACTGAGTTGATCGCTGTTGTTATTCGTTGTTTGAGGTTATCGAGGTTAGTGGGTAGCGATGGAACATAAACGCGATCTTTTACATATCCCCACAAGAAAAAATCACACACGGTGAGGTCTGAGGATCTTGCAGGCCAAGCACAAAGAACAAGTTCATTGGCCCCCTTTCGACCAATCCAATGCTGGGGCACTTTTTTATTTAATCCATCTTGTTGAAAAAAGAAGTCATGCAAATCTGCTTGCAGTGAAGTGAAGAGCCAGTTTTGGAGCATATCGAGAAGGTTTGTCCTGTAATGGTGTTTCCTTCATAGAAAAAGGGAACATAAACTTGTCTTGAGACACAGCACAGAAGAAGTTCACCTTAGGGGAATGTCTTTCGTACTCAACTGTTTAATGTGGGTGCTCTGTTTCCCAAATATACACATCGTGATGATTGTGCTGCTCAAGTGAAAAGTCGCTTCATCACTTAAAATTTAACGTGAAATAAAGGTTTCTTCTTCCATCATCTCCAGCATCAAATTGCAAAATTCCATCTGCTATCTTTTGCCGTCATTGGCCTGAACAAGCTGCAGTCTGTATGGTTTTATATTAACTGCTCCAAATTATATTGGTGGCACAGTTGTGGTTGTAGTGGTGTAGAGGTTTGGAGTTGTCTTAACTGGGTTTTTTGCTTTAGTAAAATGGTATTTAACCTCCATATGTGAAAGTCCCCTCTCTCTGTAATGCCACGCGTTGTTCTAATTGGATTTTTGTATAGTATTGATGGTTTCTATAGTTGCGACGTGATAGTGGTGGTATTAAGAGGTGGATTAAGTCAGGTATTAAGTCCCCACTGAAGGCTCAGGTACCAAATGCATGGCCCACCACTGATATATACTGAGGGTATCTGCAAGAGTGAAAGGGAAAGTTTATAGGACTGTGCTGAGACCTGCTTTGTTGTATGGTTTAGAGACAATGGCATTGACTAAAAGACAGGAGGCAGAGCTGGAAGTAGCAGAGCTGATGACGGACAGGTTTAGAAATGAGTTTATTAGAGGGACTGCGCATGTAGGACGTTTTGGGGACAAAGTGAGAGACCCCTGATTGAGATGGTTTGGACATGTGCAGAGGAGGGACATGAGGCATATCGGTAGGAGAATGCTGAGGATGGAGCCACCAGGAAGAAGGAAAAGAGGAGGAACCAGGAGGAGGTTTATTGATGTGGTGAGGGAAAACATGCAGGTAGTTGGTTTGAAAGAGGCAGATGTAGAGGACAGAGTATTATAGAGATGGATGATCCACTGTAGCGACCCCTATTGGGATCAGCCGAAAGAAGAAAAAGATGATTCCTTTCACTCTTGTAGATACCTTCTTCTATCACAAATCACTCCTATATATATATTTAGTTATAAAAGTTACTGACTATATGGTATACATGGGTTAAAGTCGAAGATCCAGTGGCCTGCTATAGAGTTCTGACCTCAATCCTTTGAACACCTTTGAGATGAATTGGAATATCAGTACCTTTATTTTATTTTTTTAAATATGTAAATGATCTTCTATTTATTTAGATTTTCTTCAGAAAAATATTCTGCTGCTGCTGCCCCATTGTTTCTCATTATAATTAATATTTTGGATATGCTGAGGCTAAATAATCAGTTCAATTTTTATCTGTGTAGCATTTTTAACAATAGACACTGTCACAATAGCAGCTTTATAGAAATCTGGATGTAGATTTCTAGATTTTAGAAATGACAGTGGCAAGGAGAAAGTGGTAAGAAAGAAACCTTAAAAGAAATCAGACTCGAAAAGCAATTCATCTTCTTTCAGGTAAAGTCGGATAGTGGGATATAAATCATTACACTATACAGGTGTAAAGAAGGAAAAAGTATAAAGTGCATTGAATCAACGTTTAGTAGTGCAGTAATGTTTTTGTAATTGAAATTTCCACTTTTCTTCTAAGAATTATTAAATTCAAAGATTAGAAGATTTTTTTTTTCTTTTTAACATTAACAGAAAATAGTTAACAGTAAAAGTAAACAGTTGACAATCTTACCTCAGAAAAAGACCAAATATTTAGTTCAAATGAAAACAAATACACATTTTACCTAATTTTGTCTCTCAATGATATTTTTACTGAAGGTTCAATAGTAAATAAAGACACACACACACATACCTGTATATATTAGGGCTGGCAATCAATTAAAATATTTAAGCGCAACTTAATCACATTTATATCTGTA